>NC_079402.1:16267357-16587357 GCF_029220125.1 Pseudoliparis swirei | reverse complement strand
GAGAGGGATGAGAGGCGCAGTGTGTGTGTGTGTGTGTGTGAGGTCACAGAGGTCACCGTCATGTTGACGGACAACTAGGCCCATTACGCGGCTCCATCTCCGTACTCACGGAGAGGAGCGTCCAATTTGTGTGTCTGTGTGTGTGCGTGTGTCTGTGTGTGTGTGTGTGTCTGTGTGTGTGTGTGTCTGCGTGTGTCTGCATGTGTGTGTGTGTGTGTGTGTGTGCGACGCTCCGATGCCTCGAACCAATAGAGATGTGAGATCTGCTCTTCATCACCTCCTCAGCACCAAGAGAACCTTTTCTCCGTCCTTCGGGTTTTCCCCCCCTCGGCTCGCCATTAAACGGCGCTCACGGCAGACGGCGTGCGGAGCGACGGACCGGTAAATAATAAGGGAATTAATTTTATAAAAGAATATCCAGTGGATAATCGATGATGAAAGGAAAAAGTTTAACCGAGCCGTCAAATATACTTACCGACTGAAGAGAAGCACCGGGACAAAGATGAGGATGAGGAAGAAGATGAGAAAGAGGAGGTTGAGAGGAGGATGAGAGGAAGGAGGATGATATGAAATGAGGATGAGAAGGAGAGGAGGAGGAGGATGAGGATGAAGATGAGAGGAGGGTGAGATGAGGATGAAATGATGAGGAGGTGAATGAAGATGAGATGAGGATGAGATGAGGATGATATGAAATGAGGATGAGAAGGAGAGGAGGATGATGAGAATGAAGATGAGATGAGATGAGAGAAGGATGAGAGGAGGAAGAGAAGAGGACAAGAGGAGGATGAGAGGATGATGAGAGGAGAATGAGGATGAGATGAGGATGAGAGGAGGATGATATGAAATGAGGATGAGAAGGAGAGGAGGAGGAGGATGAGAATGAAGATGAGAGGAGGGTGAGATGAGGATGAAATGAGGAGGAGGTGAATGAAGATGAGATGAGGATGAGATGAGAGAAGGATGAGAGGAGGAAGAGATGAGGGTGAGAGGAGGATGACTAGAGGAGAATGATGATGAGACGAGGAGGAGGATGAGAATGAGACACAGATTATCTCTCTCTCTCTGTCTCTCTCTCTCTCGCCCTCTCCATACTCGCTCGCTTCTCCCTAAAAATAAACCCCCATCACTGCTCCTCCTCCTCCTCCTCCTCCTCCTCCTCCGAGTCGTCTCCCCGGCTTTATATATTTACGCTAATGACTTGCTTCAGTTAGCGTCGGTGCATAATGGCGTCGTTACGGCGCCGGGCGCCATCCACAACCTCAACTGACTGGAGGGGCGGAGGAGAGGGAGGAGCTCCTCGTCGCTCGCCCACATTAAGTCGTTTCCTTGAATCTGCAGATGCGGAAATAAAAGAGAAAGAAGCTGGTCGGCTGCATCGTCATCGCGGGTATATTTTGATACAGTATGTTTTTAATCTTCAGGTGCTTTAAACAAGCCGGACATGAAACGTGTCGACGAGGTCTTAAACTCAGATTAAACTGAAACTCAATCGCAGCGAGGTAATAATAAGCGAGGTCAGGCCTTACAGATATAATTATATCAATCTGCCTCGATGTCTGCCTATTGATGCCGTAGCAACAATATAAACAAGGATTATTTATTATCTTGTGCTCTTTATTTGTACTAAAATTGAGCTCAGACAATTTTTTTATTGTACTTTAATTTTCATCAACACGGGAATATATATATTTTTTTACTTGCCCCATGTAGTTAATCAGCCCTTCAAAATAAAATACACATACACAGTTTGTTATACAGTTTGTTCACTTTGGCTTCAAACATAAATGTTGAAGCCTCCTCAGTGATTTATAAGGAGAGATATAGAACATTGATTTGAGGCCTAGAAGAATATTAAAAGAATATTCAGACAGGGAGACACAAAGAGACACAGATATGTATTTATCGCAGCGATCCCATTAAACAGTTATGACAAACTCACGGTTGAAATATTAACCGACTCCCCCAACCGACACATCCATTATTTATTCATCATCAAACATTCAATGTGGCAGACGGAGAGCCGTTATTAAGACGGTCCCAGGGGGAAGTGGCACATTTGAATAAATGAGGAATTAATTTTTTAAATATCAGATCGTTTAATATTTAAAAAATAAATAAAAATAATCACACAAACCCCTTTCTTGTTCCTATCGTTAATATATATATAGTATATATATATATATATATATATACTGTATATATATATATAAATATTAAATAAATATATATAGCCCAAAAAATGAAAAATACATATTCAAATATAATATACATAGCCCCCCAAAAAATAGAAAGAAATAATATATATATATAACAAGATATTATATAAATATATATATAGCCCAAAATATATATACAGTATAGGTATATATATATATTTGAATATATATATATATATATATATATATATATAATTTGAATATATATATATATATAATATTATATAAATATATATAGCCCCAAAAAAAATATTTCTAAAAAATATTATATATTTATTTTTGTGGGCTATTTAAATATAGTCAGACTCATTAAACTGCTTCAAGTCTGCCTCTTGTTGTTCCCGAGCAGGAGAGGAACACATTGTGTTTCAACTACCCCCCCCCCCCCCCCTCCCTACACGGCTGCAGACAGATGAGCTCATATTTACGACATGGAGGTGTCCTCATCTCCTCCGCTGTGTTTCCTACCTCCTCGCCGCGGGACCTTAGCGTATGGAAATGAGGAGAATGTGCTGCAGACCGTCAGCTTCTGCTGACGCCGCGGAACCGTGGCGGCGCGGAGAACCTCCGAGGAACGAACGCCGGTGCATGCAGGCGGCACGAGGAAACCGACACGTGCACGGCACACACACACACACACACACGTGCACGGCACACACACACGTGCACGGCCGTGCTCTCCATTAATGGAAGAAGTGCACTAATGCGGGAAAAAAAAGCTCAGTCAAACTGTTCCTGTGTGTATTTGAAGTGTGTCGTAGTCGATGTGTTGTGTACTGTATATAGTGGGTACGGGAAGTACTCAGACCCCTTTAAAATGTTTCAGCCATTTGCTCAAATCAAAAAAATACATTTTATTTCTCATTAATGTTCACTCAGTACCCCATCTTGACAGAAAAAAACTGAAATCTAGTAATTTTTGCAAATTTATTAAAAAAGAAAAACTGAAATATCACATGGTCATAACCCTGTGTATATGTGTTCTAGTGGACTGGTTCTTTCTCCAATCTCCATAATTCATACTGTAATACCTCACGAGGACACAGGGGGCAGTCATCGTGACCATGTCAGTCCTCTGTCGTCGCACAGTCGACAGGTGTCAGGTGTCAGGGTGGATGTTCTGCGTATTATAATCCATAATATGAAGCCGCAGCTCTGTTGTCGTGTCATCAGTTTGTATTATTCGTGGTTGGGATGATTTAAACTCAAGAAGCGTCCACATTTGTATTAAATCTGTGTGACCGTGTCACGGCGTGTGAAGCGTCGGCTCCCGATGATTAAATCCTGACGCTCCCGTTCCGTCTTCATCCCGCTGTGAGGACCTCAGTCGTCCTCCTTCCTCCTGTCTGCGCCTCCTTGTGTTTATTTTACGATCTTCGGCCGATGCCGTGTGATGCGAAACCTCGTGGCTGCACACTGAGAAACCGGCCTCACCTTCGTCTTCGCTCGCCGTCGGAGATCCTCGAATTATTTTCCGGGCCACGTCCGATAAATCCCGATGCGTGCAGTCGGGGTCTGAATGAAGGAGGTGTTGTGAGGAGGCCCCTCCCCCCCGTGGAGCCCGTCGGCCTCCGCCATTTTGTATATGCCACCTTTAGTCAAATCTCTCCCTCGCAGATGCAATGACTAATAGATGGGAGGTAGCGAGAAAGAGAGAGAGAGACGGGGGGAGGGAGAGAGAGAGACGGGGGGGAGAGAGAGGGAGAGCGAGAGAGATTGATTGTCTAGGGGTCTTTATTTTTCAATCAGGTTACAGTTATACTGTTCATCAAAAAACTTACAAAACTAAATCATGCAAATACAAACAAACAAGAAAACAACTTATAAGTGAGAAAGAGAGAGGGAGAGAGAGAGTGGGGGAGAGAGAGAGAGGGGGAGAGAGAGAGAGGGGGGAGAGAGAGACGGAGAGAGAGAGAGAGAGAGGGGGGAGAGAGCGAGGGAGAGAGAGGAGAGAGAGAGAGAGAGGGAGAGAGCGAGGGAGAGAGAGGGAGAGAGAGAGAGAGAGGGAGATGTTGGGGGGGGGGGGGGGGGGGGACTGCAGAGTGGGACTTACTTATTTTGTGTGGAAGTCGAGCTCGGAGAAACTTGGAGAGGAAAAAGTTCAAATGTCGACAAAAAAATGAGCCGGGCTTTTTTTTGTTTGTTGCCAACACAAATCTTGAACAACTTTCATCTTCATCCGTCTGACTGCTGAACTCTCTCTCTCTCTCTCTCTCTCTCTCCCTCCCTCTCTCCCTGTCACACGGCCACGGAGCGAGGCGGCTCCTCTCCTGGACCGCTAACACCGGGAATCGACCCGACTCGCAGTATTTCTACGACTCGCATCGATTTATTACAAACGTGCTGAAGATGAAGAAGACTCTCTGGGCTCCGAGGGGCCGGCGGGTCAAGGGGAGAGGATGCAAGGGGAGAAGGAGGTGGATCAGATTATGGCTACCTTTTGTTTTGATAGGCCGACATCGCTCACCTTGGGGTCGTGTCGGCGTCTGTCACCGGGCCGAGAAAACGACAAACATGTGTGTGTGTGTGTGTGTTTTAAAGATGGGCGCCATGTGTTTGCTGCGTGCTGTGAGTTTTTTCTCCAGTATGTGGAGCGTGACAGCTGCTGTCAGCTCTGTGGCGAGAGGGGTCAGGGGTCACGGTGGCGGCGGCTTGGAGAGACTCTCTCTCTCTCTCTCTCCATCGTGTGTGTGTTGCTATCGCAGCGAGAGATTTCAAGACCACGAGGTTAAGGCTACAGAATTGATCGTAGGACCAGGATGTCACTCGGGACGCGCTCCCCCCCCCCCCCCAAGGCAGTTACTACAACGGCGTGTTCTCTCCATTCCAGAGAAGAAGAGCGAGGAGCCCTTTAGTCTTTACACACACACACACACACATCGTTCTCCCTTATTTTATTTGCTCTGTGTGTTTAGAGGTTGGGACGTCTCGTTGATACTCGACGGTCTAAGAGTCTCCTGAATGAGGATCATCACTATTCTCACTATTAATTATTATTATTATTATTATTATTAGTGCACACATTTGAAAAGAGAAGATATTATATAAATATTGTATATGTATTGTTGCGTTTTTAAGGTTCTTTTTATGACGTCTGCCTCTCGGGACGACAGATGAAAAATAGCCGCTTGGCTAATAACTCAGAAATCGTATTTTATTAATGTTCACTGACTGTCCCTCATCAAATAAACACGTGTAAAAACATTCTTTAATTAAAGATCTCAAAGATGACGTCATGCCTCGTCTCAGCGCTGGAGAGACAGAGAAGTCCAATTTCTCGATGACAAACGAATGCATGCAGAAAATTAGAGAAAAATAAGAAATCCCAAACAAAATATTTTAAAGAACTTATGCTCTCGATCATGAAATAAATAAATAAATAATCGCATGTCACGAGATGCTTCCCATAACGAAGCTTTTCCAACAGACAGCTGCAGACTTACCAGCCTCAGCGAGGAGGTCGAGGCGTCGACCTTGAATAGTTGACGTTAGGTTTGGTTGCCGGGCAGATTGCAGATCTAGGGTTACAGATCTATAGACGTGGACGCTATTTTCATCCAGGAGAGCAGAGAGCGCGACATGTTCCCGGACTGCACACGGCCAAAGTCTGCATGCACATGCGAGGAGTTGGACTTTATGTTTTTTCTCCACATCTTTCACAATTAACTTTTAAATAAATATAAATAACAGCTGGGGACGAGGAGGAAAGTTTTTCTATTTCATAAATCTCAAGATTGAAAGGCTTGTTTACTCATTTTGGTAGAAGATGACAGAAAGGGGAGTCGGAGTAAATCAGAGCTCGATGGTGGCTTGATGTATTTATATCATGGGGGGGGGGGGATTGAAGTGGATTTCTGGAGAGATAGGAGCGTAGGAAAGCTTGTTTGTATTAGTCTTTTATAAAGTACACAAACAGTGCAGCATACGGCATCGCGTGTCTGCATGCAGCTCATGCAGGGTCTTTGAAAGGGTTAAAGAGGAGATTAAAGCCATATTGAACATCTTTAATCCCCCCTCTGGTACTTTTAAAAGGAGCCGGACATGTGTGTGTGTATGGGGGGGGGCGATCGTACAATGTTTATAAGAAAACAGTTTACGCCGTCTGTCACATGACGCGACTCGATGGATCCGACGCCACCCGCCGCATCGCGGCTCCGACTGCCTCTAAATGTCACCGCACCAGTTTCTTCTTACAAAAATGACTACAAAGGGATTTACGATTTCAATCGTAAAAGGCTGAGAAAATCCTGAACCGACACGTTTCTCGGCTCAGCGGCGAGGAAAGAGGACGACTCGTGTGAAAGAAGAAAAAAATAATGAAACGTAAAAACCTTTTGTGGTCGGTTCTCACCACCGAGTCGTCCATTAGGGGGTCCAGACGTTTGAACTCATCGCCGACCCCCCCCCCCCCCTCCCCTCCCCACTGGAGTGAACATGGAGGAGTTTTCATTTCCCATAGAGCCTGTTCACACTAATACCCCAGGAGAGAACAAGGTGCAAAGTGGTCTACCCATCACAGTGGATAATTTATTCAGTCACTTTTACCCATGTGAGAAAAATCCTCTGGAGTGAGATATCCAGTTTAGTATTTACCATCTTGGAAAGGGAAAAAGAAAGAAATGCCAAAACCGTCTTTTTAAAGATCAACATTGA
This sequence comes from Pseudoliparis swirei, assembly GCF_029220125.1. Classification (NCBI taxonomy): domain Eukaryota; kingdom Metazoa; phylum Chordata; class Actinopteri; order Perciformes; family Liparidae; genus Pseudoliparis; species Pseudoliparis swirei. The sequence continues at coordinate 16,580,488 of NC_079402.1, read as the reverse complement.
TTGATTTTTGTTTTTTGTTGTTGTTATCTACCAGTATGGACAACTGTGAGTCATCTTTATTCCTCTTTTTTTTAATGGATTTGGAATGAAACGGGTAAAAAAAAAAGTGCGAAACGTGACAGTTTTTTCTAAAAAGATTTGCGACACCTTGGAGGCTTATTGGCTGCCAGCTGTCAGATTGTGAGTGTGATGCGCACGTGACTGGCGCTTTTCCTCTGATGTGTCACGTCGGGGGCGGGATCACAGAGGCAACGCCGACACATTCATGGCAAGATACGTTTAAATGCCAATTAAGCCCCCTGTGGACTATTTACGTCTACGGTCTGCTAGAGTGTCAGCCGTCGCTATGAGGAGACACTTGGAGAAGGCCTGTGGCGTTCTGGGAAAAGTAATTACATTCTTTCGGCGTCATGATTATTGCCTCGAAAGTGTCTCATCTCATCGCCTGTTGTCTCTGCAGACGCTGACGGAGACGTTTAATCTCGCACCTCCAGAGACGACCGCGGTAATTAAGTTCTCGCTCGTAATTTTTGTTTTTTAAAGGTTGTTTTTCACGTTACCCGAAACGCGGCCGCCGCGTGAACGTAAGAGCATACATACACTAAGAGACACTGAAAGGGGCTGATGGAGATGAGGATTGAAGTGGATGAAGAGGTTTAATCTTGTACTTTCAGAGACGACCGCGGTCATTACATTCTCGCGTGTAATTTTTATTTTGTAAAGTTTTTTTTCACGTTAGCTGAAACGTGGTAGCTGCGTGAACGTGTTTTTTCCCACCGTCGCAAAAGTAAACAAGAGCATACATACACTAAGAGACCCTGGAAGGGGCTGATGGACATGAGGATTGAAGTGGATGAAGAGGTTTAATCTCGTGCTTTCAGAGATGGCCGCGTTAATTAAGTTATTGCGCGTGATTTTTGTTTGTTAAAGTTTTTTAAGATCTCCGTCGCTTGCTGTATGAAGATAGTTGTGTCTTTATTCCACAAAAAAGAGTTTTGAGAGCAAATTTCCCTACAAACTACAAATTTACAAAATCAAAAACATTTGCATTCAAAATCTAAACATTTTCTCACAAAAAAAAATGTTTGCACCCACAAAAAAAAAACTTTGCTCTCAAAATCTACGAGTTGAGTTTGGACGTAGTGGGCGGGGCTTACACTGCTAAAGCGAGGAGTTTCTATTGGTTGGTTTGACTTGCTGCGCGAACGGGAGGTTACAGTGAGGAGGACACGGAGATAAGTTGGCATCATTTCTTTTATTAGAAGCAAAAGTTTTAATTTTGAGAGCAAAGATTTTTAATTTGCAACTAATTTACTTACAAACGAGAATACTTGTCAACTCTCGAAAACCTTTTTTGTTTTGTTTTCATAATAAAGACATACATCTACCTCCATTTTGCTGCTGCTGTGACTCTTTTGGGGTAAATATGTCGCTTCTGACGAGTTTGTCGGCACGCCGATGTCGTGCGATCTCTCTCTCTCTCTCCCGCTAAAACACAGCTGATGTAAAAAATAAAATTAAAAAAAGGTAGAACAAAGAGTTATGAACCTGCATATTGTGGCACGAGCTGTAATGGAAACGCTGCCAGGGACTTGATGCGAGTTCAGAGTTATTACGTAGTTCCAGTCGGGTAAACAGTCTGTTAGCTCCGGAGCGTGACTGATGGTTAGCACCCGGCTAACCAAACTCCACTCTATTCATGCAGTCGCTCTCCACTTCTTTTTTGGGGGATTTAGTTATCTTTGGATTACATTTTCTTTTGACATCGCCTATAACCTCATTCGTGAAATAAGAAAGAAAAAGAAGGAGGAAAAAAAAGACAGTTAATAGGCGGTTTTCCTTTTTGCAAACAGCCAGCGAGCACACCGCACGCGTCTGCTCTCGTATTTGCCAACTCCCCGAGTCCCGAGGCTTCAGACTGTTGACTTAAAATCTCTGGCTTTTCAAAATAAAGTGCAGAGCCTCCCGTTTTACATCTATCTCCGACGCTCCTCTTGCATTTCTTCCTAAAAATAAGTTGTCACGGTTTTTTTTCTTCTTCATTTCGACAGGCGTGTTAAAGTAAAGTAAGTTTGCTGCATTTAGTTTTAAATGGTTGCTTCATTTCTATTATTATCTTTATTTAAATGGCACCACGTACAGTTAAAATATAAATGTCACCATTTCATGTGCTGACCAGATTGTAGCTACACAGCTAATTAACATCTGTAGTCCCTTGACAGACCATAATAAGCATAAAACAAACAGTACAGGATTGGATACACCACTGGGTTACGTTATATTACGTTGTCGCGGTAAATAAAACTTACGTGTACCGGAACAAACGATATGTTTTTGCTATCAGAACTAATTCATTTTAACAATTTCTGCACACCAAAAAATTTAAAAAGAGTGAACAAATTGTCAAGTGATCCCCAGGACACCATATGTGGATGGGTAATTGAGTGTGCCTTCACTTAGTTTACTTATTATATTAATTATATGCACTATTAACATGTGTTTCTGCCTGGTGCTTCACATTAATTGACAAGTATCCACAAATAAGGCTTATTAATGCCTTTTTTAATGGAATATTATCATATTTGTTTCCACTAATTACGATTGCATGACTCTAGCATGCTTAATGATTATCTGGCAGCTAAAATAAATTACAATAATTTAATTTCAATATTTTTTTGGTTTTTATACGCAGTTTTTTTTGTGCCAAAGCATCAAAATGTCTTTTTTTCAAAGTTAAACATGTACTCACACTGAGAACTGGTAAAATCACATTGTTTTAAGCGTCACATGTTTCATGAGCACGTTTGTGCTGGTTGATGCCACCTGATCGAACCCCCGCTCTCCGCATCAAGAGGCCTCTCCGCGCACGCCACTTTACCCTCTGCAGACTGTTGAGAATTTCTTTTTATTATATTTTACGAGTAGTGCCACTACGAGTTGAGGCACCACGGCTGCGGCGCGCTTGGTATCTTTTGTAACCAGCAATGCTTCCACGTTCACCTTTAGAGGATAGGGAGTGGGGGGATAGGGAGTGAGGGGATAGGGAGTGAGGTTTTTAAGAGGGGATAAAATGGCTTCCCACTGACCATGTGAGAGTCTTCCTGAGTACAAATCTGTGTTGTTTATTTATTTATTCCTCTAATCCCCACTCCATCTTTCTCAGAGGGGAGGGGGGGGGGGCTGATGCACGGATTTGTGTGTCTGTTCTTGATCTCAGAACTTCTTGATTTCTATATAGAAACCTGTGACCGTATATATGCCGACTGACCCCCCCCCCCCCCCCCCCCCCAGGGGAGGGGAATAAACACGTAGCACTTACCACCCGATGGCACTCAACCAACATCACACAGTGCCCCACACACACAAATACACACTCACACAAACACACACACACACACACACACACGCACAGAGGGGAATCGTCATTAAACGGAAACTCACTCATTCCTACAGAAAAATAGCCGGGAGGTAATTATGCCGCCGTTCGCTTTACCTTTGTGAGGAATTATAATAAAAGATGGCGGCCGTGGAGGATCCTCGCTTCAACTTCACAGCCTCACTTCATACCTCCTTTTATTTTTCTCTTCCAGTCCACACACTTCAATTTCTCCTTTAAAAAAAAAATTGCTGGCCACTTACACGTCTTGATTGCAGTTGCAAGCGCAGTTAAAGTGCACCGGCACAATCACGCATGCACACACTCCACACACACACAATAATAATAATAATAATAATATATATATACATATATATAAATATATATATGTATATATAAATATATACATATATATAATAATACCTGCAGGTTTATTTTACATATATACAGTACTACAGACACACACGCATTGAGTTTGAGGGTCTCCCCTATACCAACAAACACAGTGACAGACACACACACACCAAGATGACATGAACACACACACACACACGCACAGTGTAAAGCCAGACGTGTGTGCTACCTGATCCACTACCATCAGTCATTCTGCAAGGTGTATCCATGAAGAGCCGACAGCAGTACGCTGCATGTGTAATTCATGAGTGAGTGTACACATTGTACACATCGGCACATATGAAACGTGTACCTCAAGGAGAGGAGTTCTCCACACCTGGCTGTTGGAAGAAGTGTCTTCCTTCTGCCTCCTTATCAGCGCTTCTATTAAAATATAAGGCCGTGGGGCAGAGATCCATCTTGTCTTTTAATGACATGTCTGTGTGTGTGCGTGTGTGGAGTGTGTGCATGCGTGATTGTGCCGGTGCACTTTAACTGCGCTTGCAACTGCAATCAAGACGTGTAAGTGGCCAGCAATTTTTGTGCACTTTTTTTTTTTCATGGACTTTTCCAGGCCTGGAAATATCCGTTTTTAAAATTCCATGTCTTTTCCAGGTTTTTCTAACCCTGATATTAGTGCTGAAGCGTTGAAACAGCAGCACGAGCCTCATGAGTCATGGGCGCCACATCCAGATCCTCAGGGGGTCACAGGAGACCCTCCCTCTGCGGACGGCGGTGAACGGCACGGTCGGTATTTTTTGAGGGGTGGAAAAGGCAACTAAAGATAATGAACAAGCGTGTATTTAAGCTTCTTAGGAAGCGAGCAGATGAGGGAGCATAGAGCGCTTTCAGGATTCCTCCTGCGCGTTGAGAGAAGAGAGGCGACAATTGAAGCCCATTCCCGCCCTCTGGAGATTGGAAAGCCCCTCGCTCCATCTCGCCGTCTCACTTCACGCTCACAAAGCAGCCGTTCTGACCTCCTCGGTGATTGTGTGCCTTATAATGGCGGCCAGCGGCGATAAGTTTATTTTTTATTTTTATTTTTTGCATTCCAGTGTGTGTGCGGTGTGTGTGTGTGTGTGTGTGTGTGTGCGCCTCGGGGAGAGCGGCTGACAGACTCACTGCCGGGGTGCAGTGCCACCGTCAAGGACAAGCGGTGGAGGGTGCAGCGGGTGATTTGTCTCTTAGGATTGAAGTCATCTCGCCCCCCCCACCCTGGTCTCCGCAGGCCTCTTCTTCCTATCCTCTCTCTTCTTCCTCTCCTCCCTCTCTTCCCTCTTCTTCTTCTTCCTGCACTGCTGTCTCATTTTCGAAGGGGAAGAGCATTTCTCTCTGCATCCCTTTTAGCTGATGCACTTGATTGCGGGTTTTTTTTCTTCTCACAATTTTAAACAGCACATGATCCCCCCCCCCCTCCCCTCATGGTGGAACTACAGAGACACTTCCTGTTTGAGTCCTAAAACCCTAAAATGTGTTAACTCTGCAGAATCAGAATCATCTTTATTGGCCATGTACGTGTGCACATACATGTAATTTACAAATAGCAAGATCAATATGAAGAAAAACATTGAAGACAACAGAATAGCAACATATACAGGACTGTCTCAGAAAATTAGAATATTGTGATGAAGTTCTTTATTTTCTGTAATGCAATTAAAAAAACAAAAATGTCATGCATTCTTGATTCATTACAAATCAACTGAAATATTGCAAGCCTTTTTTTCTGATTTATTGCTGATTATGGCTTACAGCTTAAGAAAACTCAAATATCCTATCTCTAAATATTAGAATATCATGAAAAAGTATACTAGTAGGGTATTAAACAAATCACTTGAATTGTCTAATTAACTCGAAACACCTGCAAGGGTTTCCTGAGCCTTGACAAACACTCAGCTGTTATAAATCTTTTTTTTTACTTGGTCTGAGGAAATATTAAAATTTTATGAGATAGGATTTTAGAGTTTTCTTAAGCTGTAAGCCATAATCAGCAATATTAAAAGAATAAAAGGCTTGCAATATTTCAGTTGATTTGTAATGAATCCAGAATGCATGACATTTTTGTTTTTTTAATTGCATTACAGAAAATAAAGAACTTTATCACAATATTCTAATTTTCTGAGACAGTCCTGTATGTACAATATAAAAACAACAACAACAACAACAACAACAACAACGGTAACAATGAATTGAATTGGGGATGTTGGTGCAGAAAGAAAGTAGTGCAGATAGATCAAGTGTTCATAGAAGTGGAAGAAGCTTCTCTAAGTCAATGTTTTTTATACCTAATAAAAAGCATGAATATAATAAACTTTGTGTTTATTTTCTGCAATAATCCTAAATCCAATGAATAAAAAAGGCCCTTGGCTTTTCTTTGTTTCTTATAGTTACCGAGTGCAATGCTAACTTCTGAGCTTAGCTTTAAAAAAAAAATGTCATCCCTGAGTCACTCTCTCTCTCTCTTTCTCTCCCTCCATCTTATCTATTTTTTAAATTAACTTCGACAACAGAGCTAGACGGCGTGCGTTATGCTTCCGCGACAACACGCTGGCTCGTGGCGGGGCTAACACCGTTAGCCGGGCGTATGAACGCGGTGCAGACTAGCTAGCTAGTGGGGACGGCGAGCACCGACATATATAAATCGGACCGGTTGTATAAACGGAGCACAGAGAAACTCAGATTATAGATTAATGTTGTCTCCGTGCCCACGTAGATATTACCCCAATATGTCTTTACACAGCTAATAGTTGCTAGCGGCTTTATGAACACTCAGAATTTAGCAGCTTTTCCAGCATCAGCTCACTTAACATAATGAATGTAGGTTTCTGAATAGACTTCTCTGTTCCCACTGTGGCTAGTTTAGAAGTGTGTGTTTTCTGTTGGCCGGTCTCCATAAGGTGTCTTGAAAGAATATATTTAAAGAATATATTTAGTTTAAGCGTATCTCCGAGCAGATGCAGCCAATAAGCAAAGACGGAGAAACAAACAAAGCAGCCTCCTTAATATTCATTGTGTTTAGCCAGAAATCAGCTGAAAAGAAAACACTCATATATACCTTTTGACAGAGGACCAGAAAACCAAAACCGAGGATTTATCTGCCGTTATAATGCCTGATGCATCATATCGCCTCATATAAAGTATTTTGCTCCTAAATCACAGCCGTGTCCCTCACGGCGCCGTATAAAGAACATTATTTACACCAGTGGCAAAGTAATCCAAAATAACAGTGCAGCGCTGTCATCATTTGTAGCCTTTGAAGTCGGCGACGCCGGCCATCGCACCCAGCGCAGGCGGTGTCCTCTAAAATATTCAGGAGCCCAAATCTCTGTAGTGTGCAGAATATAATCTGGGCTCCGGCGAGGTAACCACCGCCTCATCATATTCTGCAGCCCGTGCGACAATCTTCTGTTTGCCGCTCGATTCCATTTTGTTTTATGAAGGAGGGGTGGAAGTAATGAAAATATTTGATCTGAACTGTGCGGGCCCCGAAAACGTCCGTCTGCATCAGTTTAATGAAGAAGAATAAAAGAAAAATGGTAAAGATTAGAGGAAATATTGCGCAGGTGGGTAAATGAAAGAAATGTTAATTGTGTGACCGCCGCTAAAAGCAATCATCCTCCACCACTCAACCTCCACCTCGACACGCCGCCGCTCGATGGCAACGCACTTTAATATTAGCAATATAGTTGTTGGAGCAATTCTTTGGGGAGGGGGGGGGGCAGGATATCCATTGTTTCATATCCAGTGTTTCAGATCCATTGTTTCATATCCATTGTTTTATATCCATTGTTTCTGACAGTTCATAGATTGGTTCAATCAGAAAGTGATGGTGCTCTGTCGTGTTATGCATTCAGGCTGTGATGAACACAAGAGACACATTTCAGGGTCATAGAGATATTTTATGCTCATTTGGACTCTATCACTGAGATAAAGATGAACTAGTTCAGTGTCAAATGTACAATTATATGCAACAAAATATTATATTTATATATATTAATGCAAAGAATAGAGAGATGTTGATAGTTACTTCTTGTATTTAGAATTTTTTCATTCAATAGAGACAGTATCTAACTCTTTTATTTGCCTAAACTAAAGCTAACTGTAAGCAGGTAGCACTCGTTAACTACCGAGGTATTATATTATATATATTCATATATATATATATATATATATACTACCTGGATTTAAAGGTCACTGTGCATCATTTACTCTGACCTCTTGGATATAATCCTGTCTGTCTTTGATGAGAGACGTCACCTGGCTGCAGCCTCCCCAAGGTCCTAGTGCTCGGGGATTATATCCTTAAGTATGATGACAGGCTATGAACCCCCCCTAAAATAGGCCTTTACGACACAGTAAACGCATGCTTGCACATGTGAAATTGTCCACGCCATAAAGTCTACATCACGCAATTCCACGTGCACACACACACGCCAGCGCCGAGTGGGCTGAGTGCTGAGAGCTCCGCAGTGGACGCCGGGCCTCCTCGGGTCCTTGAAGCCCAGCAGGGTTCAGGGGGAACATTTAAAGATAACCATCTCCGTTATGAAACAGAGCGTGTGCTTAATGGTATTTTGCCGGTTGGTAACATCAGTTTGGCAAACGTACCTGACCTGAGGTGCGGAGCGGCATTTATTGGGAATCTAACTGCCGAGTGTGAAGCGGATCGGATGCACGGTTCTGGAGATGTTTTGTTTTATAGTTATATGTTTAAATCTCATTTTAAACACACGCACAATCGGATCATTATTTAACCAGAAGCCGTCGGGAGGCTAACCGCTCATCGATAAGGAGCTCGCCGATAACTTCAGGATTTTTTGATATTTTTTAAAATAGCGATAACGACGAGTGAGCGATATGCCGACGACGCAGTATTTCATTTACATTTAATGAGTTTCTGGATTTATTTTTTCCCGAAATGTGAGTCAAATCCATACTAACCATCAGCCGCTTAATAGCACGCAACCGATAACTAATTATTACTTCCTGATTACCGTGCCTTTTCATATCAGTTACTCTCCCCGTGTCCCCCGGAGCGAGGAGCGCGGCGTCCGGCTTCCCGCTCGCCGCTGACTTCTTTTATTGGGAGCGTGTCACGAGTTTGGGATTTATTAGCTAATTATCCGGCAGTTCATTAGAACATGAATAATGAACCAGGGAGAGTTCCTCAATGCACTGAACGTCTGCATCAGCCTGTAAAACAGTCCACCCTGTGAGTCTGTTGTTACATCTCTGTGTTGAGTAATCTTACAGACGATACACACTTAGCCAATTAATCCCCCCCCCCCCCACCCCACACACACACACACTCATTCAGTCAGTCTGCATGTTCCGTTACCTGAGTAGTCAGCCCGCCAGTGAATGTATGCGAACCCTCCTCCACTTCCATCGGCTTAGTGGGCGGCGAGGTTTAAACACACCTGGCTCAAGTTTCTGTCACACACACACACACACACACACACACACACACAACAACACATTAAGGTGTGCAACAAAGCGAGCAGGTATATTCCGAGCGAGTTAGAAACAATCCAAACATCCTCAGGTAGAGTTTCCCCCGGGATCCTCGCTCTGAAGACGTGCGGCCTCTTGTGCGCGGCCTCACGTGCGCGGCCTCTCGTGCACGCCCTCACGTGCGCGGCCTCACGTGCACGCCCTCACGTGCGCGGCCTCTCGTGCACTCTAATGCCAACACATGGGCGGCCTCGCTCTCCACGAGCGCACGTCGTCGCAGCCTCCTGTCTTCTGAGACTCGGTCCATCAGATAGGACAGGACCAATAATAACATCTTTTCTTCTTTAAAAAAAAATCTCATATACGTGCACACGCATGTTCCTCCCGGGCTACACCTCCGTGTTCACGTCATGACAACGTATCGGTGCACACGTGTGCAAAATATTAAAAACAAAATGCACATTTATATTTACCTTTTCCGTTTTATTTTTATTTTTTAAACCCCACAAACCCATTGAAGGCGTCTCCAGCCTGGCGCCTGATTGGTCGCTCGGTCTTCATTCGGTATCTCCGTGTCTCGGTGTCTCGTCTCTGAACTGCGAGCACAACGCGGCGGCCATGTTTTAGACGGAACAGACAGATTTTTATCTCTTTCCCTGAGGCGGCTCATTAGAATTCAGAACACTTTTTTTTCTCCAAATATTCCTCCATCACTTCCCCCCCCCCCCCCACACACACACAAACACCCCTCCACCCCTCTCTTTCTCTTGCTGTCGTACACATTGGAAAAGAGAATCCTCAGAGCACCGGGGGTGGGTGAACTATTGGTCAGCCATCATAACAATGTCTGTGTGCATACACATCAACGCACTCACCCAGTCGCACAGCAATGTATTTTTTTTCCGCTGAATATATGCAACTGAATATTTTGGAACTGAATATTTTTTTAATGCAAAATATGCATTTACCATCCGGAGTAATTAAAATGTGACCTTGTGTGTATCGGTGATGGTCCCAGTGTGTCGTCATCGGCCGATAACTCGACGACCTGAAGAACGCTGAGCAGCTACAGAGAAAGATGCGTTCCCTCGGCTGAGAAGGAAATAGCGATAAAAAAAGCTGAATAAATATCGTAATACTTATTACGTTTTAAATATTTGCTTCATTTGGGACCCGAACCAATGAGAGTCTCGGCCCAAATGAGCTTGATCGTGTTTTGCCCCCTAGTGGTTGAAAATAGATTAACGCTCGCTAAAATAAATAATGTCGTCACCCTCCTATTAATGGTATTAAAAACCGCACACAGTGTCATAACAAGTGTGAAGAGCATATTTAGTCTTGGTCAACTTTACACACACACACACACACACACACACACACACACACACACACAGAGCACCACTTGGATATAGATAACACACTCTGATACATTAATTGCTAATGCTTCCTGAGTCTGTTTGTAGGCACTTTTGTGTACATGCGTTCCCACAAGTGTGTGTGTGTGTGTGTGTGTGTGTGTGTGTGTGTGTGAGTGTGTCGACACAGTGGTCCTGGGCTAATTAAGCAGTTCCACAGTGGGAGTCAGCGTGGTTTTTACGGTCATGGTACGACGGAGCAGAAAGCCCTCACTTTCATAATTACTCTGTTATTATCTGAGCGGCGACTCGGATACGCCCCCAGACGCTGACACCCATCAGAACCACACACACACACACATCCAGCTGCGAGTGTGAACGACACACACGTTTGATGAAATTGTCCTTTTTTTATTATTGCTGTTCTTTCTCTGATGATCTTGCAACTCAGGGAAAAAAAAGATGCATTGAGCCCGTCATAATCTATTTATCTCAGCGATGCCTTTGAGGCGTACAGATCGTCGACGTCAGCGCACAGTGACGTGTGCACCTGGTTGTAGTTTATCTCCATTTATCTAGATTTAAGAGCCGAGAGAATGTAGCCGCAGCCGACTGTTTACACCTGTTATTCAAATATTCCCTCCCGTATTCCCAGTGCATACTTGTGCATGCATGCATGCATGTGTGTGTGTGTGTGTGCCTGATTGCACATGTGACATGTGAACAAACGCCAACCCTGCTGGCCCTGTGTGTGTGTGTGTGTGTCCCATGCAGACGTTCTGTGAGTGTGTGCCCAGCTCCTCCCAGCTCAAACACCGCTGGTCAGACTCAGACACGGCCAGAGAGACGCCCGCCAAGGTAACACACACACACACACACACACACACACACACACACACACACACAGACACACACCAACATGTTCTTATGGGTCCCGGGTTATATCAGAAGGGACATCATTAGCGATGGCTAAATTAGAGGCTCTAGTGTAATTAGTGTCATCCTGTTCTTTGACATATTGTTTTAAAATATATTGCAGAATTGTTTTTACTCACTATTTGCAGTATAAAACGAACGCTTATTTTTTTTGTTAATTCATCTGATCGTAATTGTATTGCATTGTCTTCAACATGACAGAAAATAGGGACGAGATAATCCTACTCTCTCTCTCGTCTCCAGAGTCCAAGGGGACGTCGTCACATTGCTGTCTACTTTGATATTAAGTTTAATATCTTTGAAACTTGGAACTTTTTGCTTGAAAAACAACAGGAAACTAGTCTAAAGTATGCTGATGCAGTTTCTGTCTATGATATAATCAATTAATGGACTAATTATTTGGAATTTCTTTTCCTGGAACAGCTGACACTGCAGGTTGACTCCTGGCAACAAGCCGACGATTCAAACTAATAATAAGCAGTTTCCTTTTTGTCCACAATCAGTGCATATAAATATATATATATATATATACATATATATATATATATATTTATATATATATATATTTATATATAGATTTATATATAGATTTATATATATATAGTCACTTTTATCCAAAGTGACTTAAAAAATAAGTGCATTTAACCACGAGTACAACCTCAGAACAACAATAATCAAGAAAGTAACATTTCTTCAAGAAAGCCAAACTAATAAATACCATAAGAAAAAACATAAATAAGTGCCACTGAAATCTGCCTTAATTCAAGGTATTGTCGGAAAAGATGTGTTTTTGTGTCCGGTGGAAATATATATATATATATATATATATATATATATAAATATAACCTTTATAGGTTCTTTGAAGAACTATTTAAGGATATGGTTCTGTAAAGAACCTTGGTTTGAAAGGTTCTTTGTGGAACCATAAATGGGGCCTTAAAGAACCATGTTTTGAAGGTTCTTTGAGACACCTTTATATGTTATTTGAAGAATAACGGGTTTTCGGTTCCAGATGGCACCTTAATTTTTCTGCGTGTGGGAACTATATTTTAGTGCTCGACTCTATCTCCTGTCTGTACCTTAAACTACCAGAAGCTGCTTCATGCGGTTTGAAGCGTTCCCGTCTGAGGACCAGTGTGTGCCCGCTCCAGTGTATCCACCAAGGTTTTTCTGACTGCGTGCCCTGACTGCTCCGGGGATGTCTCTGCTGTCAGCGCAGCGGGGTCGCTATATATCTCCTCGGTGTTATGTCAACAGTCACTATGCCAGCAATGAATATTTAGTGCGGTGCCGATGATGGTTTCCACTGATGTCCTGGCCCGCCGGCGGTGGAGCTCCGTTGAAACTGTGCTAATGTTACACTGCAGCCATTCTGCAGCGCAAGGCCATTATGGATATTATGCACAGCACGACAACCTGCCACACACACACACATGCACACACACACACACACACACGTAGCCGAGACCTCGCTCAAAATAGACGAAAGAAAAACACAGTTTTAGTTAGATTTCATCACGCCGTCACCGTCTGCATCTTAAGTTAGTTATGCGGCAACACTTCCCCGCAGCTGTTTGATGTGATTATGGATTTTAGGGGAAAAACACGGAGACGTGGGCCATTTCTGACACAGTAATCCCTTTATGTTTCATCTGCAATATGTGCATGTTCTTGCATGTCTGTTACAAGTATTTGGCTGTGTGTGTGTGCGTGTGAAAGTGTGTGTGTGTGTGTGTGTGTATACGTGTGTGTGTGTACATATGTGTGTGTTCTTAAACCTATATGCCGGTGGGGACCTGACTGCACACAGCCCCAAGGGGACCTAAAATATGGTCCCCACGGGCGTGTGCATGTGAGTGTGTGTTTGTGCCTGTGTGTGTTAGTGTGTGTGAGAGAGTGTGTGTATGTGTGTGTGTGTGAGAGAGAGAGAGAGTGTGTGTGTGTGTACATATGTGTGTGTTCTGAAACCTCTATGTCGGTGGGGACCTGACTGCACATGGCCCCGTGGGACCTAAAATGAGGTCGGCACGGACATGTGAGTGTGTGTGTGTATGTGAGTGTGTGTCTGAGTTTGTGTGAGTGTGTACATAAGTGTGTATGTATGTGTGTGTGTGCGTGTGGGAGCCTGTAAGCCCACATGACCACATATTTACTGTATAGACGTGGCATATGTACACTTCTTTGATCGTGTAGATGTTTATTTAGTCTGCTCTAATATACTCTTTCATGCATTTGTGTGTGTGTCAGAAAACTGCAGGAACAGAAGTTGGCTCCTTGCAGAAAAAACAAACAATAATGCATACTCATTTTATCAATGTACTTAGTGAATTCCAGCAAATGGAGTTTTTCATATTACAGGAACACAAAAAGTATCAATAAATCCAATAAGTGCAGAAAGTAGTCTTTTTCCAATTTCCCTCTGGAATAAAGAATGAAAAAGTCTTTGGCTTTCGGTGTCTTCTCAAAATTACCCAGATTCATTTATTTTCTGGTACGAAATACATAAACTGTGTTACCCAAGGCCCCGTCTGCTTGTTGTTTTTAAGGGTTAGTTTTTTTAAATCAGAGCTAAAGTCTTATCTTGTTTATCAAAGCGACTCATAGACGCATCATATTTTAGGCCGAGCAACATTTTCTCCGTGGCCCGCGGGCCCCATATGAGTCTGGGACCCACATGAGAACCCACCGCCCTCAGGCTCCACATGAGCGCCATGTGTGTGTGTGTGCATGTGCTTTGGCTCCTGATTAGAGGAAGGAGGGCTCACATATAACCCTTTTGTTTTTCACCATCTATATGTGGGCTAATATTTCGGGGAGCTCATCTGGTTCCCACGCAGTGTGTGTGTGTGTGTGTGTGCCCAAAGCCAATACTTCAACCCATGCCAGGACAAGTCGCAGGGGGAAGTTAGAATTTTTTTTTTTACGTGGGTAAACGCGGGTGGACCTGACTATTTCCTGGACAACACAATTGATTTTCTTCACATTAAGGAAACCATAACGCTTTCTCGTAAAGCAGACCATTAGCAGTCTATTAATGTGCTTCACTGTGCTTGTGCAGCCAATTTACATATTAATGAGCTCGCACTCTCTCACACTTCCACACTTCCACACACACACACACACCTGCCCACATATTCTCACAGAGTGGGAGAAAAAAAATGAAAATAATAATCAGTAAGAGATCACTTGCTGGTTCATTTGAAGGAGGATATGGGGGAGCCAGGCATTTTTAATCATGCACCGGTGGGCCATCTTGCTCTTTCCTACCTTGTGCTGGTTCTCTGGACCTGAGTGGGAAAATGGATCATAAAAAAGCCATCATGGAGGCCTTTATAGTCCAGTTAATGGAGCCCACGTTATCGGGAGAGGTCTGCCTGTGTCCTCTAAGAGGATTCTACTTTCTGCTGCACATTCATTTAAATTCTATTGGCTGTCAGAGGTTTTTTCTTTCTTTCTTCCTTTAACTTTCTCTTCCCGGCTGCTGCTTATTGTTTCGGGGTTTTATTATTTTTCCTTCCTGTCTCTGAAATGTGAAACATCTGTGCTTCTGACCAGAGGTTTCCTCCACCGCTGCACCGCTGCTGTATTCATGACACACGGGGAGTCGTACACAGAGTCTTGATTCCCAAGACGACTGGCAGTTGTTACGCTGCTGCATAAATCATCCGCTAGTACATTCTGCCAAATTGGAATAAGTTCATATTGCTGAGTGCGGAGCATCTGGCATAAAAATGTCCCCCGTGACGGAGGTATAGCTCTCCTCGCTTTTTCTTTTCTTTTCCGACTTTTTTTTTCTAGCGACCGTGATGCTAACACCACTTTTTTTCCTTTTCCTTCCTTCCTTCCTTCCTCTCTTCCTTCCCCCTCCATTCCCTTCGTCCTTCCTTCTGTCGATCCTTCCTTCCCTCCCCCTTTCCCATCTTTCTTCACTCTTTCCCTTCTTCTTATCACCCGCCGCCCATCCTTCCTTCCTTCCCCCCTTTCCCTTCTTCCTTCCCTCTTTCCCTTCTTCCTTCCTTTTTCCCTTCCTACCTACCTTCCTACCTTCCTTCCTTAATTTCTTCTTTCCGTCCGTCCTTCCTTCCTTCCCTCTTTCCATCCTTCTCTCTTCCTTCCCCCCTTTACCATCTTCCTTCCTTACCCCCTTTACCTTCTTTCTTCCCTCTTTCTTTCCTTCCTTCCTTCCCCCCTTTCCTATTTCCCTTCTTCCTTACTTCCTACCTTCCTTCCTCAATTTCTTCCTTTCTTTCGTCCGTCCTTACTTCCTTCCGTCCTTCCTTCCCTCTTTCCTTCCTTCCTCTCTTCCTTCCCCCCTTTACCATCTTCCTTCCTTACCCCCTTTACCTTCTTTCTTCCCTCTTTCTTTCCTTCCTTCCTCCCTCCCTTATCCCTTCCTTCCTTCCCTCTTTCCTCCCCACTCACAGAGGATGAGCTGCAGCTACCTGCTCTGCACCATCCTGCTCTTCGTGGCCGTCCTATTGGCCGTCACCGTGACCGGCACCATCCTCTTTATGAATCACTACCAGGCCCCACCCATGTCCGACGGCCTCCCGCACATCTCCACCAATCAGGACGAGGCCAACGCCCTGGTGACCGTGGAGCGGGGCGACGGCTCTCGCATCAACATCTTCATCGACCCCAACTGTCCCGACTACAACAGTAACTTTTTGCGGCTGGAGGGCGTGCAGACGTCGCTGCTCCACTCGCTCAGCGACCACGACTCGGACCTGAAGTCGGTGAAGGGCCAGGACCGGACGCTCCTGGTCAGCCTGGCCGAGGAGGTGGCCAAGCTGTCGGCCCACGCCGGGCAACTGAAGATGGACTATGAGTCTCTGCGCAGGGGGCAGGGCAGCCTGGGGCAAGACCTCAACACGCTGCAGATGGAGCAGGGGCGCCTCATACAGGTGAGACACACACACACACACACACACACACACACACTAGTGGACATGCATTTAGGAGATAATGTATTCATATCTGATGTGTTGCATTGAGACAAACACTCTATAGGGCTGTAATAGTGATCAATGAATACATTAAAAGGGGGTATTTGTCTTATTTTATGACGGTGCCGTAGCGTCGAAATATGAAGTATTATTACATTAAATTATTATGACATTATTATGACGTTATTATGACATTGTTATCACATCATTATTACATTATTATTACATTATTATTAAATTATTATTACATTATCATTACATTATTATTACACTATTATTACATTATCATTACATTATTATTACACTATTATTACATTATTATTACATGTCATTTAGCTGATGCTTTTATCCGAAGTTAGACTTACAATCATGGTCCATTCATACACCGTAGACACAGCTACAGGGAGAAACTCAGGGTTAAGTGTCTTGCTCAAGGGCACGTCGACTAGGGCGGGGATTGAACCGCCGACCCAAATGATCTGGCGCGGTGGAATACATCCTCTCCCGTGTGTGTCATGAATGGTGCTCATGTTGCTTTCTAGTGGCCTAGATGCTGAACTGTGTGGCTTTTTAGATTTTGTTGTTGTTGTAATGATTAAACGTGTAAAAAATGATAGGTTGAGCAGTAAAAAAAAACAGATGAACTAAATCCGGGTGCACTCAACACTCAAGTGATGACTGTAAGTACTGTACAAGAGGCGTTCAAGGACTGGATTGCGAAACACCCCTCTATCGATATCTGTATTGATTGTGAAACCACCTTTTAAAATGCGTGACAGCTCATTGGACTCGAAGTCGGTCTCATTTAGTCTCGTCCTTTTTCCACCCCCGACTGCAAAAATCCAATCCAAACACCATCGTTCACTAAAGCCGGAGCCAACTCAACCGCGTTAATTTTCCCTTTTGATTTATTTTTTATACGAAACCTCAATAAGCAACGAGATTGAAGTGCAAATGAGGCTTGTGTTGCTCGCTCTGTCCGGCTGTTTCTATGAAGATGAGGTCACGGGGGGTTTTTAGATAAAACCCTGAGCTGACGTGGGACCGAACAAGAGTATGGGATTTCTTTTTCCCCCCGAATCAGCATTATTTACCGATTCCTTCGTGCACTGCTGTGCCTCGGTGCTAGTATTTTGTCATGAGCCTGATTTAATATTGTCAGTAAATCTATTTACATTTAGGAAAGTCATTAGCGGAATTTCACACACACACACACACACACACATAGACACACACACACAGACAGTCATCCCGACACCTCTGTGTAGTTACCAGGCGGATAACTAATGAATCAAAAACAGACATTAGCCCGTCGCCGCTCCGCGAAGCCGCTCCAAAGACGCTCGTCTCGTCGTGTGTGTGTGTGTGTGTGTGTGTGCTGTATGCTCCGCTGTTTGTTTGTTTGTTGACAGTAACAGAACGGTGTTGCTCTATTTGAGAACTTGACCTTCAGGATAACATTCACAAATTAAAAATGTACACACATCTAATGATATAGCACTTTTAAAAACAGAGTGTACAAAGGGCTCTACAGAGAGTCAACGCCTAACAAGAGGAAAGGTAAAATACTAAATACAGAACACCAGACTAACTGAAGAAGAGGAACCAAAGAGCGGCATAGAAGGACGACGTCACTTAAGAGCAGTTCTAGAACAATGGGTTTAAAAGGTGAATGTCCATGAGCTGGTGACCTCGTGACCTCGTGACCTTGTGACCTTCACCCCTACTGCATTACATACATAGAAAGGTAACATCCCCCAAAAGCATAAGTCCAACAGACCTAACATGCAGTTTACATCATTATCTGGATGACATTCAGTTGTTTTGCACAATGTCTGACTGCAACAAAAAGAAGAAGAAGAAGAAGAAGAGGAAGAAGAACAGGAGGAAGAAGAAGAAGTAGAAGTAAGAGGAAGAAAAAGAAGAAGAAGGAGAAGACGAAGAATAAGAAGGTGATTTCTGTCTCAGATTGGGCTAATTGCGATGCTCGTTAAGAGACGAGAGGGGCAGGTGTCGGGATGCGTGGTGCGTTCAGGGGCTTGAATAAAGGGTGAGCCACATGTTCGCAGCTCGTTAGCATACTGGTGACGAAGAGGAGACGACGAAAAAGAAGAGAGGGCCCCGATGACAACATCCGAATCTGACGAAGAAGACGAAGAAGACGAAGAAGAAGCTGAAGAAGTAAGAGGAAGAAAAAGAAGAAGTCGAAGAAGTAGAAGAGGAAGAATAAGAATAATTAGAAGATGAGTGGATGATGATGAAAGGCAGACATAATCTATAAACTAAATTAAATAAAGCAAATTGGGAGCTTCAAAGATAATTCCAATTAAGTAAATTACATAAAATATGAATGTGAGTCTTTGAACATGAACAATAAAATATCCTCTAGAGTTTTAGTGATTCAGTTCAACGTGAATTACTGGAAATGTGTTTTTGTGAAATATAATGTTATTACGGAGGAAACATTACATTACATTACATGTCATTTAGCAGACGCTTTTATCCAAAGCGACTTACAATAAGTGCATCAACCAAGAGTACAAACTAAGAACAACAAGAATACAGGAAGTAACATTTCCTTAACATAGTCGAGCTACAAAAGTACCATAATAAGAGCTATTTAAGTGCCACTGAAGTGCTAATCTCTGTTGTACTCCAGATATAGTCGGAAAAGATGTGTTTTTAGTTTCCGGCGGAAGCTGTAGAAACATAAGATTCGATTATATAATTACACAGGTGTGTCAGAGCTGTGACGACAACACTGTGAAACACATGAAGGACATGACACCTGACTAATGATGATGTCATCGTATGGCCTCGTTGCCCCTCCCTCAAACTACACATGGACAGAATCAAACTGCCGATCGAAGAGGAGCACAGAGCCGCCCATCGATCCTGAAGATGGGGACTCCTCGATGGCTCCGCCCACTTCCCTCCGAGCTCCACCGGTCAGGAAGAGGAGGGCGACTCCTCGATGGCTCCGCCCACTCACGATGCAGCGGCTGTCTCATGACAGCTAATTACAGCCGGAGGCTAATTGATGCGTTCGCCGCGGCTTGACTCGCAGACCGTAGACAGTCCAACAACAACAACAAAAACAACAACAACAACAACAACAACGCAAAACAATGTCCCCGCATTAATAAAATCACAACCCTGAAACTCTCCAGGGCAAACTCATTGATCAAATAACATTAACCTTTAAAAAAAAAATGAAAATAATCCACCGTTAAAGAAAACAACGTATGCAGGAATAAAAATCAAGCGCCCCTCACCGCGGCGCTCTCGTTATGCACCCCGCCCACAGCTGCTGCTCAGTGGGTCAACACCTGCATACTGCTGCACAGACACACCTGAGAGGACACGACGAACCCTTAGAAAGGACTTTGTGTGTGTGTGTGTGTGTGTGATAAAGTGGAGGAAGAAGGGAAGAAAGGTAGAGAGAGACGCTGGGTATGGAGGAGTGTGTTTGCGCGTGTGTGTGCATGTGTTCATATGTATGTATGTGTGTGTGTTTGTGTGTGTTTGTGTGTGTGTGTTTGTGTGTGTTTGTGTTTGTGTGTGTGCGCATGTGTTCATATGTGTGTGTGTGTGTGTTCATATGTGTGTGTGCGTGTGTGTGATAAAGTGGATGAAGAAAGGTATACAGATAGGCGCTGGGTACGAAAGAGTGTGTGTGTGTGTGTGTGTGCGTGTGTGTGCGTGTGTGTGTATGTGTGATAAAGTGGAGGAAGAAGGGAAAAAATAAAGTTAGTGCGAGAGACACTGGGTACGGAAGAGATTGTGTGTGTGTGTGTGTATGTGTGTGTTTGTACATGTGTACACGTGGGGCCCCAGCACCTGGCTACATAGCTGTTAGCCAACTAGGGCAACACGTGTTAAAACCATCTTTTCGTCAATGAGCGACCCACAAAGGGAGGAGAGTGACCCCAGTGGATCACACAGGGCGTCCTGCCCTCTGATTGGCCGAGCACATCCATCCATCACCGAGCTCCCCGAGGGCCCTTTGGGTTTCTCAGCATCCACCAGGGTTCAGGTACTCTTTGAAGTTCCTCCAGATCCGATATGGACCAGAACCGGCGGTTTGAATACCGTAGGATTCAACCCATTAACTACAAATAAAACATTCTATGCATTAGTGCCATCGCCTCAAGGATACAAGCCCCCCCCCCCACCCCCCTTCTTCAAAGTCATATTGTCATCTCGTGGCAACGCAGCGTAAACTACCGTGAAAAAGGACCAGGCGTGTCTAACGATGCTGGCGGTCACGTTACCATATCGATGGGATGTCACTAAAAAAAAGAAGAAGAAGAGGAAGAAACCATCTTTTAGGGAATCGCTTATCCTCAAAGTCGTAATAAGCGTAATAAACGAACCTCGTGTCATTCCTTCTCCGTTCAGCCGTGATGAAAATGTCCATCTTCCTCTTCTTTACTGCGCTTTACTCTTTAGCGACTCGGGGAAAATAATGATTCCTCTTCTAAAATGCCGCGGACCGGCTGTTCTGCTCCTCCTCATCACGGCATGACGAAGAGTTATGCGAGAAAATATGACATTTGTTACGTCAAATACTGCTCGTGCATCGTTTTCAGTGAATGTAACAATGTATTTTGGGGTTTTAATGCCATATTGGGTTTTAAATGATTGTATTATTAAGGATTATAACTGTGTGTGTGTGTGTGTGTGTGTGTGTGCCTTGCAGCTGCTGTCAGACAGCCAGATGAACATGGTGAAGGTGGTGAACTCTGTGAGCGACGCGCTGAACGCCATGCAGAAGGAGAACGTGGGCCTGAAGGCGCGCGTCAAGGCCGACCTGCAGAGGGCGCCGGTGAGAGGGGCTCGCTTCAAGGGCTGCGCCAACGGTGAGGACGGCGGCGGCGGCGATGGCGCCGTCCGTCTGCCGAGATTGGATGTTTTTCCGCCTTTTGTGTATTATTTGTCTGTCTTTACTCGGTGTTCGTCGCCTTCTCCGCGACCTCTTTCCAGCTGCTCCTCTGAGGTCGTATTCCGTCGTCCATCTCGCCGCACGTCCGTTGCCCTCGGCGCCCCCCGGTGGTTCCCCGCGTCTCCTCCACATCGCCCGGCGGCCTCGGTTACACACTTCTTCTCCCCATCACATTTCTCTCTCTCCTTCCTCCCGCGGCGGCGTTCCCGCTGGAAAGGCTTTTAAACGGGCTCAGTGTACCCGATGGCGCCCCCCCCCCCCCACCCTCCCGCCCTCCATCACTCATGTTTAGCACACAGCGAGAGAGAGAGAGAGAGAGAGAGAGAGGTTTTTTGATGTGTTCTCTTCGTGAGGACGGAGGAACCGGAGAGCTTCACGTGAGTCGTCGATTTATGAATGATCGGGTCTTCCTCCGAGCGGCGTTGGCCCGTGACAGATTATTACGGAATTATTACCTGATGGCGGTTTTGAGAAGTGAACCTAAAAGCTTTAACGTGCACTTTTCTTGAAGTTATAAATGTCGGTAAATATCGTGGCTAAATATTCTTTTAAAAAAAAAGTATTTCGGTGTATTTTCATCAGGGGCGAAAACCTTCTCGTTCGATGCTCTTATTAATATAATACAATGTATTTTTTAAAATTCACATTACATTTTTAAGATTTAAAACTTAACGTGTACAGTGTTGCATCATTTTATCTTAAGTATAGAACAGTTAACGTCACATTTTCAGTGAAATCCACTTTTCCCTCTAATCGCGCTCCTCGTTGAGAAGAACATAAACTTCTCAAATATCACACTGGATCATCAGAAAAAAATGAAAAAACATGTTCTTCTTCACATTTTTGGAGATTTGGACTCGTCACATTCCAGATTTTAACAGTTATTTAAAACATACCGTAATCCAGGGTTAGCATAGCTCACAGCTGGGGTTATGGCTGAAATCTGGACGAAAGCATAATTGAGTTGATGCATTAGTGAATGATAACTCACAATATGATGCAACACTTTGTAAACTATCATCAACGCTAAAAAAAACCCTCAAAAGTGAGAATGAATGTAACGAGGAGACATCTATTCATATTGCATTCGATTAAAACTTAATATTTCACTCACATGAGGAGTTCCCTTAATTTGCATGAATTTAATGTCATAAATAAGTGTAGACTAAAAACCAACGCATTCTTTAAAAGCTTTTTTTTCTTTCAGTTTTACAAAAAATGTCCAAACATTCTCGTAATGCATCATTTTATCTGAAGCACCGAATGATGGCATCGCGTGAAATCCACTTATCTCTCTAATCTCGCTCCTCGTTGAGCATTGAAGACGCTTTGAGAAGCCTCCTTCAGCGACATACACTCCTCACATATCCCTTTGGATCATCAGAAAAAGAAGATTTAGTTTCTGTTGGAGGATTTGGAGGGCGTCTGAAATCTGCCGCCCTTTCCACACGCCGAGGTGCAGCCGAGGTGCCGTGGACGTGGTTTGCTCTTCTCCATGACATTAAGACAACAGACACCGGGAGGAGAGATGCACCTTCATGCTGCTCTGTCCATCATTTCATGTGAGATTTCTGTACCTTGTCCAAAAGGGAGGAAATAGTTCATTTAAAAGTGTTTTTCTTTAAATTCCACACCTGTCCTCACTGCAGAACTCCCTCACCTGGCATGAAGGACCACTAGAACACTGGAGATGGGCCTCTAAACACCTCTGTAGAGACTTCATTAAACAACAGAGAATAGTCATTTACACATTAACTATGTAGACTAGAGAGACGATTTATGATTCATTTAATGTTATCTTCATTGGAAAAATAAGGACATTTCTAAGTGACCCCAAACTTTTGAACAGTAGTGTATTTTTACCACTTTTTTATTTTTATATTGTTTTATATTTAATTTGAGAAAAGAAATAATATATATTATTAGAAATATTATTTCTAATAATATATATATATATTATTTCTAATAATAATAATAATATATATATATAATATATATATACATATTAAAAAAATTCTCCTCAGACCAGACGGATTTTATAAGGGTTTTCTACCACTCCCCTATGGCGATAACACAATGTACCATTAGAACACTGGAGATGGGCCTCAATACATATATGTAGAGACTTCATTAAACACCAGAGAATAGTCATTTACACATTAACTATGTAGAGAGAGTGTTTATGATTCATTTAATG
This sequence comes from Pseudoliparis swirei, assembly GCF_029220125.1. Lineage (NCBI taxonomy): Eukaryota > Metazoa > Chordata > Actinopteri > Perciformes > Liparidae > Pseudoliparis > Pseudoliparis swirei. The sequence continues at coordinate 16,556,889 of NC_079402.1, read as the reverse complement.
TTATCTTCATTGATAAAATACAGTTCTTTGAAGAAAAAAAAATATTTCTAATTGACCCCAAACTTTTGACTGGTAGTGTTTATCATCTTTATGTTTATATATCATGCAATATATATCCTTGTTGGTACTATTCATGCTTTCTTACGTGCGTTAGCTCTCTATAGCTGCAGCCGTGAGACACTACAGCTTTCAGATCAGCTGCTTCAGGTTCAACATACATCTAATATAAAAACTCAGAGTGTATGCACATCTTTAAGATGCTGTGTCTGCTTCTTTACAGCTGTGTGTTTAAGTTCACACACACACACACACACACACACACACACACACGTCTGTCCCACTGCGCCGCTGGATATTTGAAGAATTCATCATCTGTGCTGTTTGCATTGGTTTTCCCTGAAGAGTGCGTTAGATTCTCGAAGTTGGGAGAATCCCGACCTGACGGCGGTGGAGCCGCTCTCCGCTGTCAGAGTCCTCTTCAGCTCACAGGCGATTTCTGCACACATGTTCAAGTAAAAGCTCATTTCTGCATTCATTATTCAGCTCTGTGAGTATCGGACGTTTCGAAAAATGAAAAAGAGAAAGACAATTCACGCGTAGAAAGAGGTTAGACAAGGCCAGAGCGCTGGTTAGAAACGACAGAGACTCTTATTTTGAAGGGTTGATGTGTTTTTTTTGTCACCAAACAGATGAGATTCACGGCGGATTCTCTCCTTGTCTGGTCATGGAAGAGAAAAAAGGGAAATAAAGTTCAGGAAAATACGTGAAATATAAGCTCTGTTTCATACCACAATGCATTTGGTAAATGTTAGTTGGGCTTTTTGTTTTTGTTTCACTGAACAAAAAAGAATGTGAGAAAACATTGTGAATGAGAAAAATAATAAAATTAACTAAAATCCCCCCAAAATTATAATTAAAAACATTACAAACATTAAAATAATTACAAAAAATACTAAATAAAGAAAAGACAGACATAAGTAGAATAGTATAGCTTAATTTTTATTTCATTTTTCAGTTTCAACTGAACAAAAAATAATGCGACAAAAATTGTGAATGACAACAATTTCAAAGTGAATAAAATCCCCAAAATGTAAAAAACAAATTACAAAAGAAATCTAAATAAAGAAAATATAACATTAATAGAAACAAAATGTTTAACTTTTTTCAGTTTCAACGGAACAAAAAAGAATGCGACAAAAACAAAAAATGTAAATTAAAAAAAATAAGAAAAAAAATAAAGAAACATTAAAAACATTTCAAATATTACAAGAATTACAAAAAATACTAAATAAAGAAAAGACAAACATTTTTTATGTAAAAAATGTAATCAAATCTGGAAAATGTAAAATTTGTATAGAATTTCAAAAAATAAAAAGATGGACATAAGTAGAACATATATAGTATAGCATCATTTTATTTTGAAAACTTTTTTCATTTTCACCTGAACAAAAAAGAATACAACAAAAATTGTTAATGACAAAAATAAATAAATAAAATGAAAGAAAAAAATATAACAATAACAACAAAATTAAAAGAATAACAAGAAATACAAACATGACTAAATAAAGAAAAGATAGACACAACTATAACATATAGTATAGCATCAGTTTTTTAAGACTTGCATTCGTCGTCCCGCCCCGTCGTCCGTCGCCCATCTCTCGCCACGTGGCTTCTCTCGCTCCTTCTATTCTCCACCTCCACCTGGCATCGTTCCATTCTTTTCAAGAGCAGGTGGAGCTCGCCACAGCAAATTGTTGGCACGCCATTTTGCGCGTAACCAGGACGGCCTCGTGTGTCTCTCTGAGTGTGATCTCATGTGTTCCTCGTTTCCTCTTCACCACTGGATCACTCCGCCTCGCCGCTCCGAGGTATCGTTCCCTTTTGCGAGCCACGTCCGATCTAATTTACCCCCCCCCCCCTCTCACCTCTCCCCAGGCTCGCGTCCCCGTGACTGTGGCGACCTGTACGCCAGCGGCCAGCGGGAGGACGGCATCTACTCGGTGTTTCCTGTTCACTTCCCCGCAGGCTTCCAGGTGTACTGCGACATGACCACGGACGGAGGAGGCTGGACGGTGAGTCACACACATACACACACACACACACACTGAAATGAAGGCCCGTTATGAACACACTTGCAGCTCTGGTTCATACAAGACATCACATGCAAGGTTGTTTAGTTTTCCTCTGTGATGTTTTACTAAACGTAGGAATCTCATCCATCACTCCGTAAAATCGTAAAACGGGAGATCTGAAGCACAAGTTTTCGTGTGTGAAAAGCAGTGCATTCGTTTTCATGTTGTTGTTTTTTCACCGCGTTTAGAAAAACAGGAATACAAATTAGTCACATCTAAGAGAGGGACTCACGAGGTGGCCCGCTGAAAGGAACAGGAAGAGAGGAGGAGCGAGGCGAGGAAAGAAGAAGATATAACGGGGGGGGGGGGGGTTGAGCGTGACCGGTAAATGAAGCCATTATAAGAGATTTTAATGCACAGAAAACAAGTTAATCTGGAAAAATCTTGCTTGACTTTGTGGCTTTTCGCTTCATCCGCGCCTGAGAGGGGGCGGGGCTTAGAGGGGGCGGGGCTTATCTCTGTGGCTTTACTCCATGGAAACAGTTATCATCTCCTTCATCCACCATGAAGAACTAACCACTAGTTCTGCTTCATACTTGTTGAGGACATCCCACAAACGTCTGAACATCTAATGCCCTCGTGTTTGGGGTCATAAAATTAATATGTATATATATATATATTTATACATGACATCACCCGTAGGCTCACACAGCTCGGTGACTTCCACCTCTACGTAACTCTGTGACAGTCCATATATATATATATATATATATATATATTTTGAGACTCCTCCCACTCCACCCGCTCCGTGTACAAACTTGTCAAAACTCCACGTCGGCGAGCCGCGTGCGGCGGTTTGTAAAAAAGAAAGCGGTGACTGACTGCGGCAAGGTCGTCCCTGAACGTCACATAAAACAAGACTGTCAGACTGACTGAGAGTGCTTAGCACAGCGTGATGGAGTAGACACACTAGGTATCGCCGGGTAAACGCTGTGTGTGTGTGTGTGTCTGTGTGTGTGTGTGTGTTCGTGTGTGTGTGTGTGCCAGGCTGTGTGCAGCCGTACAGCAATAGCTGGTGAGTGTGATCACGCTTTCAGCCTGGCTCCCTTTTCTCACGCGATGCTAATAAGTAAGTAAGCGTTACAGATCACGGCTTTTTGCAGAAGAAGAAGAAGAAGAAGAAGAAGAAAAAGAAAAAGAAGAAGAAGAAGAAGGTGATTTCTGTCTCAGATTGGGCTGATTGCGATGCTCGTTAAGAGACGAGAGGGGCAGGTGTTGGGATGCGTGGTGCGTTCAGGGGCTTGAATAAAGGGTGAGCCACATGTTAGCATACTGGTGACGAAGAGGAGACAACGAAAAAGAAGAGAGGGCCCCGATGACAACATCCGAATCTGAAGTGAAGAGAGAGAGAAAGAGAGAGATGAAGAGATGGAGAGAGAGAGAGAGAGAGAGAGAGAGTGAAATCCCCTTTCAGGACCATGGAGAGCTCCTCTCGGCCCGACACAACGTATACACTTCAACAAACCTACTAAGAAAGTCTTCAACTTCTTCTTCAACTTCTTCTTCAACTTCTTCTTCTTCTTCACACACACACACACATGCCTGAAAGAGTATATTAGAGCAGACTAAAGAAACATCTACACAATCAAAGTAGCGTACATGTGCCACGTCTATACAGTAAATATGTGGTCATGTGGGCTTACACACACACACACCTACACACACACACCTACACACACACAGACATATGCATGAAGGAGTATATCGGAGCAGACTAAAGAAACATCTATACAAATCAAAGAAGCGTACATGTGCCAAGTACAGTAATTATGTGGTCACATGGGCTTACACACACACACACACACACACACACCTACACACACACATATGCATGAAAGAGTATATTAGAGTAGACAAAAAGAACATCTACACAATCAAAGAAGTGTACATATGCCACATCTATACAGTAATTATGTGTTCACATGGGCTTACACACACACACACACACACCTACACACACACACAGACACCTACACAAACACACACACACACATGCATGAAAGAGTATATTAGAGTAGACTAAAGAAATATCTACACAATCAAAGAAGTATATATGCCACATACAGTATATATGTGGTCGCATGGGCTCACACACACACACACACACACACGCTCAAACTATAATATGTACACACACAGGCCCCTCTCAGATAGAGTAATCCTCCGGGCATGGGGTCCTGCATGTTTTCGGAGGCAAAGGGAGATCCACGCAGCAGCCGGCTTAATGTCTTCTGTATTATTACTATTTTATTTGTTAAGAGCAAAGGACTAAAAACGACCTTGTTAATAATGGACCGGACGACGGACATCTGGAGTGTCACAAGGTGCTTTTATCCGCCGCTCTGCAATCACTCTCAAATATACAATTCAAGCTCAGAAGTGGAAAAGCAGAAGTCGTAGATTGAATGTAGGACTGTGTGAGTGGACCGGCGCCCGGCGGAGTGGACCGGTTCCTCACGAGCGCTTCAATATTTCATCTTGTTTATTGGTTTGGAGTGAAAAAAAAGAAATAAAAGAAAAAGAAACATCCAGGACGGACGTCTCTGCGTTGGTGTTTTATCTGTAAATGTTTTTGTGCAGCAGCGGAAATGCAAAAGTTCAGAGAACACTCTCAACTTTCTGTGTCCTGAGCATCAGTGTTCTCATGATGTTCAGATGCAATGCATTGTGGGGGACCGCGGGCACCTTCAGATGTGTTATGGCGCTTTTATTTTTGCTGTATTTATAGATATATACAGGACTGTCTCAGAAAATTAGAATATTGTGATAAAGTTCTTTATTTTCTGTAATGCAATTAAAAAAACAAAAATGGCATGCATTCTGGATTCATTACAAATCAACTGAAATATTGCAAGCCTTTTATTCTTTTAATATTGCTGATTATGGCTTACAGCTTAAGAAAACTCAAATATCCTATCTCTAAATATTAGAATATCATGAAAAAGTATACTAGTAGGGTATTAAACAAATCACTTGAATCGCCTAATTAACTCGAAACACCTGGAAACACATTTTCAAATGTTTGATTTTGTTTTGCTGTTATAAATCTTTTTTTTACTTGGTCTGAGGAAATATTCAAATTTTATGAGATAGGATTTTAGAGTTTTCTTAAGCTGTAAGCCATAATCAGCAATATTAAAAGAATAAAAGGCTTGCAATATTTCAGTTGATTTGTAATGAATCCAGAATGCATGACATTTTTGTTTTTTTAATTGCATTACAGAAAATAAAGAACTTTATCACAATATTCTAATTTTCTGAGACAGTCCTGTATATATGTATATATATACATATATATACATATACAGTATATTTGTATATATATGTACTGTATATGTATATATATACATATATATACGTATATATACATATATATGTACAGTATATATATGTACAGTATATATATATATATATATATTAATATATATATATATTGTATATATATATACATATATATTTATTTATTTATTTTTCAGTGTTGTACTTTCTGTGAAATATGTACACGTACCCCCATGTGAGAGCCACTGGTCCAGTACATGGCTGTAGACTCTTAGTCTAAACATTTAAAAAATAAATGACCTGCTATCAGTTCTGTGGAGTGAATTTTGTTGTGTCTTTTACAATATTTCCACCTGAAGTGTTGAGTGATTTTTGGATCCTGCCTTAACCTTCATATCATGCCGCGTCTCGGTGATGCACAGCAGATTTTAATTCAAGGTTTTTAAAAATCCACTATGCATGACTCTACCTGTGTTAATCTGGCTTCTCTTAATCCTCTAACCCAATAAGTAAAACATGGTTTATCGTTGAAGAATCAGGTTACCGCTGAAAGAAGTAATCTTCTTTTTGTCTTCTGAAGGTAAGTAAATGCATGAAGTGAGAGAGAGAGAGAGAGAGAGAGAGGGAGAGGGGATAGAGAGACCACAGTGTTCCTCCTCCTGCGTCCCCAACACATCTGTCTTTGTGATAGGATTATAAAACATTCACCAACAGATGTTTGCAGCCCCCCCCCCCCCCCCCGCTGTGGATTCACAGGCTTTCATCAGCAGGCAGACATGTTGGACTTTATAACCACATCATCAATATTCTTAATCGAATTGTTTGCTATTCCTCGGTCTGTTTTGATCCATCCTGAAACGATGAAGGAGGCGTCGGCTTGTGGAGCTGATTCCATTAGCCCCGACACAATTACACACACACACACACACACACACTCTGTATTTTTCAATTGTTCTCCGTACAGTAATTGCCGCAGCATGAATCACTCTCTGGAGATGTTTCACATTATCTTCAGTTAGTTAGTGCCGAGCGGCGGCGCCGAGTGACATCTGCTGCCGGAGAAGCGCCCGACATATGAACATGGCGTGCTCCACAGCGCGCTAACAAGCGTGCTGCCATGCGCTTCCTGGTTTTTTTTCTTCCCCCACGCCAGATCGGATCCGTCGGCTTCGGGGGGGGGGGGGGGGGGGCGTCCCAGTGGGCGACCGCGGAGCCCGCCGGAGAGCCGGGGGCGCCTCGTTAAGTGGCGTTCCCTTTAGTGCTAGGTGACGCCGCAAAGGATCACAGGTGTTCCTGTTAACGCCAGTGGACCGGGAACAGCGGTCTTCCTCTAAACTTGAGGGGTGTGGTCTTCTCGTCTGAATTTGAGGGGTGTGGCCATCCTCGCTGAAGTTAAGGGGCGTGGTCTTCCTCAAACTTGAGGGGTGTGGTCTTCCTGTCTAAACTTGAGGGGTGTGGTCATTCTCTCTGAACTTGAGGGGTGTGGTCTTCCTCTCTGAACTTGAGGGGTGTGGTCTTCCTCTCTGAACTTAAGGGGCGCGGTCTTCCTCAAACTTGAGGGGTGTGGTCTTCCTGTCTAAACTTGAGGGGTGTGGTCGTTCTCTCTGAACTTGAGGGGTGTGGTCGTTCTCTCTGAACTTGAGGGGGGTGGTCTTCCTGTCTAAACTTGAGGGGTGTGGTCTTCCTGTCTAAACTTGAGGGGTGTGGTCTTCCTCTCTGAACTTGAGGGGTGTGGTCATTCTCTCTGAACTTGAGGGGTGTGGTCTTCCTCTCTGAACTTGAGGGGTGTGGTCTTCCTGTCTAAACTTGAGGGGTGTGGTCTTCCTGTCTAAACTTGAGGGGTGTGGTCTTCCTCTCTGAACTTGAGGGGTGTGGTCGTTCTCTCTGAACTTGAGGGGTGTGGTCTTCCTCTCTGAACTTGAGGGGTGTGGTCTTCCTCTCTGAAATTGAGGGGTGTGGTCGTTCTCTCTGAACTTGAGGGGTGTGGTCTTCCTCTCTGAACTTCTCGTATTTTCTATGACTAGAGATACTTTATGCATCTTCACACAACAACAAAAACAAGAGTTTGCCCAGTATGATGTGTGTGTGTGTGTGTGTCATTAATAAATGATAATGAACTGAAATACCTTATTTCTGGTTTTCCAGCTGGTTCTTGGAAATGGATTTCTTTACTAACTTGTAAACTGGAGGTAATTCTCTAAAAAAAGAGAGAGGTGGCCTTCCTCGGAGCCGTGTTCTGGCTTTGTGGAGCATGTAGAGCAGCGTGAATAAAGAATTAATCACATTGGAGCTGCAACGAGCTGCACACGGAAAAGTAAAAACACTGCAGCATGGAAACAGACTGATGGGGAGGGCCAGAGATACAAGACGAGAGGAAGCTGAAAGTACTACTGTCCCTGAACTACTCTTTATTTGTACCTTAGAGATGGCACACACACACACACACCATATACAACACCATACCAGACCTTTTCAAAGCAGAAGATGCTTTTCTATATTGATATTATTATTATATTTACTGTAAATGTGTATTAATCTGACCCACTGACAGGACCTCATCTTTTCTTTCATGAGCCAAAACTATTACATTCATGAGCTTCAATTATTAACACGATAGGAAATGAAAATGTTACCGTGAGAGTGCAACTCCTGTGACCAGGAGTTACCCAACAGGGTGAAGGACATCCCACTGCTCTGGGATTTTGTTTGCAGGTGACTCAAATGTTTCAATTACCTCATTGAAAGGGTTAAAAGTTGAAAGACGGCCATCTTGATTAGATGTTTTCTGGCGCTATCGGTCTCATAATTTCCTCTTGGGCCATTTTTGGAGACACACACACACACACACACACACAGACAGACAAAGGCAGCGATTCATGCGGCAGCACGTCGTCTCTGAACACATGTATTGAATACGGCCTGCATGGCTGGATTCATGCATAGGGCCTCTGGAGGCCGTATGCATGAACCCAGCTGAAGACTCTCTGCTCTCCCACTCTCAAAATACCACGTTCTCCTCCCGCCTGCAATGCTGGCCACATCCTTTCCTTCTTGAAACGTGTGATGGAAAATCTTCCTGTCTCCAGGGAACATACGTACACACACGCACACACACACCCACACACACACACACACACACACAGATACTGGTCTTCAGGGTCAACTATGCAATTAAACCTCAGAGGAGCTCTCCAGTCTTACAAGCATGCTAGTCACGGCAGGAGGCGGAGCCAGAAGGACCACAGCGTTAATCCGTCTGTGGCCGGGCTGGTTAACCCGCGTGCTGTAGAGTAATGCGTCATGTGACCACCGGTCAATTCATTCATTGTAGCGGTGGTGGTCTGGTGTCTCAGGTTTTCTATCAGAGCCTCAGCTGAGGCCCGAAAACTATCTTCAGTAAACCGTAAATGCCAAAACATCAATAAAGTATATATAATACACTACCGTTCAAAAGTTTGGGGTCATCCAGACAATTTTGTGTCTTCCATGAAAACTCACTTTTATTTATCAAATGAATTGAAAATGTAATAGAAAATATAGTCAAGACATTGACAAGGTTAGAAATAATGATTAATATTTGAAGTATTAATTTTGTTCTTCAAACTTCAAGCTCAAAGGAAGGCCAGTTGTATAGCTTATATCACCAGCATAACTGTTTTCAGCTGTGCTAACATAATTGCACAAGGGTTTTCTAATCATCCATTAGTCTTCTAAGGCGATTAGCAAACACAATGTACCATTAGAACACTGGAATGATCGTTGATGGAAATGGGCCTCTATACACCTCTGGAGATACTTCATTAGAAACCAGACGTTTCCACCTAGAATAGTCATTTACCACATTAACAATGTAAAGAGTGTATTTTTGATTAATGTTATCTTTATTGAAAAAACAGTGCTTTTCTTTGAAAAATAAATACATTTCTAAGTGAGCCCAAACATTTGAACGGTAGTGTATGTATCTATCTATCTATCTGTCCATCGATCTATTTATCTCTCTCTCTCTCTACCTATCTCTCTCTATCTCTCTATCTAGATCAGTGGTGTTCTGAAGGTCTCAGAGGGTTTGAGTAGACCCTTGCCGTCTGTTTTTTCTTTATCGTGAATTTGTGAAACTAAAACCTTCACATCTCGGTTTGATTCTCTGAGTTGAGGATTCACTGCAATGATCTCTCCTCCATAAATGCTGCTTTCACATGGCGTGCCAGGGGAGGGTGAACCACAACAATTAGGGATGGATGAAAAGGACATTTTTACATGGAGCGTTATTAAATTAGAGGTCTTCTCCATTTCATGTCACTACTTCCGGAGACGTTGAGGTCTACCTTCCCTCACGGTGCACATGTGTTCCTGAGACCCTGAGACTGAGTTTCATGTCCAGGCTCCTCCTCCATCTGTCACATCCTGTGACTAAGCACACTTGTTGCCATCAATATCCATCATTCATAATTGCACTCTGACACACGGCGTGCAGTCAGTATCAACACCGTCTGATTTAACTGAATTACGGTCTAAAGCTCTCCATCTGTGCATGAAGCCGTTAAGTCGTGGACTTCCCTCGTGGCATCTGCCTGCACGTCTAATGACATCATAGACAGTGTATATATGTATATATGTATATATATATATATATACTCTCTGCCATACGTTCATCAGCAGTATTAAACCCATCCTGTGGATACAGGAACAACTACCACACAAAGAAACCTGCGCCGCAGTGTGACGTCTGAAACCACACGGTGGTTTCCTATTGGTCGAGGTTATAGTATTTATATAGTATTTATTATTTAAAAAAGAAAAAAGTGATCTTAAGGCTGTGAAGAAGTATAATGAGGGACATCGCTGAAGACACATGTGACAGTGGAGTGAGAGGCTCGCACAACAGCTGCTGCAAATGCCTTTGTTTTGCAAACTATGGCCTCTGTGCTATGATCTATGACCTTTGTACTATAACCTCTGTACTATGACCTCTGTACTATGACCTCTGACCTCTGTACTATGACCTCTGTACTATGACCTCTGACCTCTGTACTATGACCTCTGACCACTGTACTATGACCTCTGTACTATGGCCTTTGTACTACGACCTCCGTACTATGACCTCTGTTCTATGACCTCCGTACTATGACCTCCGTACTATGACCTCTGTACTATGACCTCTGTACTATGACATCCGTACTATGACCTAAGACCTTCGCACTATAAGCTATGACCTCCGTACTATGACATCAGTACTATAACCTATGACCTCCGTACTATGACATCAGTACTATAACCTATGACCTCCGTACTATGACATCAGTACTATAAGCTATGACCTCTGTACTATGACCTAAGACCTTCACACTATGACCGATGACCTCCGTACTATGACATCAGTACTATAACCTATGACCTTCGTACTATGACCTAAGACCTTCACACTATAACCTATGACCTTCGTACTATGACCTCTGTACTATGACCTCCGTAATATGACTAATGACCTCCAAGCTATGACCTTCAAAGTATGACCTATGACCTCCGTACAATGACCCATGACCTCCATATGGGCCTCGCTGAACTTCAAATATCACGGGGGTCACAGGGGTCACAGAGGTCACAGTAGAGCAGTGGTTGCCAACCCGTCGATCGCGATCGACCGGTCGATCTCGGAGACATTCCCTGTCGATCTCCAAAATAAAATGAAAATAAATTCAGAAACACATTGTTCCTTGTTTTCGAACATTTTCTGAGGTGTCTTCTGAAATGTTTTCTTTCTGACTGGAAGATTGAGGTCAGAAAACATCTCCGCCTGATTCATGAACGCCTGAAAACGGGTTCGCTTACACAGCTGTGTTGTCAGCTGTGCGCCCCGAAAGAGGGGAACTTACCACTACAGGTGGGGCGCAGGGGAAATGCAGAAAGACCTTTATTGATAACTTCACATATTACACAAGCTCAAAGTACACCGACATAAAACTAAGTCATCAATTAATACATGTTGAAATGCCTGTACCTTCGTGTACATGTTTACGTTACGGCATTAACAGGTTACGCCTGCGCATGCGCGACAGCCGAGATTCTTGGCGACTTGCCAGGTCTTACCTCCGTGAGTTGGGCTTTTCTGCTGTTGTCCTTCAAAACAAAAGCTCAACATTGAGCTTTTTTTTCTTGTCTGATAGAGCAATCTGGTTTACTTGAAAGTGATTGCAATTGCATTTATTCTATTATTTGAAAAGGGACAGATGCAGGAGTCACAAATGGTGATTCTCATATTTATTATTCTGAAATTTATTTAAATCTGAGGATGTCTGTAGAGCTGATGTGAACGTAGTCATCAACGGTCTGAGTTCAGAACCAATCCCAGATGAGAAAACTTTCATGAATACCAATTCTGCCCCGAAAAACTCGTCAGTGGAGTTGAGAAAATCACCAAATCAAAGACCAGGAGCTGGATTACTGACAGACAGCTGACAGACTGCCTCAGACTGACTGTCTGTGATTATGAACTAACTACAAGCTCACAGACAGAGTTCAGTCACTCCCATAACACTGACTGGAGTCACATGGCTTGATGGCATTATGATGAGAGCTGAACTTACATGAGTTGCACTGACTGATCATGTTGTCAGTGTTGTGCTGTAATGTAAATAAATACAACATTTATATTGGTAGTTCATCCAGCTGCTCATTGCAAATGTGTTTTTTCTTGTTCATATTGTGTGCGGTTAACAAATATCTTACTTGTTATATTACACTTAAATTCTGTGTTCCTGGTCACATCAATTTGAACGCTGGACCAAAATGACAATTAGGCCAAATAAAAAGTTGTAAGTCCAGTCTGGACAGTCGTTTTCTCTCAACGCCTCAAAGGTAGATCTTGCCGGTCATGAAGGCGGAGGTCAGGGATCTTGGGCTCAAAAAGGTTGGTGACCACTGCAGTAGACCATCTGACAATTGTACGTTTCAGTTACGTTTGAAAGAAACCATCACAGGTGAAACTGATTTACCAATAAGTGGTCATATTATCTTCTTTATTTTTTTCATCAGTAAATCAATTGAAAACACAGTATAGTGATATATTTAGTTCACATCGTTGAAGCTGCACCGCATGATGTCATCACCACGAACAAGGCCACTTCAGGGACTTATAATTATATGTTAAGCTGAGCTTTACAATTATTTACTCATTCCTTCTTCTTCCCGCTGGTTTGCGAGACATTTATTTAACGATTCATGCAATGGATACGATCAGTTTATTGCAGATATAATGATATCTGTGTGTTGTTTTCACTATAATATGAAAACATACATTTGTACTGCTAATGTTTATATGTTAAAGGGTAAAAGCAGCCAATGCATCACACCAGATCTATTGAACCACCTAATAACCTGCAATTGTCCTCAAAAATAATAATAAAAATACAAAATATAGAAGACGAGACTCCAGCCGGTCGGACTTGGATGAAGAGGCTGGGCCACTTCTTTAGAAAAAAGATGGCGGAACTACGGAGAGGAACGAGTCTCCGGAAGAAAAGGAGCGAATCGTTGGGAATGCATGAATAAAATTAAAGTAATTAAAGAAATTAATGAAAAATATTAATAGAATAAAATAAATTAAATAAATTAAATAAATTAAATTTAATAAATTTAATAAATAAAATAAATAAAATAAATACATTTAATTAATAAAATAAAATAAATTGAATGCATTAAATAAATATCGTGGAAATGACGTCGCAGGAATTTAAAAAAACAGAGCTCGAGATGATCACGGTGGAGGTTATTGCGAGGTTCTGAATACTTTTTTTTGTGCCATTGCTCTGCAGGATTGAGTTTATTTGTCAGCGCGGATTGTTAAAAAGCAGACATGTCTGCCACTGCCATCTGGCCGCTGGTGGAGTGTGAGGGGATTAGTCACGCTGAACTTTTCCTTTTGTCATTCCAACGTTAACAAAGCATTCCAGCTGCGAGTCTTCGGCTATTTCCCATCTGCACGCGTCCTCAACCTGACAATCTGCGGATGTCAGCACTTTTTAATGCACGGAGAAATTAAACACACACACACACTCGAGAGCTAAGTGGCTAAATATCTGCTCATGAATCCTTTTGTTTTCGTTGCTTCATAAACGAAAGAGAGAGAAGTCGTCGACTCATTTCACGAGTCAGGGTGCTGAAGAGGAAGAGGAGGAGGGCCCTTCTGCGTGTGTTTAGGATTATTGTTTTATGAATACCGTCTCTGTTTCCTGGGAGACTTCAATTACTGACGCGGAATCCATAGCGATTTCATTCAAAGTCAGTCAGAGAGTTAATGTATTCCTTTTTTATTAGCTTCCCACAAATTGCCTTTTTAGAATGGAGGAACATTTGCATTATTCATTTGCCGAAAGAGCGAGTTTACTCGCTTTGGTTTAGTTTAGAGGAGCTCAGCGAACCCAAAGAGTGGGACTCGTAAACGACTCGTCGCAAAGCACGGGGGGTGAGGAACCTGGGCCCGACCCCTGTCCCCTGACCTCTGACCTCTTGTCTCGCTGCCTGTGTAGGTGATCCAGCGCAGGGAGGACGGCTCGGTCAGCTTCTTCAGGGCGTGGGAGTCGTACCGCGAGGGATTCGGCAAGATCACCGGTGAACACTGGCTCGGTAAGTGATTGTGTGTGTGTGTGTGTGTGTGTGTGTGTGTGTGGCAATGTGTGTCATGTGACCTGGCCGGCATGGCCAAACCCTGGAAAAAACGTTGGTGTATTCACTGTATATATATGGTATATATGGTATTGCTTGATAACACTTTATAATAATTATAATAAACGGGCTGTAAGGATCTATTGGCGTTGGAAGATGATATTATTAAGAATATTTATTTAGTGTTAATTCACCAAACAATACGAATCTTTTTTGTTACCTTACAATGAGCCGTATTATATCCACACATGGATCCTGATAGCAGGGTTAGCATTTGTTATTTGAACAGTTGCAAATATAATCATTCTTATAGATATTAAATAAATTATTTAGTTATCAATAACATATACATAATAAAATGTTAAACATGTTATATTGTGTATCTATATTTGTATTATGGTAATAAAAAATGTACCAATATAATCTGAAAGTAATTAAATTAAAATAAATGAAATAAATAAAATAAATGAAATAAAATGAATGAAATAAATAAAGTATATAAAATAAATAAAATAATTTAATCAAATAAAATAAATGAAATGCATTAAATAAATATATCTATATTTTAAAATAACTGAATGACATAGTATTTCTCTTAATTATGAAATATTATTAAGTATCACTTCATTGTTTGTTAACAGTAAAATCAAGAATTAGCTAATGAGTCTGTTCAGCACCACACTAGCAAAACACACACAAAAAAACTAAAATCAATTCAATTCTTTGTTGATGTTCACATGACAAAGAGAACAACGGCATCATTTATTCTCAAACCTCACAGCTTGTCAGTGGCTGCCTTCTGCTCGTAATTAGCATTTTCTCAGAGTGGGCTCGTCCAAATCCTTTTTATTTTCCCGCTGCCAGCGTGACACATTAGTCCGCACCTCCCCTCAGACGTGACGGGAAGAGAACGCAGAGAGAGAAAGAAGTCGAGTGTGAAATTATCAACTTTTTCCAAAAGCCGAAATTCCTCCGCTTCTCATTAAATAGACTCGAATGAGTCGTGTCTCGGGTTCGGGGGCCGTTGTTGTGGCTCTGAGATAATTGATAGGACCTCCACGCATTTGTGTTTGATCTATTTTACATTCAAACTCCAACGTGTTGTCCTCTGGTACGTATGGACGGCGACAACGAGCTCTTTCCATCGCGAGGCCTTTGCGCAGCATCTTTTTTAATTGGCGTGACATTTGTTTTCCGAGCCTCAAAAACACGATTCCTCACATCGGGTGTTCAGTGTGGGAGAAATGAAGCTCAGACGCGGTTATGAAATGGGACACGCCACCTCATTAGTCAGCTGGCGTAGAGCGGCGACCTCGTGGGGAACGCCTAGACCGCACAGTCAGCATCACACTCGGCCTTTATGTGTACACACACACACACACACACACACAGAAGTGACTAGAAGGCCACGAATAAAAAGGTGAAACCGAACCAGCGAGACGTCTTGAAAGAAGGATTTTGTTTCTCTCCCTCATAGGTGAGAGAGCTTTGTTCTTTGAAACACTGTTGTTGTTGTTGTTGTTGTTGTTGATGACCAAGAGCCACCGTTGGAACACACTCCTTTTAGCCCTGATCCCAGAACCCTCCGAGGCCGCCGCTCGCCCACTTAGGGCCCGTGTTACACTCTGTGATTCTGGCCCGGTCAAGGTTATGGACGTGCACATCAGCACTCTGGATTACATCACACTCCCATCGGGGGGGGGGGGGGGGGCACAATGATGTCTGGCCCAAAATGCAGTGGGGTTGTTGTTGCCGAAATTTCCCATATGCTGCATGCAAAAATTTAGCATAAATCACATTGAATTAAATGTAAACGTAGACCGTATTTCCATCATCATCATCATCATCATCACCATCATCACCATCACCATCATCAATGATTAACACGGTTTCATCTGGTTACTGGACCCTCCATCTATTATAAATGACGCGTGTTAAATTATTTTCATAATTCTGTTTCATTTACGTGAATGACTTTCATCACACACACACACACACACACATACATACACACCCACACACACATACACACATACACACACACAGAGGACTAATCTGCAGGAAACGAACACCGGTGACTGTAACACGAGCGCCACCTGGAGGCAAAGGGTGGTACAGCTGTAGTGATGTGTATAGAGGTGGCGTTATGTATAGAGGTTATAAGCATGGCGTTATGTATTGAGGTTATAGGCATGGCGTTATGTTTAGAGGTTATAAGCATGGCGTTATGTATTGAGGTTATAGGCATGGCGTTATGTATAGAGGTTATAAGCATGGCGTTATGTTTAGAGGTTATAAGCATGGCGTTATGTTTAGAGGTTATAGGCATGGCGTTATGTATAGAGGTTATAAGTATGGCGTTATGTATAGAGGTTATAAGTATGGCGTTATGTTTAGAGGTTATAGGCATGGCGTTATGTATAGAGGTTATAAGTATGGCGTTATGTATAGAGGTTATAAGCATGGCGTTATGTTTAGAGGTTATAAGCATGGCGTTATGTATAGAGGTTATAAGCATGGCGTTATGTATAGAGGTTATAAGCATGGCGTTATGTATTGAGGTTATAGGCATGGCGTTATGTATAGAGGTTATAAGCATGGCATTATGTATAGAGGTTATAAGTATTGGCGTTATGTATAGAGGTTATAAGCATGGCGTTATGTATAGAGGTTATAAGCATGGTGTTATGTATAGAGTTTATAAGCATGGTGTTATGTATAGAGGTTATAAGCATGGCGTTATGTATTGAGGTTATAGGCATGGCGTTATGTATAGAGGTTATAAGCATGGCGTTATGTATAGAGGTTATAAGCATGGTGTTATGTATAGAGGTTATAAGCATGGTGTTATGTATAGAGGTTATAAGCATGGCGTTATGTATTGAGGTTATAGGCATGGCGTTATGTATAGAGGTTATAAGCATGGCATTATGTTTAGAGGTTATAAGCATGGCGTTATGTATTGAGGTTATAGGCATGGCGTTATGTATAGAGGTTATAAGCATGGCGTTATGTTTAGAGGTTATAAGCATGGCGTTATGTTTAGAGGTTATAGGCATGGCGTTATGTATAGAGGTTTTAAGCATGGTGTTATGTTTAGAGGTTATAGGCATGGCGTTATGTATAGAGGTTATAAGTGGCGTTATGTATAGAGGTTATAAGCATGGCGTTATGTTTAGAGGTTATAAGCATGGCATTATGTATAGAGGTTATAAGTATGGCGTTATGTATAGAGGTTATAAGTATTGGCGTTATGTATAGAGGTTATAAGCATGGCGTTATGTATAGAGGTTATAAGCATGGTGTTATGTATAGAGGTTATAAGCATGGCGTTATGTATAGAGGTTATAAGCATGGCGTTATGTTTAGAGGTTATAAGCATGGCGTCATGTATAGAGGTTATAATATAGAAGGTTCCAACTCCCGATGGTAGCGCTGTGAATATGTAAAGCTTCGGGTTTAGCAGACTGAATTTCAATGAGTCAGCAGGTTACTTTGAACACCTCACAGAACCTTTGCTCATTTAAGGCGTGCTGTTGTCTCCCCTCCCCCCCCCCCCCCCCCCCATCATCGATTACCCTCAGGGTCCAAAAAAATGAGAAATGAATCCATGCTCGCCTCCAGCCTAGAGAGAGGAGGAATCCAAATGTTGCTCACTCACAAGCCGTCGTCTGAGGGATCTGAACCGCTCTCATTATCTTAATATGCAGCATGGATTAGGATTTATTTTTCATTTTAGGGATTTTTTTTCCCTTCGCTCGCCGGTAGTGGACTTTCTAGTCACCGCGACAAATTTCATAGAAAATGAATTAAAGAACCTGCATCTCGTTAAAATGGCCTCCGTACTTGCGAGAAAAAACTTATCTCGCATTCCCGAGCGGCGGATCGTGTGAACTCGATTTAGCGTCATCCCACTTTTATAAATGATTTCTTTGCCGTTAAAATTCAAACCAGAAATTCGTGTTCCTTCTGCGCGCGTTGGCAACTCGGGCGTTAACGAGTTGGAACGTGGGTGTCGAGGAGCCGTGGCGGCCATCTTAGATTTTTCCGATGACGGTACCGAGTCACGGGGGATTCGGTCGCATGGACTATAAGAAAAGAGTCTTTTAATGAGCTACCTGTGTTAAATAATCCTTTCAAGTCGGTAACATCTCATCACTCAGTTAAAGGTTGTTTTTTTCTGTCTCCACACACACACACACACTTGACATTCTCCCGCCACACACAGTTTTATTAATCAGCGGAGCATTAACGGCTCGATCAATACCTCTTAATGGAATTATTTTGTGTTACCTCAGAGCGATACACATTCATATTAATTTGTTGTCATAGCAACGGCCGAATGGAAATCCTATCATCCATTTTATTTATTTACGATGGCTAGGGGGGGGGGGGGGGGCGGTGCCATCCTTTGGTTTTTCTTTCCGTTTCTTTGTCACAGTGCGGACATTTCTTTTTTTCTTCCTTCGATCGATAACGCAATTACAAAATAACGACGTGGATCATCTGACCCCCGGACGTGGAGGGACCAGGCCAGACCGGATAGTGTGCGCTTGAAGCATCTTTTGGGGGGGAGGGGTGAAGGGGGTGCTGATGATCCCTAATCATGCTGACACCAGATACAGTTTTTTTTGTTGGAGTAACCGCAGGGTTCTCGGTGTCCGGCCTGATGGATGTGTTGCTCTCGCACTAACTGTTACTCCACCGCTCACTCTCTCACTCTCACTCTCCCACTCTCTCACTCTCCCACTCTCTCACTCTCTCTGTTTCACTTTGATTCCTGTGAAGGCGGCGAGGTGAATCCACCCGCAGCCTTACGTCTGCCTGGGTTACCCCTTTGTAAAAGAGCGCAGCGCCTACTCAGAGCCCCCGGATCAGGAAATTAGGGGGCGGGATTTATGTCGTTGAAGGTCGGGGTATCGATGCCACGGCGGAGCAGCGTCCACCGTCAAGCTCTTTTCGTTTCTTGATCCATGTCCAGTGTTTACATCCAGATTCAAAAATCTGAACCCAGAAAAGATCTTTTGGCGAGAATCGTCAGGCGACTTCTCCGAGGAACAGAAGAAAAAGGGAAGGAAACTGATTTTTTTTTTAGGATTATAGCATAGATGTTGTCTTCCTCTCGGCACGCATACGGTCTTCATGGAGAAACAACTTAGTTTTGGTTCAGGTGTCATGTGGTGTCGGTGAGGCTCTGTTGCTCCTTTTGTTTGACATCCGAAGACAGAAAAAAGAGGATTTACATGAATCTGCTGCACGAAACCACAAGTTTATGTCATTAATAGTCTTCGCTTACTTATATGAGCATATAGAATACTCCTAAGAAAATTAAATGTCCCGTTACAAAGATATGTGGGTTATCTACCAATAAAATTAATAAAACAAATTATTAAAAATAAATACATTAATAAAATTAATTAAATATATCATAAAAAATACTAATTATTTCATATAACAAGAACTATTGTTAAAATAAGTGAATTACATACAAATGTGGTGTATCTACAAGTTACGGCGCATTCCTTGTTCGTGGGTATAAGAGCACGGCGTGCATTAGCCTGCATACAGATGATTCACTTGTGTGTGTGTGTGTGTGTGTGTGTGTGTGTGTGTCGCTACACACATGCCTGTGCCTGTGGGGACTCCTCTGCCCACACAACCTGTTGTCTTCACCACTCAATGCCACAGCCTACTGTGGAATGTGCAGGTTTACACAAAGCATCCTCAAAAAGCCTCTTGTGTGTGTGCTGCGCATGTGTGTGTGTGTGTGTGCGTGTGTGTGTGTGTGTGTGTGTGTGTGTGTGTGTGTGTGTGTGTGTGTGTGTGTGTGCGTGTGTGTGTGTGTGTGCCAGCTGAGGAAATTGTGACGGGAGCTTTTGCTTTTGTTTTGGTTTGGCCACAACACGGGCGGCTTCAACAGATGGTCTGAAGTGATGAAAAGATCATTGGCACCGACCTGCCCCCCTCCCCCCCTCCCCACAAACACACTTTTACTCAACGCCCTTGCGCCAGGTTTTCTGATTAGTAAAACTCACCGTCGTCTACGATCCGTTTGGAGAAGATTCCGGTTGAAATCCTGTGAGAATCAGTCCGGAACGTTCCTCCGGGGGGGGGGGTGGACCAGGACCCGCGTATCCCAAAGTCGGGATGCTTATGCAGCGAGCTGTAGAGGATGTGAACTGAAAATAAGCTTAATTTAAAAAAACTCCACCCCGAGGCGCGGGGACGACCCCAAAGTGGATGAAAATGTTGCATATCGTGTCCTCGTTTTTGGCAATTTTTTCTTGTCACCTCCTTCGGCGAGAGCTGCGACCAGATGCTGCCAGACTCCAGTCGTGGTCTGGGTTCAGATCTGGCTCAGGCTGGAGGAGCGAGGAGGTAAACAGACAGACACTTTTATTTAAACGTATTCGAACGTCCCCTGAACGTGACATCCAGCTACATAAATGTTATTGATTACACAAACGTCTTTATTTAGACCCTTTTTGTACTTTTCATTTCTGCACGTACAGTTTCCAACGAGACCAGGACCATGAACACGTTTGGGGTCACTTAGAAATGTCCTTATTTTCAAAGCACTGTTTTTGTCAATGAAGATAACATTAAATGAATCATAAATCCTCTCTCTACATAGTTAATGTGTAAATGACTATTCTCTGGTGTTTAATAAAGTCTCCACAGAGGTGTGTAGAGGCCCATCTCCAGTGTTCTAATGGTACATTGTGTTATCGCCTTAGAAGACTAGCGGAGGGGTAGAAAACTCTTGAAAACCCTTTTTATGTGAGCGCAGCTGAAAACAGTTATGCTGGTGAGAGAAGCTATAAAACTGGCCTTCCTTTGGGCCACAAGAAGAACTACATTAATATTTACAATACAAATCATTATTTATAACCTCATCATTGTCTGGAGTAGATTTTATATTTATTTTACAATTGATTTGATAAATAAAAGTTTTCATGGAAAACACCAAATTGTCCAGCTGACCCTAAACTTTTGAACGGTGGTGTATAAATACAATCTACTGTGATATATTACACGTCTGCTCCATATTGGGACTTCTTAAAAATCAATTTGTAAATCCCATTTTTATCGAACTTCTTTTAAGTGACGTCGTCCTTTTATTCAGCTCTTTGTTTCCCCTAATGCAGTTTGTCCCATGTTCTTTATTTTCTATTTGTTTTGCCTCATTTCTCTCTGGAGCAATCTGCTAATTATTTTTTTAAAGTCCCATATAAATAAAGTTATTATTATCATTATTAATATATTTTGCACATGATGACCGGAGCAAAATTCCCTTCTAATGAGCATGAGAGCATATTTTAAACTGAGCTCTGATCCTCGTAGTCGTTAGTAACAAGAACTCCATTAGAGGAAAAGAAGGATAATCGCCCACTGACATTATGTCTCTATCGATACGACGGATTAATCGTCACGTCGTGTATTTATCGAGGTCGCTCAGATATGTGTATATATATATACAGGACTGTCTCAGAAAATTAGAATATTGTGATAAAATAAAAATTTTATGCATGCAAAATTAAAAAAAACATCATCAAACAATTTATCTCTATTTTATTCTTTTTATATGGCTTACCTTTTACTTTTTTTTAAACTCTAAATTATATAAAATACCTTAAAAACTCTAAATCCTATCTCATAAAAAATTAATATTTCCTCAGCTGAGTGTTTGTCAAGGTTTGTAAAACCAGAAACCCTTCAGGCTCAGGAAACCAATTCAAGGATTTGAGTTAAACCCTACTAGTATACTTTTTTTTTATGTTTAAAATATTTAGAATAGGATGTTGAGTTTTTCTTAAGCTGTAAATTAATTTTGCAATAAATTAATAATAAAAGCGTTGCATACAATCAGGATTTTAATGCAATCAGAGAATGATTGACATTTTGTTTTTAATTGCATTACAGAAAATAAAGAACTTCATCACAATATTCTAATTTTCTGAGACAGTCCTGTATATTGTGTGGTACGAGAAGGGGAACAATGTCATAAGAAGACCCGGAAGTCGTCCTCGATGCTACGAGGGCCTGAACGCCTCATTAAAGACTCTGAGAGGAGATAGAAGAAGCAACATCTCTTGTTTTCATCCTCCTCCACATTCTTTTTCTTCTGCCTGTCATTTAAAAAAAAGAAGAATTGCCCAGAATTTGCTGCAGAAATTGCGACGTGGACCACTTATCACACACAGCTCACCTCTGGGCTATAATTGAGCTCTTAGCCCGACCCGGAGTATAGTGTGAGCTCATGTGATTACAGGCCGTCGCGGAGAATAAGACGCTTTGTGCTCTATGTGTGTGTGTGTGTGTGTGTGTGTGTGTGTGTGTGTGTGTGTGTGTGTGTGCGGAAACGAAGGGCGGTGGAAGGAGGATGACTATAATTTTGGAGATGGGTGTTTGACACGCTCGGCTTGTCTGTTACAGTCCTGGGAGAGTGAGTGCGGGCCACTTTACATCAAAAAAAAGGTCAGCCGGGAGAAAAAAGTGTGTGTGTGGGGGGGGGGGGGGGGGGGAACAAATAACTCCATAGAGACAGTCTGGATGAAAAAAAAATGTGAAAGCAAAGCGTTCAATAAGAAATAAAGAGTAACGAAGGTGAACTGTATGCTGGGAAAGTGCCGACAGGGTCGTTTCTCCGGGTCACTTCCTTCATCTCTTATCCAAAGGATCCGTGTCTCTGTGAGAAGAATCCCAGGATCAGGTATCTCAGATCGGTGTGAGAGAAGAGAAACAAGAGAACACACACACATTGATGTGTGTCGTCATTGGGAGGAGAGCACATAGGAAAGGCTGATTTGTTCTCTTGTGTGTGAGTTGAATTGGGTCTTTAAATGTATTATTGCTGTGTTGTTTGGTGCTATTGTTACATGAAGCTCCTTTAAGGTCACACAGCAGACTCACTCCACACATTAACCTTTGCAAAATAAGAAATAGTCTGTTTGTTCTTCTCTTAAATCATTCCGTTGGTCCTAATCTTTCCCCTCCCAAGCATGAATACATCCCTGAACGGCACATTGTTCCTCCTCCACCACAATGCAGCAACCCGAGGCTCTTGTTTGTGTTGTTGTTGTTGTGCGATGGAAAGAATCTAAAGAGGACTGTGTTTACAGAAAGAGAGCAGGAATCAAAGAGCGGCACCGCTCCTGTGAGGACGAGGACGGCCCGCTGTGGATGTCCTTTGTGGATACTGACGGGCGAATTCACAAGAAGTATCTGTGTGGCTTTTTTCACCCAAACAAATAAGACAAAACCAACATGTGTAATTCTCAAAACGGCCAGAAGAGGTGAAGCAAAGTCAATGTAGAGACGCTATAGTCGCATTTGCCGAAAATGTGCCCGGTGCGAATATTCACCTCTTTCGCCTCAAGTTGAAATATTACAACTTTAGCGAGAAATTCGCCCGACGACGAGTTGCGAGAGCCAATCAGGGTTGTGGAGTGAAAGTCACCGAGCTGTATGAGCCTACGGGTGATGTCATGTATAAATATATGTCCTCAAGAAGTATAAAGCAGAACTAGTGGTTAGTTCTTCATGGTGGATGAAGGAGATGATAACTGTTTCCATGGAGATAAGCCACAGAGATAAGCCCCGCCCTCTTTAAGGCTCGAATGAAGCGATAAGCCACAAATGGTCAAGCGAGTGAACTCACGCGAGTAAAGAAAAAACATTTGTAGTGAATGCATTTTTAAACAAATAGTTCCTTGGTGCTCGACGCTATTTTACATATTTAGGCACTTTTTTTACCCTTCCAACTATTTTAATTCACAAAGATCACGCGTTAATAGACGCCTCCAGTTCCAGTGGCAGTATGAGCTTCATCACAGAGACATTTATTAAATCCCCGATACGGTTTCTCTCTATAAATTCGTGGCCTGAAGTGTTTCTGGAAAAACCTTCACTCAGCACCACGAGGGTCACGACCCTGAGCTTGCGGCTAGAACTCCTCTTTTTTTGTTTTTTTTGCTGTTCTTCTGCCGACTCGGTGCAACATTTATTTAATTTTTTTGCCAACATGGATAAATGCAATCGCAGGCACAAACAAAACGCAGCCGGCTGCAAAAACATTCTGGCCACGTCGTGACATCATTAGCGCAATATTTTAATATCTCAATATCTCAATATCTAAAAATCTCAATATCTCAATATCTCAAGATTTTAATATCTCAATATCTCCATTTTTCAATATCTCAATCGCTAAAAATTTCAATATCTCAATATTTCAATACCTTAATATTTCAATATCTCAATATCTAAATTTTTCAATATCCCAATATATCAATATTTCAATATCTCAAAATATCAAAATTGCAATATTTCATTATCTCAATATTTCATGATCTCAATATCTCAACATCACAATATCTCAATAGCTCAACATTTCAATATCTCAATATCTCAACATCACAATATCTCAATAGCTCAATATCTCAACATCACAATATCTCAACATCACAATATCTCAATAGCTCAATATTTCAATATTTTAATATCTCAATATCTCAATTTTCAATATCTTAATATTTCAATATTTTAATATCTCAATGTCTCAATTTCCAATATCTTAATATTTCAATATTTCAATATCTCAATGTCTTAATATCTTCTGTGAATCGGGACTCGGGGCGGGTTGCAAAACTACAGAAACATTCATCATAGACAGCAGCGGCTGAAACAATCGGCGTTGACGCCCCCCCCCCCCCCCCTTCCCGCCAACGGTTCATCTGTGAAGATCTGGCAGCCGTACCGCTGACAGCAGCCAGGAGGGGGTCAAAGGTCAGCAGCACTCACGCTGCTCACAGGTCAGCGGAGGGAGGCGGGACGCAGTGCGGATCGATTTGCTCTCTGGGAGATTTATTACCCCCGTCCCTGTGATGTCTCTGTGATGTCTCTGTGATGTCCCTGTGATGTCTCTGTGATGTCTCTGTGATGTCCCTGTGATGTCTCTGTGATATCTCTGTGCAGCTTGCCAATGCCTCCGTACGGTTTCTATGTATTAATAATTGAGACATTAGGGATAATTTGACAGAGAGGGAGAGACGACGTGGGCAGATAATTTGGCGAGGCCTCTGGAAGGACGGCGAGTGGAGGACCAGTGGTTTAGTCGGGGGAGAAAAGTCCATTAAATTGAAGCACAGAGTGTTAATTAAAAAGGTATGTTTGATATTTTCCTCGTGAAACTGCCTCGCATTAGCGAGCTACTTTAAATGTGTTTTTCCTGGTGAAAAGCATTTTTGCCGCGTTTTAATAGCTGCGCATGCATAAATGAACAGAGCCCATAAGTATGCACGGGGCTAATGAGCATGCACGGCCACGCGGCGCTCCGGAGGATCCAGAGCGGCCGTGGAGGCGTCAACAAGAGGCCGCTGGCGCTCTGGAAGGTCGCAGCTTAGAGGAGCTCCACTCGCTCCGCCTGAACTCTCCCCGTTCCCGTTGGAGGGAATAAAAAGACTCATTATTCCTCCAGGTGCTCCCATTGTTTCTCCTCCCCCTCACCTTCTCACTACTCATCTGCTTCTCGAAATAGTCGCCCATTAGCCTACATGTGTAAGACTTCTAGGAGGTGATTTTCACAGGCCGTCTGTGGCGTTTAGAGCAGGTGACAACAACGAGGTGTCCTCTAACACACAGGTGTCAAACACAAGACCCGCGGGCTGAATCTGGCCTGCCGCATCGCTTTATGTGGCCCCTGGCGGCTTTAAAGACACGTGATCACCTTTTCTTAAAGAAATTGAAGAATAATATCCCGTGCTTTTATTTTGAAGGTTTAAGATTAAATGTATTTAAGTTGTAATGTTCGAGACGTTTCCTTTCTACATGCAAATAAACAATAACCAAATGCAAAGAGAGTTATTTAACAATACGTTCGAGGAGTTTATAAAGTGTTTCCGGCCCTTTAAGAGGGCGGCCATGATGCTGATTTGGCCCAAGGGGAACATGAGATTGACACCCCTGCTTTAACATATCACATTTGCTTTATTTGTCAACATGTCGCGATGCTCACGACTCATGAATAAGCGCTCACGTTTCCATGTCCTCAAAGCGTTGACAGGAACCCCGCCCGCCGCTCACGAGGCGCCCAGACGCCGCACAGCGGAACATTCATTCAACCACCTCACGCTGTTTTACACACAAGTGTTTTTAAGGGTAAATATTCCCGTGCATGTTTTGGCTCTTTTCGCTGTTTTAAATGCTGCAATTATACAGCGATAAGCATCGTGATATGTATTTATAGTGATTCATCTCGTATGAGTGTTTCCACATGATGTCATCCAAACATTATAACACAACACTGGTCTAATATTTACAATTAACAGGGAAGGAATAGAACCAAAACACACACTATTTCACTCCAGATGTCATTGTTTCAGTACACCAGAAGATATAAGAAGATAATAGTAATAATAATCATAACTTGCATATTGTAAACAAGTGCACAGCTGGATCAATAATCACTACGCCGCCATGTGTTCATCGTATTGCGCAATCGTAACACACCGGATAAAGTCATTTTTTAAGTGATGCTATGATTCCATACGCGTCGAAAACCTTTCACAACAATTACAACATCAAACGGTGCTTATCGCGATGACCTCGAGACGCCCCCCCCCCCACACACACACACACACACCCCAACATCAGGAGCATCGTTGTGTTTTAGCTCGCTACAGACGCCGTCTGCCCACGCACGTTTTTTTTTTTTCCCACGTTGGCTCACACACCATTTTTTCCCGCCTGTTGGCTTTTTCCTCGCCGTCTGCCCACTCCCCTCCTCGCCGTTACGCCCGCCGATAATCATAATCCAGGAAAACCATTTCACGGGTTAGCACAACCTGCTGACTCCACTTTTAAATCCTCAGGAGGAACACGGCGTGGAAGTCTCGGAGAGCGTTTCAGAGCGTTCCGTACAGTTGGCGTTATAAGTGGGCCGCGTGCGTAAACGGCTTTTTATTAAGCATTGCATTATGGGTCCCTGACTATTCAGTTTAAAACTTGGAAAAGAAAAGCGGGAAGAAAAATCCTTGGAGCGTCGTGAAAAATATCAACGCCGCTGCACGTGTAAACGACGTGTCTCTGAGGTCATCGACGAAGTGGCTCCGGACGTGGGCGGCAAATAAAACCTTCTGCGTGCTCGCTGAAGAGCCGGCGGTTACGGTTCTGAAACCAGATTTCTCCTTCCAGAAGACTCTTTCTCCGAAGCACTCTACGTCTCACAATTTATGCTTAAAAAATCACGCCATGCATATACAGGGTGGGACATTTACATATTTCTTCGGGGGCAAGTTTTTGCCCCAACTGACTGAAATTCACAAAATGTCTTATTATTATGTATTATTATATTTTATTATTAATATTATATGTTATTATTATTATTATTATATTTCATTATTACAATATTGTATTATTATTATTATATTATTACAATATTGTATTATTATTATATTTTATTATTATATTTCATTATTATTTTATTATTTTATCATTATTATGATATTTAAGTATTTCAGTTTATGCCTCTACTTCTATAAAAGAATTGGACTATTCGGCAATAATAAGACAATTAGGCAATAAACAGACTAGTAGGCAATAATAAGACTATTAGGTAATAATAAGACTATTAGGCAATAATAAGACTATTAGGCAGTAATAAGACTATTAGGCAATAATAAGACTATTAGGTAATAATAAGACTATTAGGCAATAATAAGACTATTAGGCAGTAATAAGACTATTAGACAATAATAAGACTATTAGGCAATAATAAGACTATTAGGCAATAATAAGACTATTAGACAATAATAAGATTATTAGGCAATAATAAGACTATTATGCAGTAGTCTACAGATTTAAAGTGTTTTCAAAAACAAACAGAAAGCATAAATCAGACAATCATTTTCAACTTTATTCTTACTTCTTTGTGGTTATTTATTATTTTATTTTTTTAAACAACGATTAACAATTATAGGTTCTTTCTTCTTTTTTTACAAGTAAAAATTCTATTTATTGATTTGTTGTGTGTACACAACAAAGAACACAAACAAAACGCTATTAAATTATCAGAATTTTTAGAGGAAGTCATGAGGGCATTTTTGTCCCTCATACTTCTGAGGAGTCGTTCTGCCCTTCGCCCCGATGTGTTTCCCACGCTGCCTGCACACCGCAGCAGATATTTAACATACAAATAAATACTGATTATACTTTAAATATACATACATGAGCTGTACATGAACACGCGTGTACTCTATGTCTCTGGAACCAAAAGCTTCAGAGAGATCTCTGATTCCACAAGGACAACCTTCGTTAGCACTCCTACGTGGGGGGACTGACAACCCGAGTGCACACGCGTGTGCGCTGCATGTCCTGGTTGTGTTGATTTAAAGGTACACACACACACACACACAAGTGCAAACATTAAGGGAACTGACAGATTTGTTGAGCTGCCAGAGAGAGAGCAAGAATATCTGATTTTGATACCGTATCCGGCGTAACAAAGACAAATATAAACTACAATATCTCCCAAGACTTGAACCCCCCCCCCCCCCCCCCATGCAATCTATTATTTAGAGCACACGTAAGTGTTTTCAGTTAAAGCTCCTCCAATGCCGCGTTCATATCCAATCAATTATTCAGCGGTGTGATTCCTCCTCGGTCGGACCGACACACACACACACACACACACACACACAGCGGTGCCCGGCTGTTCAGGGATCCGAGTCGGCCGGCCAGCCGAGGTCTCGCCAATCAGACTCTGATGCCCCCCGTTACAACGACGCCCTCAGCCTCCAGCTCCAGCTCCACTTCCTCCAGGAGGGTAGACGCGGCGTCTGATTGGTGTGGCCGTACCCCGGCAGACACTCCATCTGCACTAGATTGCGCCGCTGGAGTGGAGATAGCTGGCAATTTGCAGCAATTCCGCCAGTAATTTCTTCTCCCTCCACGAAGGCCCGGGGAAGGTACTTTATTTGATGCCTCTCATCACCGGCCCACAGGTATATGTTCCAACACTTCTCCCTCTCTCCCATTGTGCCGACACCAGAAGTCTAGGTTGAAGAAAAAGGCTGTTAAAAGAAGAAAAAAAAGGGGTTTTTATTTTCCCGGAGCTCTAAAAGTGTATGAGCAGAATCTTCTCACAGATTGGGTGATTGGAAATGATATTGAGGAATGACTGATGACTCAATCTCCTCATGTCTCCATGCCAGACACAGCTTATCGACTTGCCATTTTGTTTCTGTTTCGCTTATCTTAAAGTTAAAAACACATTTACATCGGCGCCTCGTTGTTCCTGCGCGGCCAGACGTTAAGACGCCGGAACCACGTAGATTAGCAATTCGTCATGTCAACGGTCTCTCGATAAATTCATTGTGCGCAAGAATATTCTTGTGTGCGTTAACTTTTGAAAAGCCATATCAATAAGCTTTACATGTAGTCTTCTAATGCTCTACATGTAGTAGCTCAAGTCAGGGTATTTGTGATTGCGTAACACTCTCACTGGGCAACGATGACCTCGCCATATTCAATTCAGTTCAATTCAGTTTATTTGTATAGCCCAATTTCACAAATTACAAATTTGTCTCGGAGTGCTTTACAATCTGTACACATAGACATCCCTGCCCCAAAACCTCACATCGGACCAGGAAAAACTCCCAAATAACCCTTCAGGGGGAAAAAAAGGGAAGAAACCTGGAGGAGAGCAACAGAGGAGGATCCCTCTCCTAGGATGGACAGATGCAATAGATGTAATGTGTACAGAAGGACAGATTTAGAGTTAAAATACATTCAATGAATATGACAGAGTGTATGAATAGTTCATAGTAGGCATATTCCACGATGGAGACCTCCACGATCCATCAGGCAGATGGCGGTGGGGAGGAGGAGTGGGCGGAGTCTCAACAGGACAGTGGCGTAGTCATGAGCAGGAATTCCACGA
Organism: Pseudoliparis swirei; assembly: GCF_029220125.1. Classification (NCBI taxonomy): domain Eukaryota; kingdom Metazoa; phylum Chordata; class Actinopteri; order Perciformes; family Liparidae; genus Pseudoliparis; species Pseudoliparis swirei. The sequence goes on along the minus strand of NC_079402.1, from coordinate 16,526,880 downwards.
CCCAGACGATCCATCAGGCAGATAGGATCTATGCCTGCTCATAGGGTCCGATGACCCCATGAGACGTAAAGTCAAAAGGACTGCCGGGGAGAAAGCAGAGTTAGTAACGTGTGATAGAGAGATGAAAATTCATCCTTAAGGAGAGAAAAAGAGGAGATAGGTACTCAGTGCATCCTAAAACGTCCCCGCGCAGCTATAAGCCTATAGCAGCATATCAAGGGGCTGGACCAGGGCAAACCTGATTCAGCCCTAACTATAAGCTCTGTCAAAGAGGAAGGTCTTAAGTCTACTCTTAAACGAGGTGACTGTGTCTGCCTCCCGGACTGAAATTGGAAGCTGGTTCCATAAAAGAGGAGCTTGATAACTAAAGGCTCTGGCTCCCATTCTACTTTTAAGACTCTAGGAACTACAAGTAGTCCCGCATTTAGTGAGCGTAGCTCTCTAGTGGGGCAATATGGTACGACAAGCTCCTTAAGATATGATGGAGCATCACCAATCAAGGCTTTGTAGGTTAAGAGAAGAATTTTAAAAGTGATTCTTGATTTTACTGGGAGCCAGTGCAGAGCAGCTAGTGCAGGAGTGATGTGATCTCTTTTCTTAGTTTTAGTGAGAACACGAGCTGCAGCATTCTGGATCAACTGGAGGGACCTAAGAGATTTATTAGAGCAGCCTGCTAATAAGGAGTTGCAGTAATCCAGTCTCAAGTAACGAACGTGAACCAATTTTTCTGCATCTTTTGAGACAAGATGTGCCTGATTTTGAAATATTACGTAGATGAAAGAATGCAGTCCTTGAGATTTGCTTTACGTGGGAGTTAAAGGACAAGTCCTGATCAAAGATAACGCCAAGATTCTTTACAGTGGTGTTGGATGCCAGGGCAATGCCGTCTACAGAATCCACATCACCAGATAATTGATCTCTGAGGTGCTCAGGGCCGATTAAAATTACTTCGGTTTTGTCTGAGTTTAACATCAAGAAGTTGCAGGTCATCCATGTTTTTATGTCTTTAAGACATGCTTGAATTTTACAGAGTTGGTTGCTCTCCTCTGGTTTTATCGATAAATATAGTTGAGTGTCATCTGCATAACAATGAAAGTTTATGGAGTGTTTCCTGATAATATTGCCCAAAGGAAGCATGTATAAGGTAAATAAAATTGGTCCAAGCACAGAACCTTGTGGAACTCCGTGATTAACGTTGGTGGTTATCGAGGTCATCGTTTACAAATACAAACTGAGATCGATCTGATAAATAGGATTTAAACCAAATTAGTGCCGTGCCTGAAATGCCAATCGACTGCTCCAGTCTCTGTAACAGGATGTCATGGTCAATGGTGTCGAATGCAGCACTAAGGTCTAACAAGACCAGGACAGAGAGGAGTCCTTTATCTGCTGCCATTAAGAGGTCATTTGTAATTTTCACCAGTGCCGTCTCGGTGCTGTGGTGTTTTCTAAATCCTGACTGAAACTCCTCAAATAAACTATTATGATGTAGAAAGTCGCACAACTGATTTGCGACCACTTTCTCAAGGATCTTGGAGAGGAAGGGGAGGTTAGAGATCGGTCTGTAGTTAGCCAATACCTCTGGATCCAGAGTGGGCTTCTTCAGGAGAGGTTTAATAACAGCCACCTTGAAGGAGTGTGGTACGTGGCCTGTTAGCAGAGACACATTGATAATATCTAATAGAGAGCCGCCAATTAAAGGCAAAACGTCTTTAAGCAGCCTCGTCGGGATGGGGTCCAAGAGACAGGTAGACGTGTTCGAAGTAGAAACCATTGAAAATAATTGGTCACGGTTGATAGGAGAAAATCCCTCCAAATATACACCAGGGCATACAGCGGTTTCCAAGGCCATTCCACTTGAGGACAGATTGGCACTGGTTATGGGCAAGAGACCATTAATCTTGTCCCTAATAGTTAAAATCTTTTCATTAAAGAAGTTCATAAAGTCATTACCACTAAGGTTTATAGGAATGCTCGGCTCCACAGAGCTGTGACTCTCTGTCAGCCTGGCTACAGTGCTGAAGAGAAACCTGGGGTTGTTTTTATTTTTTTCTATTATTGATGAGTAATAGGCTGCTCTGGCATTACGGAGGGCCTTCTTATATGTTTTAAGACTATCTCGCCAAACTAAGCGGGATTCTTCGAGATTAGTTGAACGCCATATGCTTCAAGCTTTCGTGACGCTTGCTTCAGTTTGCGGGTCTGAGGGTTATACCAGGAGCAAACCTCCTCTTCCTCACTGTCTTCTTCTTCAGAGGGCTATCGAGTCCAGTGTCATTCTCAGAGAGCCTATGGCACTGTCAACAAGATGATCAATCTGGGACGGACTAAAGTTAGACCAGGAGTCCTCTGTTATATTGAGACGTGGTATCGAATCAAATACAGAAGGAATCGCTTTAAATTTAGCTACAGCACTATCAGTTAGACATCTAGTGTAGAAACTTTTGACTAACGGAGTACACTCCGGTAGTATAAATTCAAAAGTTATGAGGTTGTGGTCTGACAGAAGAGGATTCTGTGGGAAGACGTTCAAATGCTCAATGTCAACGCCATAAGTAAGAACAAGATCAAGCGTGTGGCCAAAGCTGTGAGTGGGTTTCTGTACTCTGACAGAAGCCAATCGAGTCCAACAAGGAGATGAATGCAGCACTAAGGCAATCATTATCAACATCCACATGGATATTAAAATCTCCAACAATAATAACTTTATCGGTTTTAAGAACCAAACTTGATATAAATTCTGAGAATTCAGATATAAACTCTGAATATGGACCTGGTGGCGGTACAGAATCACAAATCGAATTGGCTGTAGTGTTTTCCAGGTTGGATGTGAAAGACTAAGAACAAGGCTTTCAAATGAGGTGTAGTGTAATTTTGGTTGAGGATTAATTAATAGGCTCGATTCAAAGATGGCTGCTACTCCACCTCCTCGACCGGTGCCTCGAGGAATGTGAGTATTAATATGACTTGGAGGAGTCGATTCATTCAGGCAGACATATTCTTCATGGCTCAGCCAGGTTTCAGTTAGGCAACATAAATCAATGTGATTATCTGATATTAAATCATTCAGTAACACAGCTTTAGATGACAGAGATCGAATATTTAGGAGACCACATTTAATAGACCTATTTTGTTGCACTGCTGAAATAATTGTGTTAACTTGTATAAGGTTATTGTGTACGACTCTCTTCTGCTTACTTTTGATTTATTTAATTGAAGTGGCCGTGGGACAGACACAGTCTCTACTCTAAAGTCAAGGGTGGGTAACTGCTCGAATGGAAGAGCAGAGAAGGGTGTTAAACTACAACTCTGCTCCCGGTTCCTGATCTGAACCCTGGGTTGTCATAGATTAAGTCCGTGATCAACTTGGTCATATTCGCAGAAATGAGACGCTCCGTCCAACGTGGGATGAATGCCGTCTCTCCTCATCAGATCAGGTTTTCCCCAGAAAGTCTTCCAGTTGTCTACGTAGCCCACATTATTCGCTGGGCACCACCTCGACAGCCAGCGGTTGAAAGACGACATTCGGCTATACAATTCGTCTGTCTGCAAATTTGGGAGAGGGCCAGAGAAAATTACGGTGTCCGACAACGCCTTGGCATAAGCACACACCGATTCCACATTAATTTTAGTGAGTTCCGAGCGGCGGGCTCGAGCGTCATTACCACCGGCGTGTATTACAATCTGACTGTATCTCCGCTTATCCTTAGCCAGCAGCTTCAAACAAGACTCCACGTCGCCCGCTCTGGCCCCCGGGAGGCACACGACTCTGGTCCGTGGCTTCGCTATTTTCACGTTCCTGACTATAGAGCTCCCGATAACCAGGGTGTGTTCCTCAGCGGGTGTGTCGCTGAGCAGGGAAAACTGGTTCGAAACGTGAAGTGGTTGGTGCACAGCGGGCTTCTGTGTAGACTTACGACTCCTGCGAACAGTTACCCAACCATATTGAGGCGTGTTTTTGCACTTCGCTTCGAACCGAATGGTGATGAAAAAAAAATCTCTTCCTGTTGGACCGTACTAATATTTTGAGTGTCATGACTTTAAAAAACTATTTTAAAAAAGGACGCCTGTTGCTTTAAATTAGTGCCGAACTTTTAGCAACCGTCATTACGGGCACATGGCGCTGAAGGGTCGATCCCTTTGGACTCTCTCTCTCTCTCTCTCTTTGACCCTAGAAAAGGGGGTGGGGCTTACGAGACCCTGCCCTCACCCAGCTTTAATGTGCCGTGTGCCCATGATCAAAGTCTACGTTCTACTCCACGCTCTCCCTGCAGGGCTCCAGGTCCACTCTTCATCTGGTACCCTTTATCTTCTTTCTCTGTCCGAGTCTTTTCCTCCACCACGTCCTTTCTGCTCAGTTTGATTTTCTGCCCGGCGATTCCTTTTCAATGCATTTCACATTTTGAACAGGACCCAACACTTCAGGACCGATCAAGAATTGACAGTGTAGGGTTCTCTCTCGTTTTCTATCAAGACTCGACCCCACATTCTGTGTGTCGGGTCCAGTTCTGTTGACGTGGGTGCCGTTGTCTACTACCTGAGTGGATCTAACAGGATTCCTCATCTGCTCTGTTGCGAGAGACAACCATTGAAGTTGAGCTAACACAGGAGCGTTGTGTATTGAGAAGCTGATAGCGTGGAGGCAGACAGGAAATGAGGGGGCGAGACGGCGGTTATGACATCACCACGTTCCCATCGGATATCAAACCATGGATCTGAAGTAGCTACCAGGACCCACACCGGGTGGCCTTTACCTTTACTGGTGTTTGTATCCCTTCATCTTGAGATGTGCACCAAATGTCATGGCAATCCACACAAATAGTTGTCGAAAAACCAGGAACTTCTGCCAATCCTTGCCGATGTATCGACGGCCATCTCATGAGAAGACGCTGCTTGGTAATTCATGGCGATGCTGCTCTCTCTCGACTGTATTTTTGGATTATCTGAAGCCCTAATCTGGATCGGTTTTGATTTCCCTCGGGTTCAGGTGGGTTCTCCCCGGTGATCCTACAAATTCGAGAGATTGCTCGGGAGCAGACGGAAATATAAATCGCGTGAATGATCAACAACGCGGTTCTGATTACGCCAGCAGATGACCTCATTTCCTGGAACAGCGACACTCGAGCTTTGTTGAAAAGTTACATTCTGAGGTTGTAATTGGGTGTCTATTAAACTCATTTAGAGGGGTGACACAGCAGTGTGGCGGAGTGTGAGGATCTCTTTCAGGAAACAATCCAACACAAATAAATTTGATTTTATTTCAGTGGCTGGTGGAGTTGTCGAGAAATCACAGTAAATGCAATACAGCTGGAATCCAAGTTGGCTACAAAATGGCGGCTTGGTAGCTTGAATCCAAGGTGGCTACCAATTGGCTCAGGGTGCCGCCAGTGTTGCTGTTCTCTTTCGACCATATTTTGGATCACCCACGGGTCTGGTTCAGATCCGGTTTGGCCTCCTGTGGATGTACTGGTTCCTGTATTGTTCCGCGTGCCCGTTATTGTTGAGTTGTGTTAAGAGAGACGACGTACGTGAACCGAATTCTGTCGCCTCGGGTGAGAGACGGAAAGAAAGGGCACGCAGCAGTCTTCTCTGTGTAGGGGAAACCGGGGGAGGAGAGGAGCGGGGAGTGGGGGGAACGAGACGGGAGAGGAGAGATGGAGAGGAGGGGGAAAGGTTTGAGGTGCGAGCCGGCTCACACCGGGTACTTTATTGAGGGAAATAATCGTGCTCTAATGACAGACCTGTAGATAACTGTCGTAAGAGCCCGTCGGCGGCGCCCAGCGCAGCGCGTCACCGCGCCTGCTAACCTGTCGCACTGGAGAGGACGCGGGACCACGCGTCACGATGCCCTGTCCCTCTCTTCTGACGAACGCCCCGGTCACGGTCTCCGCGCCGCACGCTTGAGGGGAACGGGAAACTCGAGCGAGGGCGAAGACCGAGTTAAGGGGAGAGGAGGCGGAGATCAGTAACTCCCTCTATATGATTCCGCGATCGTTCGGGCCTGATGAATGACGCGCGTGCACATAGACAGTGGTAGCTGTTATTCTCGCACGCGGCACCCCGGATGATGTCAGATCGATCTCCGCGGAGAGAAATGCTGGGTATTCAATAATCTAGTCTCCTTCTAAACACGCTCGAGGTTACTAGGCTCTTAGAGCGGCTGGCGGGACACTTATTAATATTCTTATTCTTAGGACAAACTCCGCGACGAGGACTCAAGTGTTATGAGTCCCTCTCTCGGTCCCGGAGCCAACCACGGCTCGGCCGAGAGCCGGAGGTCTACCAGCTGCAGCGATATCTCTCTTTAGTACAAAATGTCAGTTACCAGTGTGTGAGGAATCAGTATGTGTCCTGGGTGACAGAGATCAGTGGGTGTAGCCGTGCAGATGTCGCTCAGACTCACCTCGGGGGCGGCGGGGTTCCGCTTTCGGGTCTCCTCGTTGGGTCTCCTCGGGCGGGTTGACGGGTGAAGAAATAGGACTCACAAAAAAGTAGGTCCACGAACCGAATGTAAAGTTTTAAGACCGCAAGGCAGCCAAGTATTTTATTCAAAAAAGGAAGAAAGAAATAAACAAAGTACAATTATTAATGATTTCCCTCTCGGGAGCCTGACGCAAAAGTCACAAGAACTTAAAAAACCCTTTTTCTTCAGCCTTTCAGAAAAGGAAGAAGAAAAATAGACAAAGTACGTCAGGCGCCCGTGAGTTCTTCACGGACGCCTGACGCAAACCACAACCTATGAAAAAACCTCTTTTCTTTTCAAAACCTCATTTTCCAAAAAAGCCTCCTTGTTTCCTCTGTTCGTCACCTTTATACCCCCGGCCCTTCCCACTTTTACCGGATATCCGTCCCCCTCTTTGGGGAGTTGACGGGGTTTCATCCCCCCCCCCCCTCTCTTCCTGAGAGGTCCTGGAGAGACTCTCTGTCCCACATCAAAGAGGGGGACGTTGTTCCCTCCTGTCTCTGGGTACTTTGGGTCCCCCCTCTATATCCTTTCAGACTGGGTCAGACTTTACGGAGCCAGTGACAGAGACATATATCACATTATCATGTCAATGACCATTGATCTACAGGCAGGCCAACACATATGAATCCATGCATTTGATTATTCACTTCCGGAGTCTCATCCTCTCTGGCCCCTTTGATCAGGCTTTGGGCTCCTCAACACACAATCCACCAGGTCTTCATTTGAATATCACCAGAGATGCCATTGTCCTGTCTTGACCAGCCTGTTGTAAATGCCTCCTCTGACCTCTCAGGCGACACTCTCTGATCCTTTCAGACTGGTGAGACTCTCCGGAGCCAGTGACCGCCAACACCCTCTAACCGGGGGTCAGGATAAGGAACACATTGGGAGACATATATCACATTATCCTATCAATGACCATTGATCTACAGGCAGGTTAAAACACATGAATCCAGGCATTTGAATCTCACAAGAGGTGCCATCCGTCTGGTCTTGCTCTTGCTAATCCCAGAAAAATTCGCATTTATTTGTCCTTCTTCTAACATCTCTCTTGTGAATTTTGATAAACCAAGCCCTTTAATATTTCAATTACTTTTAGGCAAATGGTACTTAATTTGTTTCCCTTATTATCAGTTATCTGTGTTAACCCGACTACTCCTCACACCCTCTCTCGGATTAGCCACAGATACTTAACATCAAAACCTGAATCCTGCTCCAACCAAAACCCCTATATGTACATAAAAAAACAAAATACAACATAAACTATTGAAAACCTTGAAATCAGTAACATAAAATGAATACCTCAATACAAGTCATATCACATATTTTTTTTTTTTTTTCCCATGTTACTCACGCTCAATCACCTTGGTACCCCTCCATTGTCCCAGTGTCTCTTCCGCATCGTTGTCACCATATAATCCACATAGTCCAGAAATCAGGACCGCTAAATGTCTATGAGTTATGATTACCCATCAAGTCCAATATTCCGTTCGTAGACAAACTGTCCTGACCCGCTGTGCAATGTACAGCCGGGTCTTCTTCTTCGAACCCTCTGCACCGGGTGCAATTGAGTTCCTTCGGGGGAACCCTCTGCACGAATTACAATTGGTCCCCCCGGTCGAACAGTTCAGTTCGAAAAGGTCAGCACCGGGACGCGTCTGCCCCGGTCCTGCCTGTAGAAAAACAATGTGGGTGGAGCCCACACTGTCGTTGTGTTGACCTTGGTTGTCAACCTCGGGCCCCCTTTATGAAGCCTCATACTGCTCGATCTCTGCTGCTCCCCTGCGGTCCTGGTAGTGCCACGTCCGTTGGCTCTGCCTCCAAGAGGCAGGTCAGCTCGGGGGATTCTCAAAACGCCGTTGGCCTTGGTGGGATCTGTGACAGTCTGTCTTGCTCCCCAGGTCGAGGTCGGAACGTCACTGCATGCGCTGCTCGGTCTTCAGGAAGACGGATCACTGGTTCTGGTCACAGGATGCACATGCAGGGCTTCTCTCTTTCTTTCAGATCCAGGCTTCGCTGTGTGGATGACGCGAACAGCCCTGGACCTGCTTGACATTGGGATTCATGGTGCTCCCATTCTGGGCGGAGGGTTTGAACTTGTCAAAGTACCGATGGGTGATGTGAGGTTAAAACAATAAACATAAAAGCTAATAATAAAGAATATATCAAAGAAAAACAGAAAGCTCGTTTTAGAACCCTTCTGTTGGACTTATTAATGCATGTTCTTTTTTTTTTTTTTTTTTTTTTTTTTTAGTTTTTCATATCAAATGGAAATAATAATAAAAAATTAAAATATTAAAAATTAAAATAATAAAAAATATTAAAATATTAAAATTTTAAATAATAAAAATTTTAAAATTAAAAAAATTAAAATTTCAAAATTAAAATTAAACATTTAAACAGTGAGGGCCCTTTTATGGCCAGGTTTGGCGCGAACAAATGATTCTGTACGCGACTTCCAATTCACGGTGCTCTCCTAATAGATAGCCGCGCCAGCATCAATGATTTACTGAAATTCTATTAAATGACATAATGTGAAATGTGACGGAAAAACTAACAAAAAGAAAAATATAGCGGGACATGCACTGGTTCAAAAGTAAATTTCCCCCAGGTGACAAGGTCATCCTGTGAGAGAAACAAAAAATATAAAAGGTCAAACGGGCGCAAAAGTAAACTCCCCTCAGGTGACAAGGTCACCCTGTGAGAGAAACAAGAAGGTTAACAGGTCACCCGTCCCCAAAATTCAAAACAAAAGAGTTACCCCGTCTAAACATTTACCCTTAACTGGCTAAAAAGTGATAAAAAATTTAAAAACAAAAACAACAATCCACACATTCAGTCGATCAGTCAGTTCGTTAAAACTGTCTTAAAAACCTGTCAAAAAAAAATTGTTGTTTTACCTGTCATCAGGAGATCCTGTTTAAGAGAACCGCCGTTCCCCTAACAACCTCTCTCCTTTCCTCGCGCCCCATGTCCTGTTCTTAAGGAACATCTGTGGGAGGCGCTCTCCTACCTGTCTCTTTAGTACCAGGTGCAAATCTCACCTTGGGAGACCTACCCCTGGTCCGCACGAGCCGATTCCTCGGGCTCGCACCTGTTGAATGTAGTGCCCTTGCTAGAGCCACTACGCAATATTTTAACACACGGAACAATATGATAATGGTGTGTTTGATGACATAACATATCCCCTTCAGAATTTTAGCCGTGATGTATCGGGCCAAGGGTAACAAACCTAATTTATGCAGCAGACCAACTATGGCCCCCAATACCACCACAATCAGAACAGGTATCAGATATTTCAGCCACCAGAAATATCCTGATATCACTCCGCTCAGGCCGCCTATGGTCTGCTGTCCCCAATTCTTTACGGTGCCCCACATGCTCCCGGCTGCCCCTCCCCAAATGGTCATAATGGGAGGGCGAAGTCTGTCACTTGAATTACCCATAGCCCCATCGTAGCCCCCTTCAAAGGGTCCTGGCAGGTATCCTCTTTTACAGTGGGGTCTGCTGTGGTAATCGATCTCTGCTAGCATGCTAGCAGGCCAAAACATGTTCATATCAAACCCCTCGAATTTGACAGGTCTATGAGAAGGTCCCCAGGGTAGGCGCACGTCTAAGTTATGGATCAGTGGCTCGAGCTCTAGCTGCGTACCCGGGGCTTCTCCTACTTCGACCCGACAAACAACCTGATTAACCCAACTGGTCCGGGCAATACGTAATTCGGACGGAGAAACCTGATGAAACTCTGGCCACGCCTCAGGAAATGCAGTCGATCTTCCGGTTAAAGTGGGATCGGCTTTCTTTGAAATCCACAGATCATGTCGGTTTTTAAAGTGGTTTTCGTTATGTACAATAGGGTTTGAAAATTTACGTGAGGGATACAGCCGAGCCATACTGAAATATGTATGCGCCATAACCCACAGGTGATTACTTGCATTTCTAGGGGGAGACCGACTCCACTCTTGGATAAGCTCCTCTACAGTTCTACCCCTAAATATCTTTCCTGCTATTTGATACCTCCGGCTCCAATTAAGCTTTCGATTTACCTCTCTGGCTTCTATCATGGTCAAGAATTCGTACTCGTCGTAAGAATAGCAGTGCTCATAGTTGTCGGTCTCTGCGCAAAACCGTCGCCCAAAATAACCATATTTCACACCCGGGGCTTTGTAATGGTTTGGTAAGGTGCCTACTAGGCCTAGTTCATAATGTATAAACGGTTCCGCCCCTTCGTCAACATGTTTAGCCAGGACTGCAGGTGGCGCCAGACATCCCTTGCATAATCTAAGCTCCAACGAGGGAGTTTGTTTAGATGCACGCAGTTGATTCCGGTCAACCAGATCATACCGATGGCCAACATGAATAGCGGCCCATTGTTGTTTGAGAAATATTTCTAATTGCGAGCCTATGGGGTCTTTTAATGGGTTAAAGGTATTGGTAGCAAAGCATGGTCCTAATAACGTTGTCTCATTCGGTAACAGGCCCAACCCATGATAACGGTCGAATCCTCTTTTTACATTACCTGGATGATTGTCTGTGAAGGTCATCTCCCTCCACATTAAATTAATGTGCTTCGTCCCACAGTCAGTCTTGTACCCTGTGGTACCTTGGTTATCTAAATACTCCCCTTCGATCCAGCAATAAGGTTGTAACTGTTGCCCGTTTTCATACTCGGGCTCGCTCATCTGTCTCCTTCTTAGTCTTTTAATTGATAAATCATAAGGTCTGATCAACGTGTGGTTGACGCACCTTAGAAAGTTTGTCATGGCTATTTCCCCGTTAGTCTCCACCCATCGTTGATTATCTTTATTGTTGAAGTCAGGAACCCACATATAATACATTACCAGGTTGCCGCTAGTCTTATTCTGCAGCCAGTTAAGGCCGCTCGGGTAGGCCCTCAGGGGATATTGAGACAGGAGCACTTGTAAGCCCCACGGAAAAAATCGCTCCTTTAAGAGGGAAAAGTCGGTTGAACCAAACATGGTAGGGTACATCTCATGAATGACATGACTAGATCTATCCTCCATTCTACGCCGGAAGCGTCTTTGCCTCCTTGCGCTGACGCTCTCGTTTACTGCAGGTGGAGGTGGTCTTATGACCGGTGTATGAGCAGGTGCTCCTGGAGAGCCTGTCGGGGGAAATAACACATCCAAGAGTTCTTGGATGTGCACCTTGGATGCAGATGGTATTGACAAGGTTATGACGGGGTTGCCCCTCTTGGTTTTATTAAAAAGCTCGGCAAGTTCTTCGTTATTTACGACATTTATTGGATTTGTGAAAGACCTTTTCCGCATCAATGTTTTGTCTTTATAGGTCCTAAAAGAACAGTTCGATAAGGATTTCATGGGGCGACGTACGGATGATGCACTGGCCGAGTAATAGGTTGTATAATTAGCTAGCACCTTGACGCAGGTGAAATCCTCTCTGGTCGGGCTAACCAACCATAGGTCGAAGTTATGTGTGTGTCATTGGCATATGTCCGGGTTCCACCCATAATTGTCTGGAACCTCCTCTCGGGTTGGTTTGTCCTTGGCAATCTGATGCCAAGAAGAGCTGCATTCAGTGGTATTCAGTAAGGTGTCTATCATGCGATTAATCTTAGCGAACACCCAGACTTCATGGGGCATGGAGAATTCGGGCCATTCACCATCTACTATGAACCGTGAAGTATGGAATGATCGAACGTCTACTCCACGGGCTTGCATTTCTCGTACCATATGTGTTCTGTATTCACCTTTGTTGGTTTCACGCAGGAAGATGCATCTGAACAGTCGGTCCAGGCGCTGGTGCAGGGAAACCTATGTACATAACTCACGTGTGACGTGGCATATGCTAATTTGGTCTCTATAGTCACCTGCCACACCTCCCATCGGCGCAGAGAGTATGTGGTGACCTCCGCATAGTCCATGAGGATTATGGCTACGATCCCAATGGAGGCCAGTATGTAGAAACCACAAAACAAACATGATTGCGTCAGTGGGTACTGCTTTTGTCGTCTGGTCTCTAGAGGTCTCTGTTCTATCGTCGGTTCGTCCACAGTCTGAGGTAGATTCCCTGGTGGTCGCGAGTCTGCCGTCATCCCGCCCTTCTCTCCCCCCTTCCTTTTTTCCTGTGGAGGAGAGAGCAAAACGCTGGACGAGGAATAACAACAAACTCTGGTCAAGTACACCTGCTTACTCTACCTCGGAGCCTAAGGAATTTTCCCAATAGGCTCCTGAATAGTCTTCTTTTTCCCTGAGGAGTGCTACTCTCCGGGTCCTCTAGTGGTTGGCTGGTCACTGACACCTGGGCGGTCCTAACCTGTCCGCGGTCACCTCTCACCAACGTCAGTTTCACCGTCAGCTGGAACTGGGGTAGTGGGGAAAAAGTCTGAGGGTGAGAGCAGGGTAGAGTTATTTCATTCACCCAACAGGTAATATCTCGGTCACGTTGCGGAGTCATCAGTGTCACCCAATCCATTTCTCCTTTTCCCGGCCTGCGCCCCAGGTATGGGACTGCATGTTTCACAAAGGTGCCCTCCACCATCTGGAGGACGACATTCTGAAACTCAACTTCGTAAGATTTCTTGCTGGCCATTAATGGGAAAAGGGCCTCACGCACGGGGTGCGGATGCAAGGTGACCATAGAGTCACCTTTAGTGCCAACTGAATGGCTAGGGCGCTCTTCTCTGCATGACGGAAACTGGCTCATAATCATGCTCTGCAAAGGAGACAGGTTTGGGGTCAGATCGAGTGGAGGTGTACATTCCCAGTCCTGCCCCTTTCGTGTCTTTTTTCTGAAACCCAGCCTCTCTGAGTCAGAAGGGTGTAGATCATTCCCTCCTCGTAGGAGGGACAGGCCGCTACATAGGCCAAGCTTAGTGGTCGCGGAACAGGGAAGGAGGCCGTCACTGGTCGCTGAACACGAGCAGTCGCCTCTGAACCCCACCGGATGGTCATAGCGCCCCATGGTCGTTCTGAGGCCGTACTCGGTAAAGCAAGGCCCACAGAACATCAGGCGACAGAAAGGAAGACCCTCTCTGGCCAAACCCACGGGGTTTGTGGCCGCAATTGGGGATAGAAATTTGCCAGGGCGAGCCTCGGGGTCGCCCTGCCAGATACATCCCGAGACGGGTTGTTGACATGCTGCGCACGTCCCCGGGTAGTGTCTTTGCCACTGCAAGCGACAAGTTCTTTCCCAATTGGAAACAATGGTACCTTTCAGGGCCAACGCTGTTACTCAGGCTTGCGCCAACCCCGATTTTGTCCCCCTGGCAGCTGAGCGTCCACACGGCTTGTGTTGTGTGTGTGGTCAGGTCACCGATGTCAAGTTCAAGTCCAGGATTGATGGGATAAGGACTTGCCATTCCAAATTAGTTTTGGATGTGTCTGTTACACAATATCTCAAGTCGCTACGGCGTAGCTTTTCTTAAACCCATCGACCATGGCACATTGCTGACATCGTGATCTGACCTGTGTTGTGTGTGTTTTCAGAGCAGGTATGCAGATCATTTTGTTCATCAAAAACCTTCGAATCTTCTCATGACCCACATGCCCTAGCCCTTCGTGCACTTCAGTGACCACCTGATAGGCATTGTCTGGTGGCACTTTAGTGAATGCGTCTTCTCCCTTCCATCCCGTGGAAATATCAGAGAGTTTGGCCACCTTGAATCGTCTCTGGGCCATTAGGTCAACCTGTCTATTACCATCATGATCGTAATCTCTAACGTCGGTGTGACTATTAACATGATTCCAATCTAGGTACATAGAACGAGTTATTTCTGCGATTAGACTCCACAAATGTGCATGGGCAGTGGTTCACCCTATACATTGGTAAATCTCTTTGTTTCCAGTACTCCAATTCTTGAGTACCCGCTTTGTAACAGTAATCACTGTCAGTTACAAGTCTTGGTTTAGAAGTGTTGTTCTTCTTAGCTGCTAAGAGGCCTTCCAAAAAGGCATTTACCTCAGCCGTCTGAAAAACGTTCGGTGCATTTTTGTAGCCCATTGGCAGCCGGAGCCAACGATACGCATCTACCCCCCAGGTAAAACACGTCTTTAGCTGTGACTGCGGATCAATGGGTATCGACCAAAATCCATTGCTTAAATCCAAGCTGGTCTTGTATCGTTTCTGTGGGAGAATTCGCATAGTGCGGGAAGGATTAATTAAATGTCGGGCGTCGGAGTACGATCGTTTGTTTAGCTCGATGAGGTTGTGGACTAATCGATTGGTGCCGTCTGGCTTTGGAACCCCCATCACGGGGAGATTAGTGGGCGGGTTCTGCACCTTTGCGATAATCTCCAGCTGTTCTAGCTCCTGGATGGTTTGTCTAAGCTCTTTTTTGATCTCGGGTTTAATCGGGTATTGGGATTGTCTGGGTGGCATTCCTCCTTGAATGGAATGTGTGTACTTGGGGCGTATCCGACATCATTTTTGAACCGGGCGTAAGTTCCTCGTTTGAGTACTTCTCTCAGTTTCTCGGGGTTCGGGAGGTTAGTCTTGGCTACCTGGTCTTGGATCTGGGTCTCGATGTTAACCTCCTTTAGGTAAGCTATTTTACGGCATAATGGTAGGTCTTTTAGCGCAATTAATCTATCGCGGCCTTGAACCCCGATCAGGCCACAGTGCTTAATTTCTTTTAACATTACTTGATTCCCGTCGGCTAATTCAACGGAGATTCTGTTCCTGTGAACATGCCCTGAGGCTGAACGGACAGGTCTGCTCCTGTGTCTACTCTGTAGCCGCCCCTTTAAAATCTGCGTTCAAATTTCCTGTACCGTTCTCCCAAGTATACTCTCTCAACATCTCTAAGATCGGGTGTGGTTCTTCTTGGGGTGTTCCTCGTCCCAGTCCTCCTGCTGCTTCCGTAGACTGTCCTTTTCCTCCTTGCTCATGGCCTGATAGGTGGCGTTGTCGACTCGGGGTCTTCGGGTCTTTTCGGCGTTTGATGGTAAGTTTTGACTGGGGGTCGGACGGTTGCCCTGTGGCCCCTGCGGGTATTGACCTCGGGGCGGAAGGTTTTCGCGGGGTCGGTTCTCTGAGGGATAAGTCTGATGTTGTTGTTGTCTCTCTGAGGGATAAGTCTGATGTTGTTGTTGTCTCATTACTCTGAAAAAAACCCGTGTACGCGGGATCGGTCAGAATTTCGTGGGGAACCATGCTTCTGCACCGGGTGAAGAATGCGAGGTCCGACTCACCCTTGTAACGCTCGGGGATCAGGTACTTTAATTCCTTGGGGCCTATGTTGGGGTGGGTCAGACCTGACCCCTGTGTGGAGTTGGGCAGTAGCAAGGAGTTACTTTCGAGCCTAATGTCGGGTGGGGGCTCTGTTCCGGGGTTTGGGTCCGCCAACGTCGGGTCGGGTCTCTGCTGGGCTGGGGGGTTGTCTGCTCGCTGGTCCGACGCCGGTGGGTTTCGGACGTGGTTCTGTACGGCTTCATCTCTTCTTACTGCTCCTGTTCGGTACCAGTCGTATCCGGCTGATAGGTTTGAATCCTTCCATGGTCGGGGAAGTCGGGGCTGTCCTAACACGGTGTTGGCCGATGGAGCGGCCTGGGAATATTGAGCCTCGGCTTGCGTCACTGGGTACCATGGGGCCAAGGGCTCAGTGGGATGGACAGGATTACTCGCGATGTTTGGTGGGTCGCTAAAGGTGGTCCTTGGATTATAGGGGTAGCCTTCGGGCGTATACCAGGTCGGTTCCTGGGCAGGAGCCTGTCGGGTTCATACTGTCTCCTAGCTATGGGCTTGGCTCGTGGATGATTGCCCCGGGAGATGGGCGCTAGAGTGGGCGCAAAGCTCACGCTGCGGGCCTCACGTGGGTTTTGGGATGGATCAGGACGGATCGGGTTTCCCCGGTCCTGGCCTTTGTCTCTGGGAGTTGAGGTCAGAGGAGGGTCAGTCATGTTAAGTCTCCCTATGTCGGGTAGCCAGCTGTGACGGACGGTCTTATGTCTTGCGCCTGGAGTGGGTGGGCGTTGGGCTTCTAGGGGTAGGTATCTCTTCTCCTCACTGTCGGATTCCTCAGTCGACTTGCAGCTGTCTGCGAGGCCTCTTCTAGCTGGGCCTTCAAGTAGGTTTTAAGCTGGGGTGTCCACTAATACACAACAGCCACTAGGCCGGATCTATACAGAATGTGACACTTGACTATGAAAAATTGTATTTTAATTTCTATATTTAATAAGTATCTAATACTTTCTAGGCTTGAATTCGCAATCTTTAACTGAGTCGGAGGAACAGCTTCTCACCCCGTGTGGGAGGAATCATCTATTAAATGGCCATCCGTCGTCCAACAGAGTCTCAATTACTTATCCAACCCAATCTAACTTTATTTATCTTTACTGGTTATGATAAATGCAATTGATCCTATCTATGGCCCTTGCTCTGCGATTAGACTCCACAAATGCGGCGTGGCAGTGGTTCGCCTAACATTCTCCTGACCTCGGCTTCATGGTCTGGGTTTGTGGTGAGTAGGGGTTCGTGTAGAGTCAACAAGGGACCTCGTCCTAGGGCGGGTCTATCTGATCCGGGCTTTCACCTCGATTAGGAATCTGGTCGTCCCTAGTGTGAACGTGTCTGTCACGCCGGGTCCCGAAAAGTCCGCCCAGTAACGTCTCGGTTGGTTGGGGTCGGACGGGTCCGCTACGCCTGGCGGGATGGGGTGTGGGGTTTGGGAAAGTGTCGAGGGCTCTAGGACGGAGGCCCACATTTGGTACTCTGTCCGGTCCTTAAGGCACAATAGTATGTTCAAATGACGGCCGTGTTTTTCCCATGAGTGAGTGAAAGCGGCCTTAGAGTCGTTGGCTTGGTAGTTCAGTGGTTCGCCTCAAGGAGGCATAATGAGGTAATTGGGTTCGTCCATTCTGACTAGTTCTATGGCATGTAGAAACATGGCATCGTAGGCCTCGCCTAAGGCATAGATTGGATCATGAGTTGCCGCGTCTTGTCGTGGTACAAGCACGGTGTGTAGGACAGTGGAAATGAGTGGGTTGTTACTTTCCCGAGTGGTCACCACTGAGTTCTGAGCGAAAGGTCCTTGGTTCCTCCTCAGCTCTTCTCGAGACTCGTCTTGCATGCGGTCCCCTGTCATTCGTCGGATTTCTAAAGACACGCCACTATCATGATGGAGGTTAGCGTTGGCGGGATTCACCAACATGCAGGGGTGTTCTATGGCTAAGTCCTGCAACCTTGTCTGGAGGAGGGTCAGCTGACCTTTGCCTCCATTGGCCGCTCTAATTTCACGTTGGGGCGTGGCCGGGTAGTCAGGTTCAGTCTGTCGGCGTTGTGGTCTTTATAGGCGGGGGGTGCGGAGGGGGGTTCTCGGGACTCCATGAAGTCCCTTAAATAACTTCCCGGGTCCCTGTAATTATGGGGGTTGGGCTCTAACATCTTTCGTTGGCCTGCGTGGTACGGGGTGTAGGTTCCCCCTTCGATGCCACTGGCATCGGAGAATTCTGACGCCCCGTCGTCCATCTTTGGGTCTGTGGTTTCCTAGTCTTAGTCCTATGGATATAGTTTAGAGTATCATCTGGGGAACTGTTTAACAAATCAAAATTGGTATTAGGTTGTGGACTTCGTACTGCCCTGCTGCGGGTGGTGTGGGTACACCGGTAGTTATTTGTTCTTTGATTTAAAAATAGAAGCCTATTTTCGAACGTGTCACTTTTGACGCCAAACTGAAATTCGCAATCAATAGATCAACCTGAACAAAAACGCCTCATACAAATTAAACTCGATAAATCAAATTAAACTCGATAAATCAAATTAAAGTCAATAGATCAAATTAAACTCAATAAATCAAATTAAACTCGATAAATCAAATTAAAGTCGATAAATCAAATCAAACTCAATCGGTCATTTTAATGTAAGCTATTAACTAAATTAAAGTCAATAATGTGGGTTCAATCGAACACTCACAGCCTAGTAGGATCACACCTGTTCAAGGTAGTCCCACTCGCTTTGGAAATAAAAGAAGGATATGTTATCCTATTCTAGGTTACTGGTATATTTTCCTGTTTAACTAGGACATCCGAGTGTCCATAAACTGCTATATTCGGTGATATCGTTAGAAAGAGGCATGATGCATTGACACCAGCCTGTTTGGGAAGAGGGGGGGAAAGCAATGTAAACAAAGCTCCAGCTCCTCAGCTCTTCTATAGGGATTTAGTCAGATATTTATCTCCACATGTCCTGGGGGAACACAAGGATTGTTTATCCAACACTGCCAGATTTATCATAGATGGTCAAAACAACACTGCCGTTATTACAATATTATTCACGCCACCCTGCACATCAATATGCACAATAATGGAAGAGGGAGACCAGTATCTGGACGGTCCATCTGCTAGGGGAGTGGGACGTCACTTCCAGCCGTGGTGACGATGTCGTCCGGCCCCTTTTACCTCCTCTCAGCCTCCGCTCAGACCGCGCACATCTCTTCCAAATAAAAAGGCTGTGATCCCACGCACACACCTCTTGGAATATGTTTGAGGGGAAATCCCAGAAGGATTTCGACCCCTATCGTGTTTTAGATTAATTGTTACAGCCGCAGTCTGGTTAGAACGGCGTCACTATATCCAATCACACCCACACACGTCAGTCGGAATAAATGGTGATACGCTCACTCTGTTCATTCACGGTTAGTTATTTAAACACACATGCCTAGCGACGGCTATCTCCGAGCGGGGAGCCTAACTCATCGGCTTGTGTTTAAAGTTTTGTAATTAAATTCTATTAATTACAAGTACTAGGAGAGTTTTTGTGCCTTTTATCGTCCCTTCAGTTCCTGAGCCTTTATCGCACTGAGGATCAGCTCAGCTGGGCTTTCTCTGTGTGCCAATAACGCATTTTAGGGTTAAGCTGGTTTTAGACGGAGACGAGCGTGAAATTTACGCTCCGCCAAGCGGGTTTTTCCAACGAGCTAGGTAACTCTTCAACCTATTGCGCACTGATTTATTCACTCCATGCTAACTGCCTTTAAAACGCCCGTGAAGTACTTCTAGTTTTAAAGTTTCCTCCTCCGGAACTACCAAAACGCTGAAAATCGATCGGCACTGCGTTAATGGACGGTTCCTTTTCCAGGAAAAGGACGGCCAGATTACGGGCTCGATTGCCCGATAAACAGGTGGAGTGCCTCGGTGAGTAGGGCAGAGGACAGATAATGGGTGTTTGCCGCACGGGTGCAGAACATACAGTTAGTCCGAATGCTCCCCGGAAATCACCGGTTACCTTCTCTGGCTCAGTAAATAAATCAATTCAGTTCGTTTCACTGGTTTCATACAGTTTTCGTCGGGAGGGTTCGTGTGTTTTAACCTGAGAGAGAAGAATCCGCTCCTTGTGCTCGGGTTAAAATAAGATTTCAAACGTGAATCGTTATTTTCCATTTAATTAACCGTATTGATTAATTAAGGTATGATACACAAGCCTATCTACCTCTCAACTCCGTGTTCAGGCGCCATGTTAAGAGGGCCCACGCACGTGAACCGAATTCTGTCGCCTCGGGTGAGAGACGGAAAGAAAGGGCACGCAGTCTTCTGTGTAGGGGAAACCGGGGAGAGAGGAGCGGGAGGGGGAACGGGAACGAGACGGGAGAGGAGATGGAGAGGAGGGGAAAGGTTTGAGGTGCGAGCGGCTCACACCGGTACTTTATTGAGGGGAAATAATCGTGCTCTAATGACAGACCTGTAGATAACTGTCGAAGAGCCCGTCGGCGGCGCCAAGCGCAGCGCGTCACCGCGTCTGCTAACCTGTCGCACTGGAGAGGACGGGACCACGCGTCACGATGCCCTGTCCTCTCTCTGACGAACGGCCCGGTCACGGTCTCCGCCGTACCAGACGCTTCGAGGGGAACGGAAACTCGAGCGAGGGCGAAGACCGAGTTAAGGGGAGAGAGGCGGAGATCAGTAACTCCTCTATATGATTCCGCGATCGTTCGGGCCTGATGAATGACGCGTGCACATAGACAGTGGTAGCTGTTATTCTCGCACGCGGCACCCCGGATGATGTCAGATCGATCTCCGCGGAGAGAAATGCTGGGTATTCAATAATCTAGTCTCCTTCTAAACACGCTCGAGGTTACTAGGCTCTTAGAGCGGCTGGCGGACACTTATTAATATTCTTATTCTTAGGACAAACTCCGACGTGGACTCAAGTGTTATGAGTCCCTCTCGGTCCCGGAGCCAACCACGGCTCGGCCGAGCCGGAGGTCTACCAGCTGCAGCGATATCTCTCTTTAGTACAAAATGTCAGTTACCAGTGTGTGAGGAATCAGTATGTGTCCTGGGTGACAGAGATCAGTGGGTGTAGCCGTGCAGATGTCGCTCAGACTCACCTCGGCGCGGGTTCCGCTTCGGGTCTCCTCGTTGGGTCTCCTCGGGCGGGTTGACGGGTGAAGAAATAGGACTCACAAAAAAGTAGGTCCACGAACCGAATGTAAAGTTTAAGACTGCAAGGCAGCCAAGTATTTTATTCAAAAAAGGAAGAAATAAACAAAGTACAATTATTAATGATTTCCTCTCGGGAGCCTGACGCAAAAGTCACAAGAACTTAAAAACCTTTTCTTCAGCCTTTCAGAAAAGAAAGAAGAAAAATAGACAAAGTACGTCAGGCGCCCGTGAGTTCTTCACGGACGCCTGACGCAAACCACAACCTATGAAAACCCTCTTTTCTTTTCAAAACCTCATTTTTCCAAAAAGCCCCCTTGTTTCCTCTGTTCGTCACCTTTATACCCCCGGCCCTTCCCACTTTTACCGGATATCCGTCCCCCTCTTTGGGGAGTTGACGGGGTTTCACCCCCCCCCACCCTCTCTTCCTGAGAGGTCCTGGAGAGACTCTCTGTCCCACATCAAAGAGGGGGACGTTGTTCCCTCCTGTCTCTGGGTACTTTGGGTCCCCCCTCTATATCCTTTCAGACTGGGTCAGACTTTACGGAGCCAGTGACAGAGACATATATCACATTATCATGTCAATGACCATTGATCTACAGGCAGGCCAACACATATGAATCCATGCATTTGATTATTCACTTCCGGAGTCTCATCCTCTCTGGCCCCTTTGATCAGGCTTTGGGCTCCTCAACACACAATCCACCAGGTCTTCATTTGAATATCACCAGAGATGCCATTGTCCTGTCTTGACCAGCCTGTTGTAAATGCCTCCTCTGACCTCTCAGGCGACACTCTCTGATCCTTTCAGACTGGTGAGACTCTCCGGAGCCAGTGACCGCCAACACCCTCTAACCGGGGGTCAGGATAAGGAACACATTGGGAGACATATATCACATTATCCTATCAATGACCATTGATCTACAGGCAGGTTAAAACACATGAATCCAGGCATTTGAATCTCACAAGAGGTGCCATCCCGTCTGGTCTTGCTCTTGCTAATCCCAGAAAAATTCGCATTTATTTGTCCTTCTTCTAACAGTTGACATTCTTTGAAGAAACCTTCCACTCACCTAAGAAAAGTGCGTCTCCTCCCACTGAAACCTTGAAGCCGTGTGACTGCGGCATTCCAAGCCGGAGCTCATTTTGTTTTACCTGAGAGCGCCTCTAAATATTAATGTGGCCTTCTCCCTGAGTTACAGCCTCACCGGCCTGCCAAGTCTCTCAGCACTCGTCTACCTGCCTCTCTTCCTCGCCTTCCACTTTCCCACTTTCAGTATCTCCCTTCAACACTCTCGGCTCAGTCTTTCCAACCCCCGAAGGTTAATTTCTGATGATATCAGACGTGATGGGTTGTTGGCTCTCATTCTTCTTCTCTCTCTCACGATTTTTCTTTTTTTTTAATGACTCCCATCACGCCACTCGAGCGGAAATCGCCTCCTTTATTTCGCCCGCTGGATGGCATTTGGAAGCATTTAGTTTCACAAAAGGCGAGAGGTTGAACGCTAACCTCAAATCTAATACTGACATTAGAGCTATCTGGCATCACAAAGATTAATCAGATGTGACATTTGCCAACGATCAAAAATCTGAGCGACCTCAAGAGATTTAAATGTGTCGTGTCACCCGTGTCTCACCTGCTCCTGTCGTCACTGGCCAATTAATCCATTTCCAATGGGATAAACAGGAAGCCAGGGAAGGGTACAAAACACTTGACCCTGTTCAAATACTGACATTTACCACATTGTTGGCACTTTTTTTGTTACGTCTCACTCTGTATTTTTCTTTTTGAGAGTTATTTTACACAACATGAACTATCATGCACTTATTTTGCCTGTGTGTGTGTGTGTGTGTGTGTGTTGGCTCTGTCCGGGACTTTAGCAGCAGTTGATTTGTGACTTTGGCCCCTTGCTGCTGTTTGAGGAGCGTCTGAAGCGTCTCCAGCGGACTAATGGGACGACGTCCAGCGCGCCGCCTTGTAAACAATCTCAAAAAAAGTCGTGTTGCACCAGTGAAGTGCTCTTGGAAATCAAAATGTCCTGACAACAGTCTCAAGTCTTCAAAATCAGCCTGTTTGTCAACTACCAACAGAAAAGCGGTCGCTTTGAGTTGAAAATGAGTCTTTCTGTTAGATCTGCCCTTTCCCAGCTTCATCTGTATATTTCCTGTGTTTGAGTAACGGCCTTTGTTTGAATCAACTGTGAACCCTTAAAGAATGGTGTAAGTAATTGTTTTGAGAATCAAGGAATCAAAGAAAATCTGTGATTTTGGTATCATCTTTATTTTAATTGATAATATAGATGATTGGAAGCGGTTATTTCGATACACAGTATTATTATTTTTTACTTCTTCTTTGTGCACTTTTCAATCGTTTATACAGATTCTTTTTGGTGGTGATTTTGACAAAAATATATGCGATTGTTCTCGTGGTCCATACAAACATCCGTCTTGCTATATGAGTCGAATGGGAATAAGTTCTTTCCGAATTCCTACGATTAAAACCACCGTGTAATCACTGTCACCGGCTAAGTCAGAGCAGACATTGCCAAATCCTCTTCTGTGCTCAACCGTGTCTGCATGAATTATTCTCGGAGCAAAGGCAAATGATTTATGCATAATATATCATAACGGTCCCACGAGGGAATATTCCACGTGGATGAGGCGTGTGTGTGTGCTGTAGTACTTTGGTACTCGGAGGGGTAAATTAATCCGTTTAAATCTAACCTCATCGCTACCAGTCATTGTCGCAAACTGCCAATTAGCGTTAGCATCCTTGCTGTTACAAACACGTCTGCCTGTCCCCGTCAATTAAAAATAATTCACCCGCTAATCAATCGTTGTCACGACGGCGAAATGCGACATGGCGTCTGAAGGATGAAGAGTTGGTTTTTTCTCCCTTCGAAACAAACAGACGAACTCACAGGAAGTCGAAAACCGAGCGCAGTGCGAACACGACGACCGAGACTCGAGACTCGAGACTCGAGACCGCGCCGCGTCGCCTCCTTCACGTCTCACCAGGAGCTCGACACCAGACGAAGTGACCCTCATTCATTTCAGATGAGTGTGCCCGGGGGGTGGGGCCGTGGTGGGGGCGGCGGACTGACAGCTGGTGGAGAGAAAGCTCCATTTTAAATGAGTCAGAGACAGCTCATTGTTCGTATCGATCATTGAGAATATCATTGACACACATGCATCAATGCTTTATTTAACAGCGGCAGGCTGTTGGGTATGTGCACTTGCCCAAATGGTACACCGTATGGCAAGCATCGACCAATCAGAGAGCAGCTTCTCGGCCGGTCCCAGTCCATCATCCTGCAGGATGCATGGGGGGAAAGTTTGTGGCGTGGCTTCAACCTCATTTTATCAACAACAAAAACAATAAATACTGAGGAATATAAATCAATATGCAATTAGAGAAGAGATATAGAAGTAATGTATTGAAAGCAAGGTTAGTATGTGAAATAGTAATAGCTAACATTAATGTATAAATGGTTGAAAATGAGAGCTGGATTGACTGACAGTAGATTATTAAGTATTACAAATTTAGCAATAAGAAGTATATGAAGTTTTTCCCCATTTCAGTGATTACCTTTAAGCTAGCTGATTGATAAATGTTTAGTTTTAGTTGATAAACGATTGAAAAATGAAGACTTAGAAACATGCATTACATTATTAGATCAAAGTGGGAGTGCATGGTGGGTTAAGACCTTTAACTTCATTTAAAAAGATTGAAATCTTAAGTTATTGTGGAGCATTTTATATTACCCGCTACCTCATCCACAGTTGATGTGTGTCGCCTTCTCTTTATGTAATGGTGGAGCTTGAATATTGTATTTTATCTAAAAAAATTCTTCCTGCCACTTATAATAATTGTATTGCAGTTGGAGCCGTCCCTGATGGATGAAGAGCATTTTGAAAGCCCAGTGAACACGTATTTGGCGGTTGATTAACATTTAATTATACCTCGCGTTAGAACACAACGTAATAACTGACACTCGCCGTCACTTAGAAGCTCGCCCTGACTGCTTTGCTTTCAGCGCCGTGAAGGGCGCTGTGTGCACACACTGCCCACTTAAACTCGGCCGTGAATATGAAAAGTAATGAACCGAAAACCTAAATATGTTCTGCTGGTGTGAATATATGTCTGGTTGAACAATAGATCGTATAATTCCGTTTTATTGCCGTCGCCCCCTACGCACATGGTACCTCTTTAGACCTCCATATTTGCCCCAGTGAGACGATTCCCGTTAACGCTGCCGGTTCTGAAAAGTCTCTTCAGAAAAACCGTAAAGGATTCAAAGGAAAACAATGTGTATTAATAATATATTGCTGAATGTATCCATCTTCAAAAGATGAAGCAAGTGACTCCTGAAAGCGGTAATGAGGGCGCTGGGGGCAAAGTGAACAAACATTCCCGAGATCATTATTCCCAGATTAGATTCAGGCCCGAGGGAACGGCACCGCGCAAACACTTCCGCCACAATGTTCCTTCAGTTGAAGAATATATTTTATATCTCGATGCTTTTGAATATAGTGGAATCACATCGTATGAACCATGTTCTATCAGTTGGATGCAGGGCACTTCGCCGAGCATGAGAGCCAAGTAAACAAATAGCCAACCAAATAACTAACCAAGCAACCAAACAAACAAACAACAAACCAACTAAACAACCAACCAAACAAACAACTGGCCAACCAAACAACCAACCAACCAAAAAAACAACCAAACAATCAACCAAACAACCGAACAAACAACTAAACAACTAACCAACCAAACAAACAACTAAACAACTAAACAACTAACCAACCAACCAACTTACCAACTAAACAACCAACCAACTAAACAACTAACCAACTAAACAACTAACAAAGTAATCAACTAAACAACTAACCAAACAACCAACTTACCAACCAAACAACCAACTAAACAACAAAACAACTAACCAACCAACCAACTAAACAACCAAACAACCAACTAAACAACTAAACAACTAACCAAACAACCAACTAAACAACAAAACAACTAACCAACCAACCAACTAAACAACTAACCAACTAAACAACTAACAAAATAATCAACTAAACAACTAGCCAAACAACCAACTTACCAACCAAACAACAAACTAACCAACTAACCAAATAACCAAATAACCAACTAAACAACTAACCAACCAAACAACCAACTAACCAACTAAACAAACAAACAACCAAACAATCAAACAATCAATTAACCAAAAAACAACTAAACAAACAACTAATCCACCACCCTCTTTGTTTTACATGTCAAAGCATACCGAATGCATTAAAGCTAGTATACATTCCTCCCTATGAAGCCAAAACAATAAAGATAAAAGTGTCGACCCAGATATTGACCATGATGTGTTTTCCTCTTTATGATAAATTAGTTTTCCAAAGGGGAAAATAGGACAAAAAAGGGGAAAGCAAGATAGAGGTGAGACAGTTAATCTTAAAATGATTTTACTTTCCGTCCCATCGAAATGTCACCGCCGGCTCCGGGGGAGCAGCGAGGGTTCAGCACACACCTGTCTCGTTTTCTTTCTGCCGGCTGAAAAGAAAAGCGAGCTTATTCTCTCCCCAAAGAGCCGGCGACAGCAAAACCTTTCAGCGGTCGCTTGTTCACGGACCTCGGTGGCGAAGGACACATCAGCAACTGTCCTTGTGGAAATAGCCCTTCTGACTCCTCCCCCATCAACAATCTGGGAGGAAGAACAGCTTGACGGGGAGATTTAGCAAGAGGGAGAGAGACGGAGAGAGGGAAAGAAAAGAAAGAAAGACAAAATGAGGGAGGGGTTGAGTTATGGTCGGGGGGATAGCGGGAAGGATGAGGAGGAGGAGGATGAGGAGGAGGAGGAGTGCTCCTTTTCTCTTTTCCAGCTAAAACAGTCTCAGGAGCTGCCCCCCAGCAACAGAGGGAGGAAAGCATGATGAATAATTAACTTTGATAAATGTCACAAGCGGCAGATCATTCCTCTGTTGGGTTTAGAGATCTGTTTTTTTGTATTCTTTTGCTTTATGCCCTGTGATGCTGCGCTACGCTGCAACCCCGTCCCCCTAAAAGCATCCCATACCCCCCCCCCCCCCACCTACATACTTTTCAAATAAAAGCCAATAAATCATTAATATTAGGGACCTTTTAGCAGATATCACAGACATCTCGGGGAGGTCTCCTCCATTTTTAATCAAGTCATTGATGTCAGTCTCATTAACTGTAAAGGCATGTTTGAGGGGCAGGAGTCTCTGGTGGTAAACGGCTTCATCAATGCAAGGCTCCAGCCGTCATTGCTTCTTCTTCTTTTTTGTCGGAGAACACAGCATTCATTAGAATGAATACAAGATAAAAGAAATGACAAATTGCCGTCTTGGTGTTCTAAACAAGCTAAATGTGTCCCCTTTCCCCCCAGAGCTGTGAAAATGAGTTATGGATTACCACGGCCTAGATTAATGAGGTAATTGCAGATATGTATCATTTTGTTTATTGTAATTATGAGATCGGCCTCTTTGTGTCTGTGCCACCTGAAATGCTTCATATTCATCACGAAGATAATTGTTTTGCTTTAACGGCCTCTGACTGCACCATCCGCCCCCAGCGCTGCCGTATCTATATACACATTGTAAAGGAGGCTGTAATGACACGGATGATTTAATGCCAAAGAACACTTAAAGATTTTTATCTCATCGACGTGTTTGTTAATCAGGCGCGCGCCGAATGACGAGATCCCTTATCAGTAAACACATCGATTCTTCAAAATGAGATGCTGATTTTTCCGGGCGTTATTAATCTTCTTTTTCGATGACGTTGAGTAATCATACCCGTACGGCACCGTGCTGCCTGCGCGACATGGAGATCTATCCAGAAAGAACGTCTGAGATACATAAACCACCTTTTCTGGTAACTTTTCCCATGACATTTCATCCAGCTTCTTCATTCAAGGTCAAAAAACATTCCAATACTTACGATGCAAAACTAGCGACGACGACTTCACGTTTAATGCTAAGTTGCAAAGTTAGCATGCCAACGCGCGCAAAATGTAGCCAGTGATGGTGATTATGTTTAAGACTGTCGCTGTTGGTATGTCAGCGTGCTACGTCGAGTATTTATCGAGTAACGGGTTGTAGACTCTCGACCTTGTTGTATGTGATGTGCAGGAAACGGACACAAGAGTTGGCAGGCGTTAGCATGCATTAGCACGAGTTAGCACACATTGCATATTGCTAACGCGCAATCACAGAAACGATAAATACTCATTTGCATGAATATTGTCCCCTCGGAGAAAAAGTAAACACAGAAAGGAAAAGAAAGCCCCCCGCTGTGAAAAAATACTTTTTTGGAAAATACTGATAATAATAGGCATTATCTTCTCTATATGATTAGCATTATTATTAGCATTGTTATTAATGTGTCCTGCAGAGTTCAAAACTAAGTAGACCGTACAAGCACAAACAAACGGCGATTAAAAGTGTTCTGCCTTAATGTGGCCCGAGATGTATAAACGCAGATAGAGGAAGTAAAGAAGGCCCGCCCCCTAGTGGCCCGCCTGAGCGCGTAGGAGGACAGGAAGTTGTCAGACTCTCTGCTCCAGCTTCCCATAAGCGGAAAATCAGTGAGAAGAGAGAAGAGCCTTTCCCCGGCGGAGCAATCAGCACATTAATTCTGAAGCAAAACACCTCAAAAGTCTCCCTTGTATCAGAATCCATTTTAAATAACCTAACAATAGCATTTAATTAACAGGGAGTTACACCTGAGCGTTTAGAATTTAACCAAAGAAGTTTCCGCTGTTATATTCACTCAGTCTTCCAGCTTTAATTATTCTGGATTAGAGTCTCGCTGAGATCCTCTGGGGCTTTAATTAGCGACTGAGAGAGTTATGTAAATACAGTTTGGGAGCTGTTGGAAGTCTTTAAATAGAGTTGTGTTTTATTTTCTTCTCTGTTTTTTCTTCTTCTTCTTCCCGAAAGAGAAAACATCCTCCAAGTCTTTTCTTTTTGAAGTTTGTCAAATCACTGCAGGGTACTTTTTCCCTTTTTCGGTGTTTGTGTGGTTTGATACTTCTTCTTTTTTTTCTCAAAGGGCCGTCGCAACAAAACACATTTCTGCAATGAGCCATTTGGGTTTTTCTCCGAGTGAAACTTTGTTGAGTTGTTTGTGCGTCTCAACATGTTTTGCTGTGAGAATGAAGCGAATGACACGCGTGAAGTTAACTCCTCGTTAGCATGCCAACGCGCGCAAAACGTAGGCGGTGATGGAGTTGGCGTTTACCACTGTCGCTGTCGGTGTCTGTGTGTGAGCGCTACGTCAAATGTTTATCCAGCAAACGGTGGTAGACTCTCGGCCTCGTTGTATGTGCAGGAAATACAAGCGTTAGCACGCGTTAGCATGTCGTTAGCATGTGTCAGCCCGCATTAGCATGCATTGCATATTGCTAACGCGCAATCAGAGAAACGATAAATACTCATTTGCAAGAATATTGTCCCCTCTGAGAAAAAGTATTTCACGTTTCTCTGATTCCACGTGCTTACACGTGCTAACGTGTGCTAACGCGTGCTAACGCGTGCTAACGTGCAATCAGAGAAACGATAAATGCTCATTTGCAAGAATATAGTCCCCTCTGAGAAAAAGTAAACACAGAAAGGGAAAAAAGCCCCCTGCTGTGAAGAAAGACTTTTTGGAAAATACTGATAATAATAGGCATTATCGTATGTAGATGATTAGCATTATTATTAGCATGTTATTCATGTGAGTTTAAAACTAAGTTGTCTCTCGTCCTCGTGTGTGCACGAAACAGAGAGCTAGCGTATGAATGACTGATCCTCTCCGCCTCAGATTTGTTTCTCATCCACTGTGAAAATGAAAAGAGCAAAGAGCGAGATGGCCCTCCCATCGGGCTTGATTAAACCCAAAATAAGTGCCCGGGCTTCTGTCTCTGAATTCTAATGAGTTTCTCTGAGTTGTGTTTATCTTCACATTAGTCCTCCACTTCAGACCAGAGTGTGATTTTTCGATGCCGGCGGCGGCGAATTCAGATTCCTGTCATTTCCGAGGATTCGAAGCTCTTGAAAAAGGGAGAAGGAGTTTCATCTGTGAAGGTGATGATTGCAGTCTGAGGTAAAACGGCGGCGTCCAATCACCACGGCCGCTCTCAGAGGAGAGCCACGAAAACAAACCTTTAACCGGCTTGTAGCTTCCGCTCCTCTCTGAAACTCAACCTTTCCGGTCCCGACCACCAAGCCGTTGAAGCCCCTCCTCCATCTGTGCATTACTTATTTGTTCTTTGCCGTCTCAGATCAATAAAGACCTCAACGCCATCGAGCTCATTTACAGGCACACGGGGGTTGTTTGACGTGTTCGACTTCACGTTTGTTTGTCTTCCTGCCACCCAGGTGGAGTTCCTCCCGCTCCATCATCACTCTTGTGCCTTTGATCAACTCGGTAGAGTGAAACTCGCCCCGGGATGCAGGGGGGGGGGGGGGAAGAGGAAGGAGGGATGGAAACTATTTCTCCTCCCCAGCACTTTCTGTCGAACACATTCTCTCCGAAGGATTGAAACAACAATTTAAAAAAAGATGCGTTCGGGGGGATGTACGTCTTTAGGTTCATGGAAAAGGGGGTTTCACTGTGAGTAATGACCCACAATCGGGCGGTTAATGGTAGCGTGCTTCTCCTGAAACGAGAATAAATAAATTTTAGGACGCGATGATGAGCGACGCCCCGACGCCTCGTCACACGCGTGTGCAGTCGAAGGTTAACGAGGGTTTGTGTTGTCGTTCATTTTTTCCGCAGAGCAAATGAATCGATTCCCCCGTGAGACCGTACAGCCGCCCCTGCTTCATGCCGGTCTCCTGCAGCATCCCATTACCCTCTGTAACGTGAGCGGGTTCACAACGAGTCTGGAGGAGCTCCCTGTTTGAGGAAGAAGCTCCGAAGCCAGCGGTGCATCTTAAGAGTTTTTATCTTAGCAGAACAAACGTACTCCTGGTTATCTTAAGGATTTAAGATACACCCCCAGATTAGTGTGCCTTCATGCTTCAGCGTCCCCAAACAGAGAGAGCTCCGTGAATCAATCCCCAGAGGCCAGCTGATCACAACTTCCGGTTCTTGGAGTTATACTTCCGGATTCCAGAAGCCCCTTCAAAATATGAGCTTTTTTAAAGCGATTAGCTCACTTCTCCCAGAATCAAAACATCTCATTCATACAATCAACATCCTATAGTTATGATAACAATGACACATCATACCATCAAGTTACAAATATAAACAGTGACCATGCTTTTCTATACTTGTATAACACATTCTTCAGAATATTCCTCATAATATGAAAATGATCTTTCTGTCTATGCATTATTTAAGACACAAGACTTCCTTGTTTACACGTGCAAGTGCACATAAAATACACAACAACCTAACAGTCGTTTGCTTTATTAAACACACGCAGTGTGAGCGCACAGCTGTTTTTTGTTGTTGTTTTTTCCGAGGTGACCTGAAGGCAACTCAGATGAAGGCATGAGAAGTTCTGTAGCTGGAATACTCTCATCTCTCATCAGTCCATTGAGTTCACATAACTAACGATAGTCACACAATACTGTTTCATAAGCGGGGAGGCCACGGAGGTTGTTGACCTCGCTGGTGAACGTACATCTTCGGTACTTCACCATTCATCTCCAGCCGTGCGTCCCTGCGAGTGTTCGGGACTCGCTCTGATGCTGCGGGAGATGACGTCGTCTTTTTACATTTGAATTATGAATACCTTTTTTTCTCTTTCATTTCAATGAATAAGAAAAGCACTTCACCTTGTTGGATATGCCTGGGGAGAAAAAACTCCCACGTTTTCTTTTATTTAAGTAGTAAAAAATGGAGAAAAAAATATATAGTAATAAAACATTTTTTAAAGCATCATCTTGCTCCAGCTTTTCACGGAGAGTCGTTTACAGTCGAGGTGCACAGGCGTTAACCCGGCAGCGCAAAGGTGGGCGAGAGAGAGAGAGAGAACGAGGTTATGTCCCCGTGAGATGGAGATGAAAAATACATCTGTAGAATAATAATAATATGATGCTGCAATGTTGATGCAAATGTCCCCCGATGCACACCCGACTGTGAAGAAGTCGCAACTTCATTATAAAATCCACCAAATTACAACTTCTAAACTATCCCAAATATTTTTCTTTGTTTTTAAATCTAACAACTATATTTCCTCTAAATTCGGGAAAAGGCAGCCTGGACATTTTATTTTGAGGCCACTTCTAAAAAGTACAACAAATATATATAAGTAAAAAAAGGGGATTATAACTTCAGATCACTTTTCTTTCTCCAGATGTTAAACCGGAGCAAAAGATTCCAGATATTTTTAAAAAGCACACATCTAATAATAAATAGACAGAATAAAGTCTTGTTTCCAATGTTCAAGTTCCTCCCAAAAAATGTTTTTGTGCATGTAAAACTGAATTTGCTCCTTGAAATTTGTATTTCCTGTAAAACTGCATCAAGCAACTAAAGCTGAGGTCAAATAATCTGAATATAGACAAACAAGAAATACAAATTTTATTTTGGTCTCGTGTCAAACTGTTCTGAGAGCAGCAGACGCGTCGAGAAAATGAACTCTAATCTTGTTTTTCTCCCCAAAAAGAAGAAAAAAAACAGAAAGCAAACCCGAAAGCCTCCAGACTCCAAATGGGCCAAAAACCACGTTACGTCTTTATTTCCCGAACATCTACGCCGTTGAGAGGCGGCCGAGATGCCGCTCTAAGCCGGTTTGCTTGCGCTCTCCGTAATGGATTGTTTTGGTCTGCGTCTCAATCCCCCCCCCCCCTTGCAGGCTTGAAGCAGATCCACGCCCTGTCCATCCAGGGGAACTACGAGCTGCGCGTCGACCTGGAGGACTTCGAGAACAGCACGGCGTACGCCCAGTACGGGACCTTCGGGGTCGGCCTCTTCTCCGTGGACCCCGACGACGACGGGTACCCCCTCACCGTGGGGCACTACTCCGGCAACGCAGGTACGGAAGCTCCACCAGCTCCACCGGCCCGGACTCTGGTCGGAATTGTACGTTTTTTGTTTGTTTGTTTGTTTACATTTGTTTCCACCGATGACCTCACGTGAACACGTGAGTCACGCGAGTGCACCTCGTGAGCCAGTAGCCGCACCGGGGGGGACGAGGGGCCGCTAGTGTCGGCCATTTGGATCCGAGCCGGCCGCCCGTCACCTTGATTACATTACCGCCGATTAAACGGCACCGCTTGACCTGCAGCGTCAACACGAAGAAAACAACGACGAAAAAACAGCCGTTGAGATGAGGACGAAGAGAGAGAGAGAGAGAACGGGGACATGAGAGAGATGATGGAGCAAGAAAGGATACAGCAGAGGAGGACGGAGGCAAATAAAAATGAGGATACAGATATTTAAGGGAGGGTGAAATAAAAAAGTGCTGTGTGTGTCCCATGACCTCAGCCTGACCTTAAACTCATCTGCCTGCTGGACATTTGAGTCCAGTCACATTAAGGCTTCTCCGGCCGAGCGCCGTTATCATCGGCGGTGTGTTTGTGCTCGGCTGCCGCTTCCCGATTGGCTGACAGGTGCTCATCTGGGCCGGCGCCGGCAGCAGCCGGACCAAGGTGACATCCAGCGTGTTGCAAACGAGCCTTTAAGTGCTTCTTCTTCTTCTTTTCTTTGTTGTTGTTGTTGTTTCCTCTTGTTTCGAGACCCCCTGGACATCAACCCATTGCCGCTGCCATTGAGCTTCTCCCCCCCCCCCCTCACCCCTCCACACCGTGTGCAACCGTAATGTTGCAACCACACGGCGCGTTAATATCGGGCCGCGGTGGCGGCGGTCGGATTACTTATCCGGCTCGGCCTGTTACCATGGCAACGGCGAAACGAAGAGGGTGAGAAGCCGGGCGGCCACATCCCGAGCTATTATGAGGAGGGCTGTTTGATGCCCCCGACGAGCTGATAGCCGTCACCTCATTCCCGCTCTCAGCTTGGTCCTTTTTCTTCTTCTTTTCTCCGATCCACTTCTGGCCTCAGTGTGAAGCCCTCTTTTGAGAAAGAGAAAGGGGGAGAGGAGAGGAGAGGAGAGGAGAGGAGAGGAGAGGAGAGTGCAGCGGAGGTGTACGAGGGGTTCAATGACCATTAGCAGCTGTTTGAACATCCATTTGCTGAGAACCTTAAATCCGGCGCTTTCATTGCGCCCGCCAGCCTCTCTGGAGAATTTGCCAGTGAGAAATCGAGTAGATATTTTAAGACGGGGACGTTTCATTGTGCGGATCAGACCCCCGAGCACAGGGGGGCGTACGTCACGCTGGTACGCACGGCGACGCCCCGGGGGCCTCGACGCCACGGCGCAGAAAGACCCTCAAAGATGGCTGTGGATCGGGAAGAGGCCGACGTGTGCGAGGCCGTGAACGCTGCCGTCTCTCCACGCGTCTAACATTTCTATCCATCAGCTGACGGACATCCGGATGAAGTCCATCGGTGTGCGTCAGGGCGTCGTTAGGAATATTTGGGGTTGGGGGGGGGGGGCTTCAGAAACTGTCTCAAGTGAACGAGCGAATTCGAAATACAAGAAATAACCATCGACTTCTCTCTATTCTTTGCCTTTATATATATTATTATTGTATTTTCTTCCATTGAGCGGTATATTTGACACTGAAGTAGTTCATCTTCATCTGAGTGATCGAGTCCAAATGAGCATAAATCGTGTCTCTTGTCGTGTTCTCACGAAAACTACAGAGCAACATCACTTTCTGATTGAACCCATCTATGAACTTGCAGAAACAATAGATATGTAACAATGGATATCCGGGGTGTCAACAAAATGTACATACCCTGGCATGCCCCCCCCCCCCCCCCCCCAATTCTTTGAGTCCTACAAACGCCCCAGGTATGTGACATTAAAGAGTGGAAGATATCTTTGTCTAATTGCTGGTTTTTTCGTCACCAATCCAAGAATATGTTTCTGAAAGACTCAAATAGAAGTTTTTGATTCAAAGTTTTTGACTTTATTTTCATACAAATGTAAAATTAAAAAGACACTACGTCAGTGTTGTTAGGATCTGAGTGTTTCCTGTTTTATGTTGAAGTCCCTGTCTCGTTTCCTGTTTCCCTGCTCTTCCCTCCCTGTGCTTGTCTGTTTCTTTCCTGATTGTTTCCACCTGTGTTTCCACCTGTGTCTCGTTCCCCTGTGTATTTAATCTGATCTTTCTGTTTGTCCGGTGTCGGGTTGTTTTCATTCCTGTGTGGTGTTTGTCTGTGTTCCTGTCCTGGAAATAAACCTTGTCTTTTGAGAAACTCCTGCTGCGTTTGGGTCCTCCACACCACTCACCTTAACAAGTGTATCATTAATTTGAACCCTCCTGTTGTGTTGAGGGTCAAATTGACCCCATTTCGAAGTTTAAGAATCGCAAAAAAACATATTTTTAAAGTACTTTTTCTGTATCAAACTTCCTCTGCTTGGATAAATTAGTGTAATCAACTAAGGGGGGAAAAGCCCCCTGCAGGTTTACATTACGGGTCCACGTCCTCTATTTGTCTACATCACCCCATGAACAGAAAGAAAGTTTAAAAATGCACAAAGAATATTCAGAAAAATATACATGCTACGGTAGAATAACGTAATTTACATCTGGGTTTTTCCAATGTATCAAAAGAATTGTTTAAACATGTATTTTTCATTAAATCGAGTGAGTCATCCTAATTGAAGGGGTGGGTCCAAAATAGATGTATTAGTATTTTTTGACACCTTTTGGATGATGAAGAAACAAGCATAAACCTCCATCTTTACCCCCCCCCCCCTATAGGCGACTCCCTGCTGAAGCACAATGGCATGAAGTTCACCACCAAAGACCGGGACAACGACCACTCGGAGAACAACTGCGCCGCCTTCTACCACGGCGCCTGGTGGTACCGCAACTGCCACACCGCCAACCTCAACGGGCAGTACCTGCGCGGCCAGCACACCTCCTACGCCGACGGCATCGAGTGGTCCTCCTGGACCGGCTGGCAGTACTCGCTCAAGTTCTCCGAGATGAAGATGCGGCCGACCCGCAACCAGGAGAACAAATGACGACGACGACAACAAAATGACCGAAAAAAATAAAGATACATTTTTTTTTTCATTACAAAAACCACAATTTCTGACGAGCTATAGATATATACAGGCGGAGTTACATGTATTGATATTGTTTATCCCCTCAAACATACCTCTTTGAGTTTCTAATTGCCTTCTCTGCGTCTCCCTCCCTCCATCACTCATCTCCCGGTGTCACCACCGACATGTAAAATAAGCATCGTGCATATTCCTCGTTATGATCCGGCGTAGCAGAGATTTGAGGCCGAGCCAGCTTCACGCGGTCGGTCCGAGCATCGCCTGCCGGGCCGAGCCGACCCCGACATGCAACTCTGACCTCCCATCTGTGGCTCCCCCCCCGGTGGTCCGGCCTCACCGCCCATCGCCGTACAATCTGTGCCCGGAGAGACGTTCGCTCCCAATGTAGTAGAAACGAACACCGCCGCCACGTAGAAGACAGAAATTAGTCGAAAGGAAAAGGGATGAGAGGAGAGGGGGGAGGGGGGGGGGCAGAGTGAATCAAAGGAGAGCGAGGAAGTGGATGAAGACGAGGTGCAAGAAAAGGATGAAAAAGAAGAAGGAGACAAAGGAAAGAGAGAAGGAATAAAGAGGATCTGGTTGGTCTGACGTGGGCCATTAGGAAGCATATTGGGCACTTTGTCTGATGTGGCTGCCAGCTGAGGGCCGGCCAACGGAGCCTCCACAGATGGTAACCCAGCACTGTGTGTGTGTGTGTGTGTGTGTGTGTGTGTGTGTGTGTGTGTGTGTGTGTGTGTGTGTCTTCAATAAGAGAGAGAGAGAGACAGACAAGACTTCTCTAACATTATCAGTTTCAGTCCAGCGGCCCCCGGCGGACCACAGAGTTTAGCCCAGACAGATTGAACGTGATGCGTTCAGGTGCAGTCGTAATCGGGAAAACAACGTTCGTGTTACGGGAATTCGGGGAAGATACTGACGACAATTTGACGGAGACCAACGGGATCACAGAATCAAAAACATTGTCATGTTTTCACCCCGTTGTTTTCGTTGGACCTGTCGAGGGAACCCCCCCCCCCATCCCCCAACCCACTCCTCCTCCTCATCCTCACCTCTTTGCTTCGTCCTCCTTTGTTTCTCCACTCCAGGTGATTCTTCTGGGTTTTATTCGTGTGACTCTTGTCGTGGGGGGGAACAGTGTCGTAAAATAAGATGTGACGCTCTCAGCCGCTGTTTTTGTTTTCCTTCTGAATTCTACAACGTGTTATGGACAAAAGCAAAAATTGCCGGAGAGAAAAAAAGAAATAAAAAAGAAAGAACAACAGAAAAAGTAAAGAAAGAAATAAAACAAATGTGTATGAGGAAAAAAACACTGAGGCAATATGTGAGCAGAAAATAGTGCGTTCCTGATTTCCCCGTCTTTTAATTAGATTTTCTTTTCTCATAGAGTTTATTTGATGTACTAAAAAGCTTAAAAAAAAGAAATATCTGTAGATTTTATTGTACAGTGTGTCTTTTAGAGCATGTGAAGCTGTTTTCTTACTACGCTGAAACACAAAGAACACTCAAGCACATGGACTCAAATCCCTCGGGTGGAAGAAATAAAACACAAATACATTTTAAAAAGCAACAAGTATTTCTTCTAGAAGGACGACGGGCCGCGCGTGAAGAGGAGGGAACGTCCCTGAGAGGTCGCGCGGCACGAGGACCACGTCCTCGCGGCCTCGCCCGGACACGTGGGACCTTCACCTGCCGCCCGGCACCTGGACACTCTTCTTTTTTTTCTTTTTTTGGGGGGAAACGAGTGCCGAGCACAAAATGTGGCACGGAATAAATAAATCCCCCCGACACCGGAACAGCTGCGAGTCTGTCTGCCATCACCGGCGCGAGAGGAAGGATCCCCCCCCCCCCCTCGTTGAGCGTGTGTGTGTGTGTGTCTTCAACATCAAAAAAGCACAGATGTGTGTTGCAAATACTCACAGGCGTGTGATTATGGCACAATGGATTGAGGATTTGACAATATGGATGGACACTCAAGGAGAAGGAGGTGTGTGTGTGTGTGTATACACGTATATGCACACTTGGGTTGGCAGAAGGCCGAGTGTCTTTCTCTGTGGAGTTTTGGAGTAACGTGACGCTTCTGTAAAAAAAAAAAAAACTCCCCCCCCCCGCTATTTGTGTTGATACCAGAGAGATTTACATAATTATAAAAATGAACTATTACTTATTGTGATCGTGAACCCATGAGGGTGCACCCCCCCCCCCCCCGCCACCTTCTCCGAGAACCCCTCCTCCCCCCGAAGAACCCCCTCGACACGACGATGTTGCGCACTGTATATGTCGTTATTTAAATGTAAAAAAGAGTATTATTTGCCAAGGCGCCTCGTCAATGTTTATGTTGTAGTCTCTCTCTCTCTCTCTCTCTCTCTCTCTCTCTCATTATCTTTCTAAGAGATGATAAAAGAGTGAACCCAGAGGCTCTGATCACTCCCAGTTACGCCGCTCATTACAGTGCATCATCGATCCCCCCGCCCCCCCCCCCCCCACCCCCAAAAAACTTATGTTCCTCTTACTCCTCTTCCTCCTGTTCCTTCTTTAATTGCCTTTCACCTCTGCTGCCGATTCCCCCTCCTCACTCCATCCCTCCTCTCTCCTCCCCGGCTCCCCGGCCTCTTTATTGCTCTGCTTATTTATTTTGTTGGTTTGTGTGCGCCACTCTCCTCTCCTCGGGCTCTCGGGTCCTCCCTCCTTCCCTCCTTCCTTCCTTCGGTCCCGGCTCAGAACTAACTCTTTCGTTTCTTTTCTCTTTTTTTGTGTGATGTATACTATAGATTGTTTTGCTGAATCTTGATACCGTGTTTCAATGTTCTTGTCGACATTTAATAAACATTCACATTTTATAAATGGGGACCGTCCTGAAGTGTGTGAGGCTCAGTGCACGTGACAATAGAGCATAAACACATATATATTATATAATAATCCCACTAATACAACTTTTTTTTAAAGTAATAGCCCATTTTCCCATCATCAACCTATGAGGAGCAGCTATCATATGATAATAAGATGCCACTGTGCCATTAATGAAAATTAATGAGCTTTTAATAAAATTTCCCCATAATCATGTTTTATCTTAATTTCCACAGATAAGACTCCGTCGTTTCTTTTTTTTATAGCAATAAAAACATTTTATAGTTATATTTGTGGAGGAAAAAAAAGTCTCATGCATATTCAAGGGGACGCAATTAAAAACGTGATGATTGGCAGGAGTGACGGCGTAATGAATGTCAAGGGAGCAAAGTGTATTTTTGAAAGCTGCTTTTGTTTTTCATTATTTGTTTATTGATCAATGCAAATAAGCTGAAAATTAATATGTACTAGTTCCACGATGATCCCTCAGCCGACTCATTGGAGCCACTAGGGTTTTTTTGGGGGGGGAGGTTTTAGTTTATATTTTCGCGGGTTAATGACTGCGCCTCGCCACCAGGGGGCCGATAACGTGACGGCTCACAATCCAGGGATGAGTCGACACAGGTGTGTCTGGACCGCTGCCGATCTAACGACTCGAGGACTAAACCCAGCTGAAGGATGCAAATACAACAGGGTGGATTCTGAATGTTGCTCAAGTTCTGCCGCGGCAAAATAAACTGCAGCAGGACGCCAGAAGACCAACTGGGGGTCACAAAGAGAGAGAAAAGGCTGCTGCCGGGCAGAAATACGCCTGTCCAATCATTTCCTTTGGGCAGAAGGAAATGATTGGACGGGCGTAATAAATATTGTGCTCTCACGTCACAACATAACATTTAACGACTATATTTATTCATCCATCAGTTAGTTCTGTACCTTATGAAACAGATATTCAGCCTCCAAGTCTCACTTCATGGTTTTATTTCTTCTCCTTCACGGTTTCTGATGCTCGAGTAGATCGGTCGTTACTTTCTAGATGGTTTTCATACACGTTACGCAACGTGGTCGGAGGTGATTCATCATATTTCATATTACATCACATCATTTAGCGGACGCTTTTATCCAAAGAGACTTACAATAAGTGAATTTAACCACGAGGACAGAAAAACAAGAATCCAGAAAGTGACGTTTCTTCAAGGAAGCCAAACTACAAAAATACCATAAGTAAGTCCCCCTGAGGTTAATAACACTTAATAATAATAGTAATATAACTCTGAATGACCGGTCCATGTGTTTGTAGAGTATTCTGAAACTGGGCACTTCGCAGATGATGGAAAACAGGCTTCCGGACGCGCGTGAATTAAGTTATCAACATTTAATGGCAGGAAGTGTAAAACAAACATTCAAGGCGCTCCTCCTCGGCTCCCGGCTCCTCCGGGCCCTCAGCCTTGCGGCCTCGGGGATACCTGTAGAGGAGACCCGATTTCTCTAAACCCCGGAGTTTCATACTCAATGTCCCTGGCCCCGGTCAAAACGTAACTTCCGGTCCAGTCCCTAAACAAGTATTTTCACAATAAGAGTCCCGTCTTGTTATTGTCCGCATTAAAGTCACTTTCACAATAAAAGTCCCTGTTCTTGTAAGTCACTTCACGGAATTCAACCGGCCTCGTCAATCTATAATACTAACATACAGTCACTCTCATGCAACATACATTAATTCTTGCCATTTACATTTGCATAGAGTAAACATTACCCCTATGCTTCATAATACATTAATAACAATATCAATATTCTCCCTAATATTTTCTATTATAATATCTTTCTATATGTATTAATTTAAAACATAAGACCTCTGCAGATGTTATCACAATAAACTATTACAACTTAACATGTTCAATTATGTTTATTTTGTATATACCAAAATCACAAATTACAAACTCCCCTCAGAGGGCTTTACAATCCGTACACACACGACATCCCTGACCTTTGACCTTTCACATCGGATCAGGAAAAACTCCCAAGAAAGAAGAAACAAAAATTTCACAGGGTAAAAGAGTCGACAAACAATTGAGTCTCCAAACAATAGTATGCATGTGTGTATTTTACCCTTTTGTTAACACCTTATTAACACATCTTTCCTTTTTCCATCTTCTCCCAGTCCAGCTCGATCTGGGCCATTTCAATGCATCCCTATGAATGTCAGTGTATTGTTAAATATATGGGTGCCTATAATTTTAAGGATGGACGATTTGACCACGGAGATGCGGCTGATGCCTCGACTGCAGTGTGATACGCTAACTAACGAAAATGCAAAAAAAGAATTATGATTTCAGAGAATTTTTAGGTTTTTTTGTGCAGAATTTGCCAAAAAAAAGCCACAACGCAACGATTCAAAACGTTAAAAAAACACTGTGTATATTTTGGTGTGAGGTGTCACAAACTCCTCCAATGGTTCTTCAAATGTTTTCATCCATCTGGTCCAGTAAAGTTCTGCAGAGTCCAGAGGGCTCAAAAGTATTCATGCCATTCGTTTGTTTATTTGTTTATTTGCTGATCGCTAGCTGACGCTTTAGCGAATCGCTAATCTTCTAGGGTCAAGGGTCCACAAAAAATACACCATAAAAATACAAACAAATATATCGTGATCCACACAGTTAAATAGTACAACAAAGTAAAAAAAAAAAAAATAGTGCAGTCAGATGCTCAGTCAGTTAAAGGAGGGATAAGATATATGTTATGTTGTTGTGACTTAAGTCATATTACAAATAAAGAATAAGAAAAAAAAGAAAGATAACTAAAATAGAATACGTCAAGTGGTGAATGTTCTTAGGTGCGCCTTTAATTGTTTTTTGAATGATAAATTGTTACTCATGTGAGTTAAACGAGGAGGCAGTAGGTTCCATTTGTTTGTCTTCGGGAGTTTAAGGCTAACGATGCTAAGCTAATCCACTGCTCACACACACACACGTGTACGACCCGGTCCTCCTCAAAGCAAGGTTGTGAAAAAAACCCTGCCCCCCCCCCCCCCCAAAAAAAATGTCAGACTTTATTTCTGCAATGGGGGAGAACTAAAAGAGATAAAGGGCCCAAACCAACGGAACGGAGAGAACACAAAGAGGAGGTGTAGGCCTGCGTCTTCTTGGTGGTCGGGTATGACGGCTCGCTGCTCGCTCTCAGAGGATCGTCTGCTCCTCCTCATCGGTCACACGGCTCTGGGTTTGTTCTTTTTATTGTATTAGTTCAGGCCGAGCGCAAATGTCACGCCTCGCTAATCTATCAGCTCATCGCCTCACACACACACACACACACACACACACACACACTGACCTCAGTCTATTCAGGTGCACTGTGCTTGTTGCTGTATAAACTGCTGCAGGGTTAAGCCCCGCCTCCCCGAGCCTCTATCAGATACAGTCTATCCGGTGGCTCGATAACACTGTGCCGCTATCGCCCTGAGAGGGGGGGGGGGGCGATGTCCTCAGCGTGCATGCTGGGAAAGAAGAGGGTACCGTCTGGTGAATGTACTGAAGATGGAGCCGACTGAGGCGCGTCGTCGAGGTCAAGGAGCACTTAGATTTAATCACTTTGATTTAATCACTTTGATTTAATCACGACCGAAATGGATGATCCTGCAGAGTAAAAGAAAAGGTAAAAAATAAACACCGCCTCACAATCCTTCATGTGTAAACTAAGTAGCGCCACCGGGTCATCACAACCTTGTGTCATGTGTCAACAACAACAACAACAACAACAACGTGGCAACTTGTGAGCAGCCGTGTTCGTTATTGCTCCAGAACTGGCCGATGATGTCACGTGATTGGTTGAAGCTCCTGATTAGAACTGGCCGAAGATGTCACGTGATTGGCTGAAGCTCGCACGTATAGGAACTGGCCGATGGTGTCACGTGATTGGCTGAAGCTCACCTATCAGAACTGGACAATAATGTCACCTGATTGGTTGTTTTTCAAGTCGTGTTTTTTCAGCAAATGATTCTCCAATTTCTTAATGACTCTGAGTCATACACACACACACACACACACACATACACACACAAGAGGATGTGAATAGGTTATTTATGAATAATAAACTCCATGTACTCAGTGTGTGGCTCCTTTCCGGCTGATTCCTTATTGTTTTGCTAAAATTACCATTTCAGTAATTATAATCAGAATGCGATCGCAGTTGGTGAACTTGTGTTCTTTTATTATTAAGTGTTGCGCAATTCAGATTTTTTCTGCAGACCACAATGTCGTGTAGATGGACCAGACGTCCTTATCTTCTCGGCGTGTGATCATTAACCGCGCCGCCATCCCCCAACGAGTAAAGACCACTCCACGTCCTCTCTAGTGCCATTTAAAGACCTTCCAAAAGAAAGCGCTCGCATTTAGTTTTTCACAAATGAAGAATTAATAAGCCGTGGAGCACTACCGCCTTTAGAGTGGGAGCTCGGTGTGTGTGTGTGTGTGTGTGTGTGTGTGTGTGTGTGTGTGTGTGTGTGCGTGTGTGTATGTGTGTGTGTGTGTGTGTTCTGATTTCCCTGTTTTGCTCAGCAATCTAAATCACGTTTTTTTTCCGGGGCGGTTCTTTAATGTAACTTTGAGGTGACGTTAATTAAATTGGGGGATTTAATCATGATGAAATTGATCCCGTCCAACCTGCATCGTAGTGGCAGCCATATTCAAGTAGACATGAAGGCTGCTCTCACCTTTAACCTGTTTGCCT
Organism: Pseudoliparis swirei; assembly: GCF_029220125.1. Lineage (NCBI taxonomy): Eukaryota > Metazoa > Chordata > Actinopteri > Perciformes > Liparidae > Pseudoliparis > Pseudoliparis swirei. The sequence goes on along the minus strand of NC_079402.1, from coordinate 16,483,378 downwards.
CAAGGTCAACCAATGAATCATACACACTCTCGTGTTCGCCTTAGGATTAAATTGACCCCATTCAATGTTTAATGTCGGTGTTCTTTCAACAAACAAACATAAAGTGCCTCACACTTAAACTTGGAAAACAATATTAATTCTAATAATTTTCTGGAGGTTTTAATTGCTGGTCAAAAATTGAACCCAAAGGGTAAAATATGTGAGTAAATATAAAGGTAACAGGAGGGTGAAACATTGAATCGGGTCAAAATGACCCGAAGGCAACAGGAGGGTTAAAGCAACATACACGTTGCAAATATCTTGCGTTACCAACTGTACGAGTACATTTATGCCACTTTCTTTTTATTATTGTGTTTTATGCAACTGCCCCATCATCCTGAACACCAGGGGCGTCATTGGGCCTGTTTTAGGGGGCTTCATTGTTCAAATTACAATACAATAGCCTGTCATACTTAACGATATAATCCCCGGGCACTAGGACCTGGGGGAGGCTGCTGCGCTGGCTTTCTCACTCTGCCAAGTGATGTCTCTGCATCACAGCCAGAGTCGGTTGTTTTGGAGCCTGAGAGTCGTCGTCATGGCCGCCGTCGCTCTCGGCCTCTTCACGCGGCGTCCGTGTTCCTCCGGTCGGCTCAGAAGAGCTTTCGGGTGCTCGGGTTTGTGAGCTTCTCGAGTTTTTTGGCGAGACTTTTATATACATATATATATTTTAAAAGCTTGTTCCTGCTTCTCAACCCTCAGCGGGGCGTCGTATCACACGGCGATGTCAGGTTGAACTCGCCCACGCCGGTTCTGCTGCCCGGCGTGTCGTAGTGGACTTCCTTTGATGTGTCAGGACACTAATTGGAATAACAATCCAAAGAGCGGATGAGGAAACACTGAGGCAATACTTCTTCCTCTGTAAATCTCTTGAAAGCATGAACCCTGGAGGTTCCTCCTCCTCCTGGCTGCCTTTCACCTCCAAAAGCATTTTATAAAAGTACTCTTGTTTGTTGCGAGGGGGATTGAGGCTTCAGAAAGAAACAGGCAGGTCACCCCGACCCCGACATCCAACCAACCCTTTAGAACTAATCCAGAGTCAACTATATATATATATATATATATGTATATATATATATATATAAATATATATATATATGTAGATATGTATACATATATAGATATATGTATACATATATATATATACGTTTATATATATATACATATATATGTATATATATATATTCATACATATATATGTATATATATACATATATATATGTATATATACATAAATGTACATATAGATGTATAGATATACATACATATGTATATATACATATATAAATATATATATATATATATATATATATAGATATATAGATATATCTATATATATTTAAACGTACATATATATACATACTACATATATATGTATATATACATATATATACATATATATGTATATATATGTATATGTATACATATATATATATATATATACATATATATATTTATATATACATACATTCATGTGCGTGCAGTAATTCTGATGCAGCTCCTCTCCTCTGGCCCAGTATATTTGTGAGTGTTTGACATGCAGTGTGTTCTCCGTCTCCTCCGTCTCCTCCCCAGGAGTCCCCGTCTCCTCCCCGTGGCCTGTTCTTCTACGTCGGGCTAATGGACGCCGCTGGCAGCTCCACGGTCCCAATGGGGCCTTGTGGGAGATGTGAAACTCAATATTTCTCCCTGACAGACACCAGCAGAGGTAAACTGGTACCTGCTTATTACTGATGACACCTCATACATATGAAGCGGCGGCTCATAACCAGGCGGACCCCACGAGAGCCTTCAATGTAACGGTGGCAGCGGCGGTGAAGGAGACGGGTGGTTTTTGGCAGACGGGGGAGATATAAAAATGACAAAAATTATTCTTGTTAACGCTTTGGGGGATACAAGGGAGAGGTGGCGACGGAGCGCCGGGCGCCATGCGTCTCTGTCAGAGCGGTGCCAGCGCCGGGTGGAGGAGGCCATGTTTTAATGTGTGTGTGAGCGTCGTGGCGAGCGGGGCTCGGCGTTAACTCGTGACTCGAGCCCGGGGCGAGTCGACTCCGTGTTCGGTCAAATGCCTCGTGATAAAATAATATATGTGATATTTATTAGGGTTGTTAATCCAGCATAAATATCCAAATATCTCCACATCTGCTACATGAACAGATAGAAATGGTTCCACATCCTGGATGTCGACTTTTCCTTCAGGGCCATGAAGGCAACGTGATCTCCTTTGACTACTTTTGGTTTAAAAAATCAACTGTACCATCATATGTACTTTTATATGTATTATATATATATGTGTGTGTGTGTGTGTATATTTATATATATATATATATACTGTACATATATGTTTGTGTGTGTATATCAAAATGTATGTGTGAATACAGTATATATACATATATATATGTATATATATATATGTATACATATATATACATATATATATGTATACATATATATGTATGCATTTGTGTGTATATATGTATATAAATGTGTGTGTGTATATCTGTGTATAAATATATATATAAATATATATATTTATATATATATATATGTGTATAAATGTATATATATGTATATCTACATTAATGTATGTGTATATATACATGTATACACATATATATAAATATATATGTTAATATATATTTAACTATAAATATATATTGTCTTTTTTATTTATATATATATATATATGTATATCAGTGTCTGTCTGAGCACTTTCCAACTCTGACAGAATCTCTCTCCGGTTGTCCAAACTTCAACAAGCCGCTGGAGGATTAGAGGAGCTCAGTGAAATATAATGTGGTAATCCAAAACCTGCAGCTCCCACCGTCAGAAATCTAGAAGTGTTTTGAAAAGTCCAGACTGCCTTCAGACGAGGCTCCTTCGCATGGCTCAGTTTGGGGGAGCACTTTCTCTTCATAGGCTGTGTCTACTACCGCGCACTTGAGCACTTCGAGCACTGACTTTCAGTGTTCGAAGTGCGCCACTGAAAAAAACAGCAGAATTCAGTGCACTGAAAGTACCCGGATGGCGCACTGCAAACGGGCAAAAAATGTAGTGTAAAACGATGGACACTACTCGCCCTAAACGGACGCCATCTTGGCTACGTAGCGGAAGAGAGCCGCCCCGCCTTCATTTCATTTCTAAAACAAAACAATGGCGGACGAGATGGCTACGGTAAGCACAAGCGTAGACCACGAAAGTTCCTGCCGATTGTTGAGGTATCGCAGTTTCCACATGGTGAGAAAGGCAAACAAGGGACACAAAGAGGGCAAGAAGTGCATTCATTTGGCGTCGTCTCTAGCGTCGTCTCTCGCGTCGTCTCTAGCGTCTCTAGCTTCGTCTCTAGCTTCGTCTCTCGCGTCGTCTCTAGCGTCGTCTCTAGCTTCGTCTCTAGCGTCGTCTCTAGCGTCGTCTCTAGCGTCGTCTCTAGCGTCGTCTCTAGCGTCGTCTCTAGCGTCGTCTCTAGCGTCGTCTCTAGCTTCGTCTCGCGTCGTCTAGCTTCGTCTCTAGCTTCGTCTCTAGCGTCGTCTCTAGCTTCGTCTCTAGCGTCGTCTCTAGCGTCGTCTCTAGCTTCGTCTCTAGCTTCGTCTCTAGCGTCGTCTCTAGCGTCGTCTCTAGCTTCGTCTCTAGCGTCCTCTAGCTTCGTCTCTAGCATCGTCTCTAGCTTCGTCTCTAGCTTCGTCTCTAGCTTCGTCTCTAGCTTCGTCTCTAGCTTCGTCTCTAGCGTCGTCTCTAGCGCCGTCTCTAGCGTCGTCTCTAGCTTCGTCTCTAGCTTCGTCTCTAGCTTCGCCTCAGCGCCTCTCGCTGCCTCTAGCTCGCCTCTGCCGCCTCTAGCTCCGCCTCTAGCTCGCCTCGCCGCTAGCTTCCGCTCTGCCTCAGCCGCCTCTAGCTTCGCCTCTAGCTTCGCCTCGCCTGCCTCAGCTCGCGTCGCCTCAGCTCCCAGCCGCTCTCAGCCTGCCTCGCCTCTAGCGCCGCTCTCAGCCGCCTCTAGCGCTCGCCTCTAGCTGCCTCGCTTCGCCTCGCTCTGCCGCGCCTCAGCTTCGCCTCTAGCTTCGCCCTGGCTGCCTCTAGCGCCGCCTCTAGCCTCGCCGCTCTAGCTGCCTCATTGCCTCAGCTCGCCTCTAGCATCGCTGCCTGCCTCTAGCCGCCTCAGCGCCGCCTCTAGCTTCGCTCTAGCTCGCCTCTAGCGCCGCCTCCAGCTTCAGCTCTAGCCTCAGCTCGCTCGCCTCTCAGCCGCCTGCCTCTAGCGCCGCCTCTAGCTTCGCTCTAGCGCCGCCTCAGCTGCCTCTAGCTGCCCCAGCTTCGCCGCCTCTAGCGTCGCCTCTAGCCGCCTCAGCGCCGTCTCAGCGCCGCTCTAGCCGCTGCCGCTCTAGCCGCCAGCGTCTCTCAGCTTCGTCTCTAGCGCCGTCTAGCTTCGCCTCAGCTCGCCTCTAGCTTCGCCTCTAGCGCCGCCTCTAGCCGCCTCTAGCCTCTAGCTTCTGCCTCTAGCTTCGCTCTAGCCGTCTCTAGCCGCTCTAGCTGCCTCTAGCTCTAGCTGCTCTAGCGCCGCCTCAGCGCGTCTCTAGCTTCGCCTCTAGCCTGCCTCTAGCTTCTAGCTGCCTCTCTAGCGCCGCCTCTAGCTTCGCCTCTAGCGCCGCCTCTAGCTCGCCTCTAGCTTCGCCTCTAGCTTCGCCTCTAGCGCCGTCTCTAGCTTCGTCTCTAGCATCGTCTCTACTTCCCCTCCCTCGGCGTCAGCCTCCATCTCTTTCACACGTTCACACACTCGCTCCACCGCCGCCACCGAGCAGCCCCCCCCCCCCGCCCCCCCGGCGGTCACGCTGCCGTCACGCCGCCTCTTGCTTTGCGAGGTGCCATCTCCACGTGTCTGACACCCAAATATATAAAATATGCAGCGAATAAATGCGAGATTTCTATTTTTTGTTGGCTAATGTGTTGTTGTTTGCATGATTTCTAACAAAGTGTCGAGCCGGCGGCTTGAAAATGCACTCAACTTATCTTTTCGGGGTTCTTTGCTGACATTTACGTGGTGCATTACATCTTTTTTTGCAGCTTCTTTTCATTCCTCTGCAGACTTTGTGAGATGTTGGATGTGAAATGTCTCTCCGCTCGGCTTATTTACACTTCAACAACAATGAGTTCCTTTTTATAAAACAATGAATTCCAGATTAGCCTCGTGTCCCTAATTGATAACGAGTAACATTTCCCTGTGTTGCAGATCGTATCAAATGAGACTTTAATCCTTTTATTTGTCCATCTCTGCTCCTTTCCTCCTGCAGCATGTTTACTTTCTATCGGTGGTGTCGGAGGGGAAGTAGTGTCTTACAACTTCTCCTTTTTTGTGGTTTCCTACCTATTGAGAAATAAAACATTTTGAAAATTATTTAGATTTTAAATTGTACAGGATGTTGTTGTTGTGTATTGTATTCAGTCAATCATTGCAATTTAATAAAAATATTATTATATATAAAAAACAGAAGGACTGAAAAAAGGTATAGGTAGAAGCAGAAATCCTAAATTATTATTAGGAAAATAAATCAGATATTTAATATGAAATAAAGAAAAATAATAAAGAAAAACAATATATATATATCTATATCTAAATATATATTTAAATCTTGCATATACATACGTTTCAATCACACTTATAACCCTCAAAAACTGTTCTATAAATAATCCTTTTGAAAACCAAAAACTAGTTGACCTTACATCCATTCCCTAGTTGGACTCATACAATAGAAACTTCTTCTTTTAATCCCTTTTGTAGCTTTCTTTGTACAATAATCTTACAAACATCTCTCAAATCATATTTACACTCACGTTTTGAAAACAACAGTCTGGCAGAGATTTTTATTTAGCTCTATACACTGTCTGCATTATTTCATAATAAACCATTTACACCTCTCCAGGACTCACCTCTCTGTATTCGGTTCCCGTCTCGGTACCGGCTCCACCTCCGGGCTCCACCTCCGGGCTCCACCTTCGGGCCTTGCTCGGAGCCTGAAGGTGGAGCCGGGGATTGAACTGCCTTAACTCCACGCTCCGGCCCCCACCTTTTATTTACTCTCGACCCCCCAAAAAATGAAACCGCAGATACAATGACGGAGATCCTCTGATCCTCCATCTCTGCTCCTCTTTGCAACAGTTGCTCCTTTTAAGTTTAACGAAGCATGCTGAGGAGGAGGATGGGGAGGGGGGGGGGGTATCTGATTAGCATTCCTCCCTGCAGCCAGAGAGCCACGCCCTTATTAGGGCACCGGCTCTGGATGGAGGGATGAAAGGATGTTTTTATTTTTTTCTTATTGCACGGCTTAAATGTTAGACATGAATATTGCAAGAGCCTCGGACGTTACAATGGAGTAAAGGTCCGGCTTCAGATGTTATCAGTGTTGAATGTGAGTTCTCATCGGCGGCCATCGGCCTTGGGGGGGGCGTGGCCTCAGAGGCGTCCGCGGCGTTCAGAAGGTCGCCCATCGTAAGATGCATCATTTCCACAAATAAAAGCCCCAAAAAAACGAATGAACAGAAACATAGCAGCATATAATATATATTATATATATATATTATATATATATATATATATTATATATAATAACCCACAGGAGAGAACGTGGAGTCACTTCAAGACCTCTTTTTTTTTTTTGTTTCAGCCTTTTTTTTTTATCAATATTAAAACCCTGAGTGTACACAGACTGTCAGATGGATGTATTTTAATTGGAACAAACAATGCCCAGTAGAATTAACAGCCGCGGTCCCGAGAGAGACATCCCCATCCCTCTCAAAAAAATCAGTCATTAAAATATCTTCAACATGTCTTCATTTGGCAAAGAAATCCAATATTTATGTATTTATGTATTAAGAAAAAGTCGACAGGGATCCAACATGAATTCATATTTTAAAACTGTCACTTCTGCCGGTTAGATTCCACCCAGCTGCATGTATTGACCTTCTCATTTCAAGTCACAGTGTAAGTGTTGAATAACGCTCGAGTCGCCCGAATCCCAAAAAAATAGAGATTTCGACAACTTGCAGACGCATTACAAAAAGGCAGTTTTAGGAGATGTAAACACATTTTCTCACGGTCCAGTCGTTTTCTTTATGCTCATGCTGTTGTCGTTGAGCTTCCAGCCGGCCGCTGCATTTGGTGCCCGTGTGATTAGGGAGTGATTAATCGGTATCTATACAGACTTTTTTCTCGTCGTCCGTGTACGATCCGATCGAACAACGTCGTCATTCTGATCTCTGAGGAGAGGAGCGGAGGAGACCTCACAGCAGGCCTCCAGGGTGGAGGGTCCTTTCGTTCCACATCTGTTAGATCCTCCAGCTGGACGTCACCTCTGCACTGCGGGATTACAGGAGAAGGTGCAGCAATTTGGTGTCAAAACACTAGAAAGAGACTTTCCTACTGAAAATGTGGTGGGAGTGTTGAAAACTGAAAGCTTGATGCTGAAATCTAAGAAAAAATGTTCAAAATAGCAAAAGAAATGGCTGATAATGGCTTTAAATTGTTGGAAATTGTTGGAAATCATTGAAAATGGCTGAAAATCATTGAAAATCGTTGAAAATGGCTGAATATTCAGCCTACTGTTTGTCGACATAGGCGTTGCTGAATTAATATTGCCGTGGCATATTGTGAAGGTGGGGGGGGGCTTAAAAACATCTGTTGGCCCAAAGGCTCTTGTGGACATATTGGCGCCTCCATTGAGGGTCTGTTATTGTTTCCTCGAGCCCGTCGGCCGGTGTCTGGAATGCGTGCGGTGGGCCGATCTCGCCTTTATGGAGGTGTTTTATGTCTTTATGGGCGAACTAAGTGCAAAAATCAATTTCTCTCTCCCCCAGTAGCTGACCTAGACGAAGGGCGGCCGACGAGCTGGGGGGAGCGTACATGATATGATATATATATATATATAACTATAATAATAATAATCCTGCCAGCGCGACTGCAAGAGGATGCAACAAAAAATGTCCGACACAGTGCAAAAAGAACATAAATATAGCGAGGAGGAGGAGGAGGAGGACGAAGAGAGAGGATCTCATCTCCAGATCTCATCTCTCCTCCTCCTCCATGTGCAAACCCTTCATCCATCCCACGAGCATATACATGAGAAAAAAACCCAAAAGAGGTGAAGAAGCTCCTCTAGCGACACGCCTCCTCGTCATTCATTCATCAAATGAGCATCTCCCCCACTAACATGACCCCTCCCGGTTTCTCGGCCCCCGTGTGGCCGGTTGAAGTATGACGCGTGTTACCGAACCTCATCGTTCTCATATTGACTGAATTACCTCTGAAGGTGAGCTGGTGGGAGGTCAGCCCGGCTGATATTAAAGCGTTGGCCTTGGATCAACATATCTATGGGGGGGATTCGGAGGGGATATCGGAGTAATGTGCCCCCCCCCCTTCCCCCATCCCCTTCCCCCAGGTGAAGTGATCTGAGGCGAGAGAGGCAATAAGGCGGCAAATCTAAGATGGTAGCATGGGCTGTCCCACCGGGGCTGAGCTCCGTCAAACAGAGAGGAGAGGCGTCTCCTCTTTCCTATTCCATCCTCTCTGCCCTCCCTTTCTTGGCTCACACACTCTTGGACGCGCACTCGCACACACTTCTGCGTGTACATAAAGCGATAAGCCGTGAGTCCTGTCTCGCCCGCGACCCTAACCAGATTTGCAGAGAGTTTATTGGGGCGGCTCCGCCGGAGAAGTAACCTTGTTTGGCCCGAGGAGTACCGAGTCAGCTATTTGTTTGGCTGCTTGCACACTGCCGCTGCATCCTCCTTTCTGCCTGTTCCCACTGCCCCCCCCCCCTCACACACACACACACACGTTCACACATTTGTTTTCCCAATATATCAAAACCCGACACACTCACACACTCACACACACAGATATGGCTCAATGGCTCTCGGCAAAAAAGAAAATAACGTTGTCGACTTTCTGCTGAATCGCAGACATAATGTCCGGTGATAGTGATGGTGGACCGGCTGCAGCGGTGTGTGTGTGTGTGTGTGTGTGTGTGTGTGTGTGTGAGTGTGAGAGTATGTGCAGCTCCTCTACAGTCAGCATCATTTCCAAAAAGTTCTCAAGATCACTTTCTCATCCTCTCCACTTACCCACCCACCTCTCTCTCTCTCTCTCTCTCTCTCTCTCTCTCTCTCTCTCTCTCTCTCTTTCATCCTCAACGAGCCGCGAGGGATTCGTTCGTTGTACTCGTCGGAATCCGTCCATCAAATTGGTCTTTTTATTCACATGTTTCGCTTCTGACGTCAAAGCCTGAAAAGCGCGGTTGGCGTTTTCTCCCCAAACCAATCGGGGTTCAGTTGCGTAACCCTCAAACCTCCCCAGGGTCAGACACACTTCGACCAACGTCAAGGAGTTTGAACCAAACTTCCCTGGCATAGTGGATTATCCATACCGCTTCCCTGGCATAGTGGATTATCCAGACCTTCTCTTTGGCATAGTGGATTATACAGACCGCTTCCCTGGCAGAGTAGATTATCATGACCACTTCCCTGGCATAGTGGATTATCCAGACCTTTTCTCTGGCATAGTGGATTAACCAGGCCACTTCCCTGGCATAGTGGATAAACCCAAGCACTTCCCTGGTTTAGCCAGACCACACTTCTCCAAAACTTTTGCGATTAAATTTTTTTAATTAAAGGCTTTTCCAAGACTGGAAATAACAATTTTTTTAATTCCATGATTTTTCCAGGTTTTCCATGACAAAAACCTCCCAGAACGTTCCCGGTACCGGTGGCAGATTGGTAAATACTGGCAAAAATGAATCGATAAACCACGAGGTCCCGACTCTGAGCGAGTTATTTGTGTCGACTTCTTTTTGGAGGACTCGTGGTTCATTAGTCACTTTTCCGCCTCACCGTTTTGTCTATTTTCTTTCTTTTCCGTGGCCTCAACCGCTCCGAGAAGAAAAAGAAGAAGAAAAATCGACATTCCATCAAACGTAACCGTCAGTTCGAGAGTCGCAAGTTGTTTGTGCTCATTAGTGTCAGCGGTTCAAGCGGGTAATTAAAAAAGAAAAAGAAACGAAAGAGAAGCAACTCTCCCGAATGCACGAAATTACTGATTCATCCAGAGGGTTTGGGGGGGGTTATAGAGTGCCCATTGAGCCTCATCCATCTCCTCTGCTTTCCTTTGCAGCTGATTAAATGAGTGTGATGGATCTTGCCGTCATTAAGGAGACTGAGGGCTGGCAGATTGGAGCCGTCACAAATCAGCTTTATGGGGGGAGAGCGCGGCGCGGCGGTGGCAGCTTTACAGCGCCGGAGATATTAATGGAGTGGACCGTTTCCACACCGCATGGGGGGCGGGGGGGCCTCCTTCACCCGCGGCCCCTCCTTCACATCAGGCGGGGTCATTAAAGAGCTCAAGGCTCCCAACTTGATTGATTGATTGATTGATTGATTGATATATTTATTTGTCGTTTGCCAGAGTACAGGTACAAAAGCATCGAAATTACAAGAAAGGGTGGATGAAAGATTACAGCATAACATGAGGGAAGAAGAAGGCGAGAAAAAACACCAACCCCCCGACTATGCCCCGAGAGAGGGGTACAGTGTGGGAGCAGGAAAACACCTTAGCACATAAGCACATACATTTAGACATAACTTGCAACGAGTAGGAAGGGGGGAGGGGAGGTAATCCAACAACTGGGTGATCTAAGCCCATCCATTGGGGCAGAAGGTAACCAGCACCGACAAGCAGCCAGCCGTCCGCGCCAACTCAGCAGCGCCTGCGACAGCCCCCGTCCGTCCCACTGGGGTTAAAAGCAGGCGAAGGCGTGGGATGGGGGAGGTAGTGATTGCAATCAGTATTATTGAAAGTTCGTAGGTGCGTGTTCTGGTATGTGGCCGTCCCCCAGGCCACAACAGACAAACATCTCAGTCCGCAAGATGGTTGGTGCCATGGAGATAGCCTTGAAAGGTCCTGGGAGAAAGACAACCACAGGTGTCTGTGGATAGGGGAAGGGAATGAGAGAGTCTCGCTCAGTGATCTTCGGGAGTTGTTGTTCCGGCCACGGCCTTGGGCCCGCCCCGGTAGAGGGCGCAGAAAGCAGATAAGATTGGGATTGTTTGGTCTTCCAGTAGCTGCAATTCAATTTTACGCACCCACTATTCCTCCAATTTCCTCCGCTTGCCAATAGGATTTCAAATCGATCCAATTTCATTTGCAGAGCCGTCAGCTTCTCCACGATGTTGTCATTCTGACAGTTTAATGCCAAAGTCTGAGTGCCAACAACTCTGCCCAACGCGACAATCATGTCGGGCAGCCTTAGGGGGCTTTAACGGCTGTCTCCGCTTCCTTAATTTTCCGATAAACCAGGGCAGCGCCAAATCCAAACAGCAGAAATCCTGTAATCAAAGTTCAATAGGTAGATGTCTTCACGCCTCCACGGAGAGTGGTGCTAGGCACAAGACCCGCCACCGCCCACGCGTCCATCGTGGTATCCAGCAACATTCGCCCCAGCAGGACAGGCAGGTTCCCCAACCCGAGCTTCTCGTCGAGAAGATGGTGTCACTGCGTTAAGGACCAGTTGATTACGTCCATGGTTTTTAGTTTGAAGAGCGATGCGGAGAGAGTCTCTCAAGTATAGAGACAGACAAGACATGACGAGAGAAGCCAAGCAGGGAGGGGAAGGTCATGGGAGGAGAGGGGAGAAAGTGCACTTTCGCTGAGAGCCAGACAAACTTATGTGTGTTTCTGGAGGCGGTCCGTACTCCAGTCAGCACATCGTCTGAGTTACTATTCATTCTCTTCCTGAATTCTTTATGTTAATGCTGACCCCATAAATCACGACTAAGGTGCGGTGTGCATAACAAAAAACCTGTTTATATGTATATATGTAGATTAGTATATGTATATACAGGACTGTCTCAGAAAATTAGAATATTGTGATGAAGTTCTTTATTTTGCATGTACAAAAACAAAAATGTCATGCATTCTGGATTCATTACAAATCAACTGAAATATTGCAAGCCTTTTATTCTGATTTATTGCTGATTATGGCTTACAGCTTAAGAAAACTCAAATATCCTATCTCTAAATATTAGAATATCATGAAAAGCATACTAGTAGGGTATTAAACAAATCACTTGAATTGTCTAATTAACTCGAAACACCTGCAAGGGTTTCCTGAGCCTTGACAAACACTCAGCTGTTATAAATCTTTTTTTTTACTTGGTCTGAGGAAATATTAAAATTTTATGAGATAGGATTTTAGAGTTTTCTTAAGCTGTAAGCCATAATCAGCAATATTAAAAGAATAAAAGGCTTGCAATATTTCAGTTGATTTGTAATGAATCCAGAATGCATGACATTTTTGTTTTTTTAATTGCATTACAGAAAATAAAGAACTTTATCACAATATTCTAATTTTCTGAGACAGTCCTGTATATAGATTTATATGTGCTATATATATATTTATATAGATATTTTTATATAGATATTTTTAAAATATATTTATTGTTTTATACATATATATATATATATTGTTTTATACATATACATATATATATATTTTAATATATATATATATAGACATTTTGTATATATATATATATATATATATTTTTATATATATATATATAATTATTTTTTTTATAGTCCACTAGTCACTGCAAATAAACACTCAAGATACCCCTGTGTTGCAGAGAGCCATAAAACAAGCAGAAAGACAGACGTTGGCAGCCGGGCCGACGCCGAGGAGAAACTGTGACAGATTCCTCTCACACCTGGAGAGGACGCCACCTTAACTGGAGGAGAGTTGGGGGTAATGGCATTACAGCTGCAGTGACTGAATCCAGGCAGATTGTTCTCAAGTGAGTTTAGACCTGGATGAAGCTATATAGAGCGACGGGGAAAAACAAAACAAAAGTAAGCCGACGGAGACGCGGGCGGGCGCCGAGCTTCAGGCTCTCAGAAATGAGTTATAGCCCAACCGTCGGCTTGCCGGTGAATACAGAGCGGAGACACACGGCGCTGAAGTGTTCCCAACCTCTGTTTATGTGTGTGTGTGTGTGTTCATTTGATATGTGAATCATTAAACAATGTCCCTGTGTGAAACCTCTCTGGCAGAATTTGCCTAGTGTGAAAATCCATCCGCCCGCCATGGGCCAACATTGTACTCATTAATGTCTTGAGAGGTTTGCACCAGAAACATTAAACCCGCCACACCACGTGTCTTTGTGCGTTTCTGTATTTATTTTATGCTTGTGTGTTTGGTGTTGCCACGTGTGTGTGGTGTGTGTGTGTGTGTGTGTGTGTGTGTGTGTGTGTGTGTGTGTTTTCCATCCCTTTGTGTGTTTTGACGTCGCTTGCCAGTCAGTGGAGGCACCGTAATCCCCGCCTCTATTGTGGATGAGTCACTTTGTCAGAGCAGCGATTCATACATATATTCAATGGTTTGTCACCGATGCAGAAGTCATTAAATAGGAAGCGATGGCGATGTCACACAATCGGATATAGAGCTGGAAACTCTGAAACCCTCCAAATGTTACACCGGCTGAACGTGATTAATGAAGCCGCAAAGAGCCAGAAACAAGCGCTCCTTGGTAAATGGCAATTTCACAGCGAGGCTGCCGCCACGTTAGCGGCTGTGAGGCTGGAAGTGATGTTGATGAACAGGAAGTCACAGGAATAGTGACTTCCTGTTGGACCCGATCCGAAGGCTGTTCTTGTAGTTTACAGACTCTGATTTATTCGTACGTAGGTAGGTAGGTAGGTAGGTAGATGGATAGATGGAAAGATGGATGGATAGATAGAAAGATACGTAGGTAGGTAGGTAGGTAGGTAGGTAGAGAAACAGACAGACATATAGATATATAGAAAGAGAGATAAATCACGACTAAGGTGCGGTGTGCATAACAAAAAACCTGTTTATATGTATATATGTAGATTAGTATATGTATATACAGGACTGTCTCAGAAAATTAGAATATTGTGATGAAGTTCTTTATTTTCTGTAATGCAATTAAAAAAACAAAATGTCATGCATTCTGGATTCATTACAAATCAACTGAAATATTGCAAGCCTTTTATTCTGATTTATTGCTGATTATGGCTTACAGCTTAAGAAAACTCAAATATCCTATCTCTAAATATTAGAATATCATGAAAAAGTATACTAGTAGGGTATTAAACAAATCACTTGAATTGTCTAATTAACTCGAAACACCTGCAAGGGTTTCCTGAGCCTTGACAAACACTCAGCTGTTATAAATCTTTTTTTTTACTTGGTCTGAGGAAATATTAAAATTTTATGAGATAGGATTTTAGAGTTTTCTTAAGCTGTAAGCCATAATCAGCAATATTAAAAGAATAAAAGGCTTGCAATATTTCAGTTGATTTGTAATGAATCCAGAATGCATGACATTTTTGTGTTTTTAATTGCATTACAGAAAATAAAGAACTTTATCACAATATTCTAATTTTCTGAGACAGTCCTGTATATAGATTTATATGTGCTATATATATATTTATATAGATATTTTTATATAGATATTTTTAAAATATATTTATTGTTTTATACATATATATATATATATTGTTTTATACATATACATATATATATATTTTAATATATATATATATAGACATTTTGTATATATATATATATATATATATATTTTATATATATATATATAATTATTTTTTTTATAGTCCACTAGTCACTGCAAATAAACACTCAAGATACCCCTGTGTTGCAGAGAGCCATAAAACAAGCAGAAAGACAGACGTTGGCAGCCGGCGTCGACGCCGAGGAGAAACTGTGACAGATTCCTCTCACACCTGGAGAGGACGTCACCTTAACTGGAGGAGAGTTGGGGGGGGGGGGGGAGTAATGGCATTACAGCTGCAGTGACTGAATCCAGGCAGATTGTTCTCAAGTGAGCGAGACCTGGATGAAGCAATATAAGAGCGACGGGGGAAAAAAACAAAAACAAAAGTAAGCCGACGGGAGACGCGGCGGGGCGTCGAGCTTCAGGCTCTCAGAAATGAGTTATAGCCCAACCGTCGGCTGCCGGTGAATACAGAGCGGGAGACACACGGCGCTGAAGTGTTCCCGAAACCTCTGTTTATGTGTGTGTGTGTGTGTTCATTTGATATGTGTGAATCATTAAACAATGTCCCTGTGTGAAACCTCTCTGGCAGAATTTGCCTAGTGTGAAAATCCATCCGCCCGCCATGGGCCAACATTGTACTCATTAATGTCTTGAGAGGTTTGCACCAGAAACACTAAACCCGCCCGCACCACGTGTCTTTGTGCGAAGATGACAGCATTTCTGTATTTATTTTTATGCTTGTGTGTTTGGTGTTGCCACGTGTGTGTGTGTGTGTGTGTGTGTGTGTGTGTGTGTGTGTGTGTGTGTGTGTGTGTTTTCCATCCCTTTGTGTGTTTTGACGTTCGCCTTGCCACAGTCAGTGGAGGCACCGTAATCCCCCGCCTCTATTGTGGATGAGTCACTCTTGTCAGAGCAGCGATTCATACATATATTCAATGGTTTGTCACCGATGCAGAAGTCATTAAATAGGGAAGCGATGGCGATGTCACACAATCGGATATAGAGCTGGAAACTCTGGAAACCCTCCAAATGTTACACCGGCTGAACGTGATTAATGAAGCCGCAAAGAGCCAGAAACAAGCGCTCCTTGGTAAATGGCAATTTCACAGCGAGGCTGCCGCCACGTTAGCGGCTGTGAGGCTGGAAGTGATGTTGATGAACAGGAAGTCACAGGAATAGTGACTTCCTGTTGGACCCGATCCGAAGGCTGTTCTTGTAGTTTACAGACTCTGATTTATTCGTACGTAGGTAGGTACCCAGATAGCAGCTGATTCCGGGGCGGATCCGCCCTCAGGTCGCTAGATCCGCCCTCAGGTCGCCAGGTCGCTAGATCCGCCCTACTGCCGCACTCGGTTTGGTCATGTGAACCGGATCCACCCGCATCTGCATCCGGTTCACACAGCGGCGGTTGTTCTAAATCGTTGCTCCTCTGACTTCTGCGGCTCGACTTTCCAAACTGGAATTTTCAAACCTGCAGCTCTTCGCGCCAGACATATTACTTAGGTAAGTGTTGAATTGTGTTGCTACTGTCGAATTATGGCTATTTTTCGAACTATCTCGGTTAGGGTTAGGGTGAGCTATCTTCTGCAGCTAGCGCTGAATTTTCAGTGGTTCTTGGGTTGGAGCTTAAGTATACTTAGTATACTTAAGCTCCAACCCAAGGGTGCGCGATTGAAGCTGGGCAAGGTAATAACGAGGAGCGCTAGCTCACGAGCTAATAACGAGGAGCGCTAGCTTACGAGCTAATAACGAGGAGCGCTAGCTTACGAGCTAATAACGAGGAGCGCTAGCTCGCAAGCTAATAAAGATGGCCAGCACAAACCTGTTTTTATTTAATTCGTATGTATTGAGTTCTCAACACATAATTTACAATTTGAAATGTCATCCTCAGTTTTACAGAAGTGTTCATCAGGATCGATCTCTACAATTCAGGTAAGCATGTCTTTTTGGAGGGAAGTTTTCACAGCAACTTAAAGACACATTTGAGAGGGAATTGTATAACCTGTTTAACTTTAAAATGACCAGATTTGTTTTAATCCATTAAAATACTATCTTAATGTATAGCGTAGTGTTTTTATCAAAGTTGCTAAATTGTTTTCTAGTTGCTAAATTGTTTTCAGAAGTTCTTGGAACAGAGTTATATTTCTGTGACTGATGACACTGTTTGTTTCTTTCCTCTGTAATTCAGGATGTTCCATCTGATTGAATTCTTGGACAGCAAAACAGTAGCAGTCGTGCCACAAAGCTGGTACAGTGGTGGTGGCTGCGTTTGGCCAGATTACCCGAGGGACGAAAGGGTGGACAAGGCGGTCCGAAGTGCCGAAGAACCTCAACCTGACTGGCAGACACATTATGTCAGAATAATTAGATCATGCGGTATGCTAATTATATTAATATTCTAATAATTAGCAGTTTAAACAAATACATAAAAACATTTACCTTATGTTACATATGGGGTGGGGAAACAACATTTTAATCACATTGTTCTGGTCATAATTCTGTACTTTTTCATTGTGTTTTGACTTAATTTTTAGATGATTACTTGGTGGCAAGGCGATGGTTAACAAAATATATGTCCTGTGACACATCTGATCTCCATTCAGAAGAGGAGGCAATTCCTAAAAGGAGAAAGCCAATGCCTGTGTGAGTAAATGTGTATAAATTGTATTCTTTAGAACTCTTTTACCTTCATAAAATAAAGTGTCTGTCATTCAATGTTATAGTATGACAAATAATACATTTTTTTCCTAACTCCATTTCTAGCCATTTCTTTGGGGACTCGGATGCAGACAGCGAGACTGAAAATCGCCACCCCAAAAAAAAAAAGGGTCCAACCACTAGCAGGACAGTTGCCCCTCCTCCAACTATTGCCCCTCCTCCACCACGGACTTCATCACCAGCAGGACAGCGAACAAGCCATGCAGGGTACACACCAACCTGGCGAGGGGCGAGGTGTGGTTCAGACACCATTGCCTGCTGTGGTGAGCAACAACTCAAACAGCTATGGGATTCAAATTGAATCTTTTTAATCATTTCACTTTTTACAATGTTAACGATGGTAAATTGGATACGAGACATGCAATACACACTGTCACATTGAATCCAAGTGAATATGATCATTACGATTGGATTAATGGAGTTGTATAACACTTGATGTTTCCATATTTGATGTAAAATCTCTCCCTTTTTTAAATGCTATTCTAATGTTTTTTTTTATAGCTGCTCAAGTTCAAATGATGGCCATGCTGGAGACGCTTACACAGCAGGTCCATCAATTAACACAGCAGGTCCATCAATTAACTTCCAAAATTGACAGCTTTGTTCGCCCCAGCGTGACACAAATGTCTGGTCAAGAAGTGGAGTGGAGAGACCCGTTTCCGTTGACCACAATGGAGGAAGTGGACATGTTTGAGCAACAGCTCAAAGATCCAGCCAACGCTTTAATGAAGAAGAGTGGTGAGTTTTTGTTTTGTTTTAAGAATCTACTAGCGGGACAGTTGCCCCTCCTCCAACTATTGTCCCATCTCCTCCACAGACTTCATCACCAGCAGGACAGCGAACAAGCCATGCAGGGTACACACCAACCTGGCGAGGGGCGAGGTGTGGTTCAGACACCATTGCCTGCTGTGGTGAGCAACAACTCAAACAGCTATGGGATTCAAATTGAACCTTTTTAATCATTTCACTTTTTACAATGTTAACGATGGTAAATTGGATACGAGACATGCAATACACACTGTCACATTGAATCCAAGTGAATATGATCATTACGATTGGATTAATGGAGTTGTATAACACTTGATGTTTCCATATTTGATGTAAAATCTCTTAATCGTTACCTTTTTCCCTTTTTTACGAGCAACAGCTCAAAGATCCAGCCAACGCTATAATGAAGGAGAGTGGTGAGCTGTTGTTTTTTTAACCCTTGTGTTGCCTTAGTGTCATTTTGACCCGATTGAATGTTTCACCCTCCTGTTACCTTTATATTTACTAACATATTTTACCCTTTGGGTTCAATTTGACGCCAGCAATTAAAACCTCCAGAAAATTATTAGAATTAATATTGTTTTCCAAGTTTAAGTGTGAGGCACTTTATGTTTGTTTGTTGACTACCGAAAGAACACCGACATTAAACATTGAATGGGGTCAAATTAATCCTAAGGCGGGGGGAGGGTGTAATATTGATTCGGGTCAAAATGACCCTAAGGCAACACAAGGGTTAAGAATCTCACGCAAAGCTCATTAAAATCTATTGTATGTCATTAACACTAGATAATACCCTGTTTGATGGTAATGTTTTTTTAAACAATATCAAATATTAATAGTACTTTTTCTATCCATTTTAGATTTCCTCCCTGGGAACAATCGGAGGACATGATGTAAAACGTGCAACGTGGAACATCCTCGCACGCATGTTCACTGATGATGTTGGCAAGTCCATAAATTGGAAAGGGATTCATGGAAAAAAATCTTTCAATCTAATGACGTCCAAGACTTTGCTCCTGCGTAAGTAACTCATATATAATGAAAACAATTTGATTTCACCCGGAGGTCTTTGTGTTCAAACTTACGAATAACCATGTTTCTAAATAAAATGTTTGAATTGCAACTTTATTCTCTATTTAGGTGAATGTTACTCAACTATACCTTTACATAATAGTTATATGATATATTAGCTCTATGGAGTGGAGATGGTCAGCTGCTTCAGGTTCCTCGGGGTCAACATCAGCAACGACCTCACCTGGTCTGCTCACACAGACAAGGTGGTCAAAGCGGCCCAGAAGCGCCTCTTCTTCCTGAGGAGACTGAAGAAGTTTGGCATGGATTCAGTCATCCTCACCAATTTCTACAGATGCACAATAGAAAGCATCCTGACTGGGTGCATCACAGTGTGGGAGCTGCACAGCCAAGGACCGCAAGGCCCTACGCAGTGTGGTCAGGACTGCGGAGTTCATCATCGGTAGGGAGCTCCCAGCCCTGCAGGACACGTACCGCACACGATGCCTCAGGAAGACTGGCAGGATCCTAAAGGACTGCCATCATCCAGCCTTCAGCCTGTTCACCCCGCTGCCTTCTGGAAGGCGGTACCGTATCATCCGGTCTCGCACACAGAGACTGGAGAACAGTTTCTTCTGTGTATCTGACAATAAAAGACTTGACTTGACTTGACTATATTTAGCATAGCACACTTTAAGTGCCAGACAGCCACTAGATTTTAAACTGCATGTCTGATTTATGTTGCACTGAGTATTCATGTGATTTTGTATCTGCTTGTGTGATTACAGATGCTGTCAGAAAGAATCACTCAACACATGCGCCCACTGACGACCAGGTTCTTAAGCACGCCATTCGGTGGTTCAACCTGGCAGCAGACCGGGTAGCTCCAGGAGGCGTGCTACTGTAGACGTCCCCCACACTGAACAGACTTAAAATATATCTTTTTTAAATGTGTGTGTATATAAATTTGTCCTTTCAAATAAAAAACTGTTTGACATTATTTACGTTTTCATTTTGTTGTTGTTGCATTGATGCATATTTGTTAGCTTGATCTGGGCCAAATGAGCCGCTTTATGGAAGGGTCAATATTTTATGAATATCTGCGTAATATTGGCGGATACGGGGCGCATCCGCCCCGTATCCGCCCCGTATCCGCCAATATTACGCAGCGCGCATCTGTTCCGGATCCGGGCGCGGTGTGCATTTAGCCGCCGATCCGGACCCGTTTTGCGGAGCCTTCCCGGAGTCTATGGCGGATTTGGGGCGGATCTGGAACGGAGTCAGTTTGCTATGTGGGTAGGTAGGTAGGTAGATGGATAGATGGAAAGATGGATGGATAGATAGAAAGATACGTAGGTAGGTAGGTAGGTAGGTAGGTAGGTAGAGAAACAGACAGACATATAGATATATAGAAAGAGAGAGAGAGATAGATGGATACAGTAGGTATAGATAGATAGATAGATAGATAGATGATGGATAAATGGATAGATAGATGTATAGATAGATAGATAGAGAGATAGAGAGAGAAAGGGAGAGAGGTAGGTAGGTAGGTAGGTAGGTAGGTAGATGGATAGATGGAAAGATGGATGGATAGATAGAAAGATACGTAGGTAGGTAGGTAGGTAGGTAGGTAGAGAAACAGACGGACATATAGATATATAGAAAGAGAGAGATAGATAGATGGATACAGTAGGTATAGATAGATAGATAGATAGATGATGGATAAATGGATAGATAGATGGATAGATGGATGTATAGATAGAGAGAATTTAGAGCACAGCCAACACGTGCAGATCCCAGAGAAACATCATCTCTGTCTGCCTCCTGCACAATAAATCTCTCACGCCCACATCGGCCTCCTCGGAGTTCTAAAGCTGAACCCGTGGAGAGACCGGAGCACCAGGCAGAGAGAACACATGTCCAGCCCCACAGCCCTCCTGCACAGCTCAACGTGGGCGGACAGCCAGCCAACAAAGGCCAATCCACTCACCGCCGTGCATATGTCTTCCTCACGTTCCACTGGTTTTGCCTGTCGTCGCACACGGGGATCGCCCTCGCCTGCCAAACTGTGAGCTAGATACGCCGTGACAAAGTCAGCGGGCCTATGTTTAGACTGCACAACTCCGCTCTCCAGATCGGGTGGTTTTTTTTTAAGATCGTCACCTCTGTGAGTCCCAATGACCAGGAAAGGAGAATTATAATAAAATACTTCTTCTTCATGTGAGGACGGGTGAATCACTGTTTGATAGACCCGGCCACACAGCAGCATCGTTGTTGTCCTCCAGACCAGTGAGGAGTACTGGGGGGGGGGGGGGGGGGCGTCCACAATGGCAGAAGGTGGTAGCCGTGTTGGAGCGGCTACCACCTTCTGCCACATGATATCGCTGCAGTTCATCCCACCGCTGCTGGCATCTTGCCACCGCCAGACGGCTGGTATTGTTGGAGATGGTAAGTGAGGCGAAACACCAGGTGGGCGAACCTTTGATGACCAGGAAGAGCTCAGGATTATTCTGATTGCCTCAGCATGCAGATGGGGGGAAATCATCAGCTCACAGATATGTGTGTGAAAGACCCAATACACCCATCCACCCGTTGACCAATGCCGACTCTTTCGAGATGAAAGACTTTTGATGTCTTCATCTCCACCTCCGTATACCACCACCTTTTCTAAGAAAGCCCCAATACGGTCCAAGGCCAGAAGGATTTGCTATCGCTCCAGCATTGAGAAAGACCCCAGAAATACCACATGGAGGTATATGGTAGACATCATGATCATGTACTTAGTAGATGCCCCAGACCAATGGAGAACCACTACCCCAGACCAGTGGAGGACCACTGCCCCAGACAAGTGGAGAACCACTACCCCAGTCCAGTGGAGAACCACTACCCCAGACCAGTGGGGAACCACTGCCCTAGACCCGTGGAGAACCACTACCCCAGACTAGTGAAGAACCACTGCCCTAGATCAGTGGATAACCACTGCCCCAGACCAGTGAAGAGCCACTGACCTAGAATAGTGGAGAACCACTGCCCCAGACCAGTGAAGAACCACTGCCCTAGACCAGTGGAGAATCACTGCCCCAAACCAGTGGAGAACCACTACCCCAGACAAGTGGAGAACCACTACCCCAGACCAGTGGAGGACCACTGCGCTAGACCAGTGAAGAACCACTGCCCTAGATCAGTGGAGAACCACTACCCCAGACCAGTGGAGAACCACTACCCCAGACAAGTGGAGAACCCCTACCCCAAACCAGTGGACAACCACTTCCCCAGACCAGTGGAGAACTACTGCCCCAGATCTGTGGAGAACTACTGCCCCAGACAAGTGGAGAACCACTGCCCTAAACCAGTGAAGAACCACTGCCCCAGATCCGTGGAGAACTACTGCCCCAGACTAGTGGATAACCACCACCTCAGATCAGTGGAGAACCACTGCCCCAGACCAGTGAATAACCACTGCCCCAGACCACATCTGTCACACATGTTCTTAGCAGCTCATAATTCTATTTTTAGATGCAGATTCACAGCACAACTGCTTCTGTTCACAAAGAAACAGTCGACAAGCTGCTGCTCCGGTACAACCGGCGGCTCTTATACAACCCTCCTGTGTGTCGTTCTGACTTCGATGCTTTCTTTGGCAATTTCTTTTGTATCCGTCAACGCAAACTCAATAAAAGTGTTTTTTTCGAGCCAACTTGCAGAGCTACTGGAGTAGGACAACCCTCAGTGTTTCTGCTGCGGCAGGATTTCAAGTGCACTAAGACGGAGGCTGTCACCACTAAGGGTATTAGCAGAATGTGATTCGGTATTTTCTGCTTCACGGAGGCCCCCCACCCCCTGGCAGTGGAACAGAGGACTCGGGGCTGTCATTGTGCATGGCGTCAGCAGAGACACTGAGCAGATAGTGTAGATCACAGGTGGGAAGGGGTCTTTTCCTTTGGGACGGGGGGAGACGGTATTAGAAACAGCACTAGAGAGGCCGACCACCGGGGCGTATCTGCACTGTCAGGAGCTCGCTACGTCGCCTTCACGATGGAACATAAAAGAGACGTTTTTGCAAGTGAACCACATTTCTGTTGCCAAAGCCACATAACCAATATCCCTGAATAGATTTTAAACTCCCTGTCCACCCTCCTTTCAGGGATGATCGCATCGAGGCACGACGCTAAATGCCGAGACCCTTCCAAACCCCCGTAAAACAGAACCTTTCTCTCTCTGAGAAAATGTGCAATATCCTCACATAACCTTTCCCCACCTCTCAAAATGTGAAATATCCCCATATAACTGTCCCCTCTCTCCTCTTTCTTTCTTTTCACAAGCTAGGAGCAGCACTCAGCGCTAACCTATGTATGTATTGACCTCTGCCCTCTCCTGTTTTATGTTGATAACCTGTTTTTTTTTAACTGTACCTAATACTGTATACTCTACCACCTTATGTACAGTGAAAAAATGCATATAAGTAAGTACGGTTCAAAAGTTTGGGGTCACCCAGACAATTTAGTGTTTTCCATGAAAACTCACACTTTTATTGATCAAATAAATTGCTAAATTAATATAAAGTATAGACAAGCCAGGAGGTTATAAATAATTATTTTTATTGTAAATATTAATGTTGTTTTTCAAACTTGCCCCTCAAAGGAAGGTCAGTTTTATAGCTTCTCTCACCAGCATAACTGTTTTCAGCTGCGCTCACATAAAAAGGGTTTTCTACCCCTCCGTTAGTCTTCTAAGGCGATAACACAATTTACCATTAGAACACTGGAGATGAGCCTCTACACACCGATGTAGAGAATTCATTAACCAAATCTGTTGGTCTAGGCACAAATGGCAAATAAAAAACCTTGAACCTTGAACCTTGAACTTTGAAACTAAGACAGGAGTCTATTACAACATTAATATGAATAACCACCTCCAGGCTAACAGCTAGCCACACCGAGGTGCCAAACAACTGCAGTTCATCAAAATGCCCAACTTTACATCATAAATAAAGCAGCATGTTTAAATGACATTGCAAGGCTTAAAGTTATGAATAATTAAGGCATTGAGACAGGTGTGCGCCGCCTGCTGGGTGTCACCTCGGCTAAATCGAAGGCATTAAACTTAACCTCTCCGCATTGTTTGTGGTGTCGACGCCATTTGGAGAGTTTTGCATGCGTATCGGACAAATAAGGAGACCTGCTGTGCGGTTAATTACGTGAGGGCGTTGGAGGAACTCGGCGGCGTTCATTTTCACTAGGAATACAAGGAAGAACAGCGGGCAGTCAACCGCAGCTTCTTTTATCTCCTCCTGCAAATCTTGACAGAAAGAGGTTGCAACGAGACCACGTCGGGTTTCATTTGACAGAATGAATCGATCAATTGGAGGAAGAAGTAATGTGCCGCGGTTCTTTTCTGTGGTAATAACCGCACGACAGGAAGCATTAGTTAAGCGTGAGTACATTCATCCTTTATAAAGCATTATTCCACCTTTTATATGAAGGCTGGAGTCTAAGACCACGCCGGGCTTGATTTTGTGAAACTCTACTTTTTTTTTGTCCCGTGGATTTACATAATACACTGACCTTGGATTGTAATTATACTAATACACACAGGTGTGCAGGAAATCGGAATGGAAAGCAAAGTGAATTCAGCGAAGTGGAAGTCGTGACAGCGAGAGAAGAAAGAGTGGAGCATGAAAAGAAACTTTGGATCAGAAGAAAGAAGTTTCGTGTGTCTCTCAACAATCAGATGTATTCTACAGTCACAATCCATCTCCAGATAGATAGAAGAGTCTCTTTTCTCAGTGTTATCCAGTCAGGTAGACTACCTCCACCTGATGGATTGGACCCTATTTGATTGAGTCAGAGAGAAAACGGCTAAGTGTCAGACTTCCATCTGTCCGTCGGTCTGAATCCATCCCAGACCCGCTCTCTCTTGGGACGGCAAACGTGTTTTTTAATCTACCTGCAGAAGATAAATCAAATAGTGCTTTGCCCTCCCACGCTGAAAAAAAGATGGTGAGCACCGTCTCATCAGGTCCGGTCCACACAACGGAAAATGTTCCGTAGGCGTTATTCAAGAAATCGGCCGACGAGAAGTTTACTGGCAAACCGTGAAGACAGTTTACCAAAAATACTGGATTGATGTTGATTCTGGTCACATGACATCTATCTGTCTGAGGGATCCTCCTCTCTTGCTCTCCTGAAGGGTTCTTCACCTTTTTTCCCTTTTTTTCTATTTCTAGGGAATTTTTTCCTGATCCAATGTGAAAGGTCAAAGGTCAGGGAAGTCGTATGTGAGTGTGTACAGATTGTAAAGCGCTCTGGGGGCTAATTTTTAATGTGTGATATTGGGCTATATAAAATAAACTGAGTTGAATTGGACTGACCCTTTAATCCGAACACCACGGTTGATAGAAGATTTTTTTTAAACAAGACGGTGGAGCGATGTTTGTATTTTGTCATGAAATCATCGAATTTAATCTCCAGCTATAAAAAAAAAGAAGAGCGGAATAAACAGTGGGCATTTACGGCGAATTATCGACGAGTTTGTCCTTGCTCTCGACCCAAATGCCCTCAAATTGATCGACTTCCTAACTTTTACAAAAATGTGCTGCAGACAGAAAGGTGTGAATCCAGCAGGTGTGTGTGGTTTCAGGTGAGCATGTGAGCGAGGGGGCCCGACGCTCAGCTGGTTCTGGCTCTCCGGGCTCCTGCAGTAAGTGTTCCTGTCACACTGGAGCTTTTCTCTCACTATTTTTCTCCTCCCGTTTACGGCTGCTCGTGCGATATCCATCTTTCCTCGCTCGGCTGTCAGGGATACAAATTATGTTCAAAGGAAGCATTTTATTGGTCTCCCTTTGCACCTCTCTCTCTCTCTCTCTGTCTGTGTGTCACGCTCGAGGTAGACAGCCATGAAAATGAAGAGGCATGAGCCCGGGATGACACCTCGGTGCCGGTGATTCATTCTCATGAGGACGCGTCGTCCCATCAAAGCCTCAGAACCAAGGCGCCCCGCCGCGTGAGGTCCCCCCCCGTACATGAAAGGCGACGGGTATTGATTCACTCCACCGTCAACATTATGTCTCACACACACACACCCACACACACACACACCTGAACGTGACAACGTGCCTTTGAGGTTAAATCGAGTCGTATAGCTCCACCGCTGCTGCTTTAAGAGCCAATACGTCCTGTGCAGCGGCGGAAACTCTTTCACTTTGGCTCGATGGGGACGAGAGGCTATTGCGTGTCTGTTGTGTGTCTGTTGCGTGTCTGGTGGTTGCGTTTAACACCAATGCGGAGTCACGAGGCGTTGGTGTGCGGTCCGAATGGATCCCGAAAGCTTCCCGTGGTTATTATCTAACAGTTCCTTTCCCCCCCACCCTCCTCCTCCTCCTCCCTCAATCTGCAGCACAACCACAAATAAAAAAGAGGAGCGTCATGTTGTGCACGTCTTTTTTACGATGCTTACCCTGTTACATGAGGGACGTGTTGCCAGGTGTCCTGTCCCCCCCCCCCCCGAGCCCCCCTCTGTAATACTCATAATAGATGACTCTGCAGTGTCAGTCAATGGAGGAAGTGGTTTACACACGTTAGTTACTAGTTGGGTGTTGGGGTACAAGAGTGTCTCTCTGGGATTGGACGTGTATTTAGCTAACGTCGCCTTCCTAAAATAATGGTGTAGTAATAATCGTAATTTGTTTAGTCTTTTTTTGTTGTTGCCTAATCTCGTCATGATACTAGCCACCTCTAGTAAAATCCCCTCCATCCTCAGTTGATGTGATTCTACCCCTGTAGTATAATATATCACAATATTATATATATATATAGATCAATATGTGGTCAATTTTGTTGTGTTTTCTGAAAAAAACCTGTACAAATGTCATTATTTTAGTAAGTTATGTGTAAGATGTGAAGATGTGTGACTACAACAACAACACAAAGCAATGCAGGCCACTGCTCCCACAATAAAAGGACACAATCACACAACAACAACATAGTGTGTTTTTAGTTAAAATAAGTTAATGTGACCTAAAAAAAAATGTCCACGTCGATGCAAAAAAATGTATTCTAGCCATCTTGAGCTAAAGAGGCCGAGCCGCCGCCTGAAAGAGAAATACATGAACAGTTGCGCTGGCATTTAAAAAAAAGGAGAGGCATTAGTAACCCTGACAAAAGGCTCTAGAGCAGGGGTGGCCAACCCGCGGCTCGCGAGCCTCATGCGGCTCTTTAACTAGTTTCATGCGGCTCTTCAGGAGCTGTCACATGACATGCGTCAAAAATGCTTGGCTGGCGCTGTCATTCACTCCCCCTACAGCTAGATGGCACACTGACCATGTAAGCCTGGTTGAGTGACGTCAAACGAGCGACGAGAGAATCTTTGGTGTGCCATCATTTGTGTTGTAAACAATTTCCGTCAAGTTACCTCTTGAAATGGCAGGGAAAAAAAGCACAGCCAAACGAAAATATGAAGAACGTTTTTGCCAGAGTGGGAGAGTTTATATTTTTTTGTTAAACGTAATGGCAAGCCGATCTGCCTTATATGTCACGCAGCATTAGCGCATTTCAAAGCTTCAAATCTTCAGCGTCACTTAAGCTCACTCCACCCTAACATCGAACAGGAATTTCCAAAAGGGACGGAACTTCGCAAGAACAAGTTGGTCGCTTTGAAAAGCCAGGCAGAAAAGCAGGTACAGTTTTTCATCATGTTGGTGTGTGACATTTACAATAAATCTGGCTGATCAGAGGTGTGTGTGTGTGTGTGTGTGTGTGTGTGTGTGTGCGCACACATATGTGTATGATGTGGCTCTTTGCGGTAACACAGTAAAAAATGTGGCTCTTAGTCTCTGACTGGTTGGCCACCCCTGCTCTAGAGCCTCTGAATTCAGAATAGAGAGGAAGTACATAATGACGTCTCACACTTTTAAAGTTCCTAAACGAAGGTGTGAGGCGAGAGGAGAAGGACCCCGTGGCTCCGGAGGTATTTATAATACGCCATCTGTAAAGCTGCATTCTTTGATTTAGTTTGTACCACTTGGAGGCAGT
This sequence comes from Pseudoliparis swirei, assembly GCF_029220125.1. Taxonomy (NCBI): domain Eukaryota; kingdom Metazoa; phylum Chordata; class Actinopteri; order Perciformes; family Liparidae; genus Pseudoliparis; species Pseudoliparis swirei. The sequence goes on along the minus strand of NC_079402.1, from coordinate 16,455,245 downwards.
GAAGCCCAACATCGATTTATTTATCTACGTTTATACACTACCGGTCAAAAGTTTGGGGTCACTTAGAAATGTCCTTATTTTTCAAAACACTGTTTTCATCAATAAAGATAACATTAAATAAATCATGAATAAACTCTCTACATAGTTAAAGTAGTAAATGACTATTCTCTGGTGTTTAATGAAGGCTCTACAGAGGTGTGTAGAGGCCCGTCTCCAGTGTTCTAATGGTACATCGCCTTAGACCAGGGCTATTCAACTTCAGTAGCAAGTGGGCCGAATAAGAAAATCACGGGGGGTGTGAGGGCCGCACAGAATATTGATCAAATAATGGCTCAAAATTAAAAACAGTAATGTATATTTCCACAGGTAAACAGTCACACATGAAAATGCGTCGGTATTGTGTGGCAAAAGTGTTGCGAACAAGCATCACTATAAACATGTTTCAAAGTGTAAATATCCGCTCAAGGGAACCAGTTGTTTCAGATCCCAAACCAAACTGTTCCCATGAAAACATAAGAAATGTGACTTAATGGATCAATATATAAATTACTTGCAATGACACTAATATCTGGTGGCGCAGCGCACAGACTGCACGTCTTTGAGTGCAGACTCCTTTTGCGTGAAAGGGATCGAAACCAGGTCGAGCGATCTTTTTATTTTTATTTTTTCGAAAATGTATTTCTTCCTCCGTGGCTGTGATGCACTGCTCACTTATACAATCGTAACCGCCGACATGGATATGAACGGTGGCTTGAAGATCTCCAGCAATATGTTTGTGAATGTGTGACAAATCTGGTGCGCGAGACAGAGCCCCGCTGCAGACGTGAAGAGAACACAACGCACGCACGCGCAGGGAAACCAGTAGGTCTGAAAACCAGTAAAGATGTAACCATACAGGTTTGGTTGAGGCAACAGTGAAACTCAATGGCTCTGGGTTAAATGTCTCAATGTATAAAAGAGGCGTGTCCGTCAGTTTTATTTTTTCTTACCAAGCTATACTGATTTGCAGGCAGTCTTGCGGGCCGTAGTTAAACTCAAACGGGCCGTATCCGGCCCGCGGGCCGCTAGTTGAATAGGCCTGCCTTAGACTAACGGAGGGGAAGAAAACTATTTTTATGTGAGCGCAGCTGAAAACAGTTATGCTGCTTAGAGAAGCTCTAAAACTGGCCTTCCTTTGCGCCACAAGAAGAACTCCATTAATATTTACAATATAAATCATTGTTTATAACCTCATCAATCTCTTGACTATATTTTATATTCATTTTGCAATTTATTTATTTATTATTATTATTATTTCGGCTGAACGTGGCCAAGACCAGAGAGATGGTGGTGGACTTCAGGAGGAAGGCGACAGCTCCTACACCTCTGAGTGTCCTGGGAGTGGACGTGGACATGGTGGAGGAGTACAAGTACCTGGGCGTCTCCATCGACAGCCGACTGAACTGGAAGGCCAACATCAACGCTGTGTACAAGAAGGGGATGAGTCGACTCTTTTTCCTGAGAAAGCTTCGATCCTTCAACGTGTGCAGCAAGATGCTGGAGTTATTCTACCAGTCGGTTGTGGCCAGTGTGCTGCACTTTGCCATTGTCTGCTGGGGGAGCAGCATCGAGCCGGTGACACCAGCCGTCTTAACAAACTGGTTAGGAAGGCTGGCTCCATCATCGGCTGCCAGCTGGAGCACCTGGAACAGGTGGTGGAGAGGAGGACGTTGAAGAAACTGGTGTCCATATTGGACAACCCGGACCACCCTCTCCACCACCTCCTACAGGGACAGAGGAGTACTTTCTCCAGACGTCTCCTCACGCTCCGCTGCCACAAGGACAGATACAGGAGAACATTCCTGCCGACGGCTATGAGGCTCTACAACAGTTCACCTCTTGCCAGATCACCCTAACCCTTCTTATATTTTGTGTTTTGTTTTTTTATTCTTGTGTGTTGCTGCTACTGGCTCGACAAATTTCCCCTTGGGGATTAATAAAGTATATATCTATCTATCTATCTATCTTATTTGATAAATAAAAGTGTGAGTTTTCATGCAAAACACTCAATTGTCTGCGTGACTCCAAACTTTTGAACCGTACTTACTTCTATGCATTTTTTTGTTCTGTTTTTGGTCTCCACCGACCCCCAAGTGAAACCTCCCGGCTCCTACACGTGTGCATCCCTCCCGCCGTGCCGGTGCCGGGCCGGTAGCCTTCCGTCTGGTTTATTAGCTTCATCATTAAAAAGCAGCTGCAGCCGGTGAAGAGGTTGATGAGTTTGACGAGGAGTGCGGGGCCGACGCGTATAAAGCTGCCGGCCGTAAAACCAGCGCGATCAGCTGAGAGGCGCTCAAACGCAGCGTGAGTTTATTATCACGAACGACCTCATAGACGAGTCACCCGATCCATAGTTATGGATTACAACCCATTGTTAGGAGCAGCGCTGTGATTGGTTAAAACAGAAATGGTAGAAAGACGTTTCTGTCCATACAAATACACAAATACTAGCATGAGGTTTTGTTCTCCAGTTTATGTTTCAGAATAAAAGCATCAAAGTCTGTAAATCAAAGTAAAATAATAATAATAATAATGATAATAATAATAATGATAATAATTATAATAATAACAATAATTATAATAATAATAATGATGATGATAATAACAACAATAATGATAATAATAATAAAAACAATGATAATAATAATGATAATGATAATAATAATAATAATAATAATAATAAGCGTACATTCAGAGTTTCAAACAGCGATAAATAAACTGATTAAACAAAGTCACGCTGGAACGAAAAGGTAGAAAAGAAACTGACAAAGTGAGAACCTTGCATGTGGACTCAACCACGGAAATAAATCAACTTTTAATTGTGTCTTGAAGACTTCAAGTGTGGATGAACATGAGATTTAAACATTTTCATTGGCAAATAAATGTTTTTTAAACATAGATATATGCTGTAAATGAGAACCAGTGGGACGTTGTACATGCTCAAAGAAAACTGGAGTTCCAGTTCATGAAACGTTCTTCAGAAGAGAGCCAGAGGATCCCGCTGGTCTCCGTTGAGGGCGGTTTAAAACCGGCGGCTTTATGATGAATCGTTTTAGCTTCTTTCAAAGTTTTTCCACCGAAAAAAAGCCTGAGTCATGTGTGGACCCTGTCAGGAAATGACCTAAACATACAGAATAAGACTGAATCAGGGAGGGAAAGAAACAATGATGAGCAAAAGAGAAGCTCAAATATTCTAAAAGAACTGGATTCCTTCAAAATAAGATGCATTTACAACATATGGCTAAAAACTAGGGCTGTGAAACGATTAAAATTTTTAATCGGGTTAATCACAGGTTTTTGTGGATTAATCATGATTAATCACATATTACCGATATTCTCGGTATATTTTGTGAGAAAATAGAGATTTATGACAAAAGACGGATATATACATTTATACATTCTTCTATACAATGGTGCTGCAACTCAGCAGTTATTTAGCAGTTTTCTTCCATATGGAACATTAATACATCTTCATCCTAAACAGAATGTTTAACCCTCCTGTTACCTTTCGGGTCAATTTGACCCCATTCAATGTTTAATGTCGGTGTTCTTTGGGGTCAATTTGACCCCAGGCTGTTTTTCACTGTGTCAAACATATCAGAAATATCAACTTTTTTATTTATTTAAAGGGCTATTTAGGTAGTCAACAAACAAACATAAAGTACCTCACACTTAAACTTGGGAAACAATATTAATTCTAATAATTTTCTGGAGGTTTTAATTGCTGGGGTCAAATTGACCCCGAGGGTAAAATATGTTAGTAAATGTAAAGGTAACAGGAGGGTTAAACAGAGCATGTTTCTCTTGTTTGTCAACCATTAACTCCACCATGATACAATCTAAAGGTGGACAGATTGACAAGTGACTTTTTTTTGCTCGGTCCCGATGCGCGCGCACGGAGCTCTGTGGCGCGCGCACGGAGCTCTGTGGCGCGCCAGACGGAGATCGATAAGTGTTAACGCAACGCGTAGAGACAGAAATGACATGCTGCTGTGGAGATACGATCAACAACAGACGTTTAGTTTAATAAAAGAACAAAGACGTGCTATAGAGAACATGTCAGGGGGCGGGCCAATCTTTTTAATGTCATGCGATCTACCGACACTACGCCGCGATCGACTGGCAGGTCGCGATCGACGTGTTGAGACCCTGATCTACAGGAAGTAAAAGTCGTAACAAGGTTTCCGGAGGTGAACCTGCGGAAGGATCATTACAGATGAACAGACCGTCTGCATGAGAGCGGACAGAGTTCAGATTGAAGTGGTGGATTGGAAGCTCATTTTGCAAGTGACTTTTTTTTCGTCCCAACGACCAACAACAGACGGATTGGAAGCTCATTCTGCGCATGCGTTAAATGCGTTAAAAAAAAATAACTAGTTAAACCTGTAATTGGATTAACTGAGTTAACGCGTTATTTTTCACAGCACTACTAAAAACACAATTATATGCAGGAGTTCAATAACAAATCCTGCATCCCCAAAAAATATTTCTCCATGGCAGATCTTTTTTCAGAAGGCTTTTAGACACCAGGTCAAATAAATAATGCAAAAATTAAACTTTCATGCGAATATTTATAATTAAAATATTCATGGATTTATTGAAGCTTGATCAACAGTTTTTGCAGCTCACACGTCGAGGGCTTTTATTGTGAAAGGGGAGCCGGAAAGAGTGGATCTTGTTCGCTGATGCTTCTGTTTCCTTTTTTCTTTCCACTCAACCGCAGCATGAGTAAGAGGTGTTGGGATACAAATTTAGCATAAACATTCAAAAGAAATTTAAAAAATGGAGTAAAATGATTATTCACTTAATTGTCTGCAAAAATAAAAGCCTCGTTATATGATGCTCGGCATTGCAGCCGGAGCCATTTCGAGCCATTTTTGCTGAATGCATTGTGGGTAATAGTTACAGATCATCAGGTAACCGAGAAACACTCGCCGACCTCCACTCTTCCAATAAATAACCCCGGTGTGACCCTGGATCGGAGGGATTAGCGAGTAAAGCAAGGATTATCCTCCGCCGTGAGAATATCACAGATTTCTTTGCTCTCTCACTCTCTTTCCTCTCTTCTTTCACCCCGCCGGCTGCTCTCGCTCACCTGTTCACGCCGGACAGGAAGAGCTGCGACTGATGCAACCGCCTCGCCACAGACGTCTTCAACATCTCGTCATGCCAACCAGAGTTTTTACAACTGTAAACTTTTTAGACGCCTTCTGTGAACCTTTGAAAGCTTATGGAAATCCTACACACACACACACACTATACATATACAATATGTGTGCACGTGACAAGCTCTTGTGTATTGAGTTTTGTGCGTACGCCAGAGTCAGATGATGTCATCGGATATAGAAGTAGAGCTCCTAAGGGAATGAGTGGCTATGAGCCAGAGTGCATTGTGGGTTATAAATGACGCATAAGCACTGACTCTGGGTCAGTCTCACATGTGGGTTCAGTACCTTTTTCCTATTTTCCTGCCTCTCCCACCCCCTAGATCTGACCGGCCCTTCAAATGTCAGAGCGCTCCACCGCACGCCGCACGCCTCTCGGGTAACGTTTGTGTTTTTCATCTAAAAACTAATCATAACGAGACAGGGCGCCTCCGAGGCGCTCCTCCATCCCCCTTTTTCCACAGATCACTACGTTTCTCTTTTATACCACTGCACATTTAAAACAAAATTAAAATAATAACACTTATTAAAAGCCAGTCAGGGAAGAGCTGCCATCTTTAATTCTCACTCTTTTTTTTTCGTATTCCAGTTCTGTGTGATGATATTTTCACCCCACAAGAAATAAAAATAAATGATGCTTCAAGGAAGTTGAAAATCTTCAACACTTGTTAATAAAAGAGTTTTTGGTGAGCAGGTTTTCCTCTTTCTTTCTTCTCCTTCAGACCTTATTCAGACTTCCAAATGGATTAATAAATCATAGGAATTAGGGCATCACGCCGTCAGACTTATTGCCCTTTTATTTTATTTCTTAGTGAAAGCTTGGGTAAACAGCCCTGAGTGGTCCGATCCATCCGGGCGTCATAAAGGAGCACTGTTCGACACCTGGTCAGATGATTTGCTTTAAGCTCTGCAGAATGCGCCACGAGTAGGTTTTCATTATTAAAGTTATCGATTTCCAATAGCTGTGGAGGAACTCTCAGGTCCACTTGATAATATTAACTGCACCCCCCTCCCCCCTCCTCTACATCGGTTATTACCCGGACCGCCGCAGTCAGCAAAATGTTTTGACAAGCGTTGAGACGGAGCAACGAGCCGCTGATGAAGACGAGGAAGAGCCGAGAGGGAGAATAACACGAAAAATTACGCAACCCGTCGCAAAATTGTCCTCACGGGCGATTTTTTGTCTCCACCGGATTATTTTTGGTAAACAGAGAGCACGTCTCTACGGCTATGGAGGACAGAACATGACTTAAGTATAAATAAATAAATGCATGAATAAATGCTGAAATAAATGTATGAATAAATATAAATAAATGTATAAATAAGTAAATACAGGAATAAATAAATGTATAAATAAGTAAATAAATACAGGAATACATAAATAAATGCTTAAATAAATATCTAAATAAATACAGGAATAGATGCTTAAATAAATGTATACATACAGGAATGAATAAATAAATGCTTAATTAAATTATAAATAAATAAATACAGGAATAAATAAATTCTTAAATAAATGTATTAATACATAAATAAATAAATGCTTAAATAAATGTTTTTTCTCCACCGGATTATTTTTGAAAGCTCGAGTGAAGAAAGAAAAGAAAAAAATCAATGAGCTCATCAATCGTCCATATATGTAAAAGCAATCTTCCCTCTGTGTGTTGCAGGAGTCTCAGGTGTGTTGCTGTTAGCAACGACAGCCTAAACTAATGGTCCTCCGTGGTCGGCCCGTGGTGGTTTGGTAGTAGGCCAAACTCATGAATCAAGAGCTCGCCGCTCGGCTTCTCCCCTCGGAGAGGGAAGTTCACCCTCGCTTCATCGCTCACTGCCAGGGATTCAGTTTGTTATGTAGCCGACAATATTATTGATTATCAGAGGCGTTCACAACACGTGGAGCTGGAGGGGCGGTAAATATGATCGATCAAGAGCCTCATAACTTCTGCTTCATACATGTAGAAAAGTCACATAATGATCATTATTGGAGTTTTTATGCTCCTCCAACCAATGATTTTGGGTACTAAGTATGTATCTGAAGAGTTAATAACACGTGGAGCTTGAGAGACGGTAAATATGATCCAAAGAAATATGTTCTTCTACATAACTTCTCCTTCATACATGTAGAAAAGTCACATAATGATCATTATTGGAGTTTTTACACGTCTACAACATATGGACATGAGCCTATTTATGGGTACTAAGTAGGTATCTGAGGCGTTAATAACACGTAGAGCTTGAGAGACAATAAATATGATCGACCAACCAAGCGGAGAGCCTCATAACTTCTCCTTCATACATGTAGAAAAGTCTCATAATGATCATTATTAAAGTGTTACACTCCTCCAACAGAAGTATGTATCTAAAGAGTTAATAACACGTGAAGCTTGAACTACGGTAAATATAATGGACCAAGAGCCTCATAACTTCTGCTTCATACATGTAGAAAAGTCACATGATGATCATTGTGGTGCCATTTGTCCAATAAATCAAAAACAAATTCACATCGCCACTGACGCACGGTGTGGAGTTTGTGGTTCACGCAGCTAAAAGAGAGAAATGTATATTCAGGATTCTGTTATTCATTTATTTAACTAAACAAAACAAACAAAAAGAATAAAGGAACACTCCTAAAAAAAAAAACACCGGCCTACTCAGGTAAATATATCTAAACAACAACAACAATGAATTAAACTAAAAACTATCACAAGAAAAAAATCTATTCTAATATATCAAACCCCTGAATAAGCAAACAGCCTGAATGATTAAACAATACTAAATAACTAAATACTAACATCAAATAAATGGCTCTAACATTCATTATTGGGTTTTTTATTGATGATGGTTCTGGTACCGAATATTCGTGGAAAGGTTCCCGTGTCTGTTGACATATTTCTCTTCATGTCTCGGTGCGCACACGAGAGCGTACGGAGGCCGACATCTTTTATTTAATGGAGTCCGTGCAGGTGCGTGACAGTCATAGGAAACCCGTAGAGAGAGAGAGAGAGACAGAGAGAGCAAGAGAGAGAGAGAGAAGAGGAAGCGGGGCACAGAGAGCACGTCTCCGAGCCCCCGTCTGTCTTCATTGTGTCAGATATAGGGCCACCGGGACACGAGCGCCGAGGCAAAAAAAGGTCATGAGGACGACTGCTATGGTATAAATAAATAAATGCATGAATAAATACAGGAATAAACTAGAATGGGCACTCGGTAGAGCGCATACCTTCGCATATCACAGGATTGGGCATTGAATTATGAACATTTTGGCATTAGTTGCATGCCAATTGGATAAAAATTGACCGTGCTATGGTAAAATGAAGATTTTGATGACCTTGACCTTGACCCGATCGATCCCAAAATCTAATCAAATGGTCCCTGGATAGTAACCAATCATCCCACCAAATTTCATGCGATGCAAGAAGATGTTGACCTTTTTCATGACCTTGAACTTGACCTTTGACCCGATCAATCCCAAAATCGAATCAATTGATCCCCGGATAATAACCAATCATCCCACCAAATGTCATGCGATTCAAGAAGATGTTGGCCTTTTCATGACCTTGACCTTTGACCCGATCGAGCCCAAAATCTAATCAAATGGTCCCCGGATAATAACCAATCATCCCACCAAGTTTCATGCGATTCGGTTTAATACTTTTTGACTTATGCGAATAACACGCAAACACGCACACATACAAATAAATAAATACACGGCCGATCAAAACATACTGTAACCTTCCGCATTTTCAATGCGAAGGTAATGAATAAATGCTTAAATAAATGTATAAATAAATAAATACAGGAATAAATGAATAAATGCTTAAATAAATGTATAAATAAATAAATACAGGAATAAATAAATAAATGCTTGAATAAATACAGGAATAAAAAATTACTTAAATACATGTATGGATAAATAAATACAGGAATAAATAAACAAATGCTTCAATAAATAAATACAGGAATAAATAAATAAATTCTTAAATAAATATCAAATACAGGAATAAATAAATAAATGCCTAAATACATGTATAAATACGTAAATACAGGAATAAATAAATAAATGCTTAAATAAATGTATAAATAAATACAGGAATACATAAATAAATGCTTAAATAAATGCATAAATAAATATGGGAATAAATAAATAAATGTATAAATACATAAATGCAGGAATAAATAAATAAATGCTTAAATAAATGTATATAAATACAGGAATCAATACATAAAAGTTGTACCTTAACAGAACATCATTAAATAAATATATTTCTCCATTTCTGTATTTCTTCATTTATTTATGTCTGTACTTATGTGTCCTTATATGCAAATGAGCTGGGGCGGTCCGAACCTCAGTGTCAAACGGAATTGTCAAGTATTTATGCATTCATTTATTTATTTATACTTATGCCATGTTCTGTCCTCCATAGGCGGCGGTGGAGGTGAAGAATCACAACGACGCCGCGGTCCACGTCTGGGTTCTGCCTACAGCTGATCGGCTTGTTTCCGCTCGCCCGGTGTTATGTCTTCTCTCTCTCGCCCGGCTGCTCTCACAAATAGAACTCGTGCAATAGGGAAAAACCTTTTACGGGTTTTATTTTTTCCCTCCTCTCTTGCCTCCCATTCAGTTACACACTAATGGTTCTATTTTGCAGCTAAGAGCAACCTAATGTCCTAGACCGGATTAATAAACAATGTATGACTATCAGTCTTCCAAAAGGACTGATAGGCAGGATGGGAGTGCTCTCATCCTCTTTTTCTTCTTCTTTTTTTCAAATGAAATGGTAAAAGTCCATAAATGCGTGCGTGGTATGGCTCTAAATCGATGTTTACCTTCACAGATATTTTTTTACATTATCTAAACCCAGAGTCTCATCTATATTGATGTGCGTCGCAGTTACAACTATATTACCAATTAGCTCAGCGAATGCTTTCAGGTTAGAAGATAATCGCTCTGGATGTGGAAGTCCTCCAGTAAGTGAAAGAGCATGTAGTCAATGAAATGTGCGAAAGCCATCGGGGCTTTTATTTTGAAAGATATGGTATCTGCAGAAACAACCGCGTTATCGATACTCTTAAATACCTCTCAGACATGGAGATAACCGGGATCCAATAGGAAGATTAACTCTCCTCTGGCAATCCCTAATGCAACCTTTACACACACACACACACACACACACACCTGCCTCGTTGCCAAGACATTGTCGTGAAATGTGTGTGTGTTAGTCTCTCGGCCTGCGCCGGCCATCCTCACGTTCCCGTATGGATAGTTTTGTGTGTGTGTGTGTGTGTCCCCCCGGCCATCTGTTGCTCTCCCCCCCCCCCCCTCTCTCTCTCTATTTCTCTCTCTCTCATCTGTATGGATAACAAGACACGCGTGCGTCAGAATAATTAACACCACCGGCCTCATATGGTGTGTGTGCACTAACAAGGTGGTGCAGATGGGTTGAGGCCATCATGAAATAAGGGTTTATTAAAAAGTCTCTTGTGGGACGCCATACCTAACGCGCCCCCCCCCCCCCCCTCCAAAAGATATTGTATGTAATTACGTAACTTTATTTTTTACAATATAGTACTATACGCAAACTATGTGAAATAATGTGAAGGTCATGGGTGAGGTGGGTCTGTGGGTGGGTGTTATATTATTAATATTTATTATTATTTGTTATTTTGTTTTGCCTTTGCTATTATATGTATCTTTTATTTCTTTCTTTCTTTACTTTTATTTTTCCTATTTTCTTCTTTACAATTGTAAACTGGCTAAAACATACACACAAATTTAAATACTTTAAATATATACTGTATATCATATTGTGCATTACCATCAATAAAGTATATATATATATTTATATATATATATATAATAACAAGAAGAAGGAGAAGAAGAAGAAGAAGAAGAAAATATATTATATGGCGCGTGTGTGTTTTTTTCTCTTCTTCCTCACAGTAAATTAAGCAACCCTTTAAAGGGGTTTACTCGCAAGTCTTTTTTTATCTTACTTTCAACTTCTACAATCGAAGATCAGCTAGCCTCCGTCCCGCGAGGGGGCGTGGCCTATGGGGCCAGGGGGCGTGGGAAAGGGGGCCAGGGGGTGGAGTCAGATTTGGAGAAGCCATCCCTCCGGACGAACTATACGCTATATTGAGGAGATCTGAAGCGGTCCTGAGGAGGTGTATCCGCTAGCCTTCGTAACACGAGGGGGCGGGGCCAGGAGGACAGAGGGTGGGGCCAGATTCAGAGAAGCCATCCCTCCGGACGAGCTATACGGCATATTGAGGAGATCTGAAGCGATCCAGTTCTCAGACTATCCACATCCCGATGTTTAGTGTGATTGATGCCTTGAGGGAGTGTGAATGTGAAGGTGCACACACACACACACACACACACACACACACACTCTTAATACGTGTGTGTGTTCGTCAGGGATTTCTCACTAAATATTTCAAAGGGCCAGGAGAGGAAGACAAAGGGAAATTGGATATCCGAATCTGGAGCAGCGGTCCCAGTAGAGACCCCCCCCCCCCCCGTTCTCCCACTTACAACGGGAATACAATCGTTTGATCTCCTCCCGATTCTATTGTTATCTGCCGTGAACCTCCAGCCCCGCCCCGACGACGCCTCCGCTTGTGGAACTTTTTTTGGAGGCCGACAAAATATCCGTCCAGAATAAACAGGCGGAGCAACAACAAAAATATAAAATGTTTACTCACAGCAACCTGCAAAATGCTCGATGCCACCGGGGGGAGCAGAGCTCGTTTGTAGCATTTCCATACACCTTCCTACTTTAATTAGCACGTTAGCCCCCCCCCCCCCCCACCACCACCACCACCTAGTCACACACACCTGACTTCGCCAAGCTTCTTCTGGAGTTTCTAATTACCAGCATCCGCTGTTTAATTCTTATTTTTTAAACGGAGAGCAGTGTGTACACATCGTCCATCGCTTCAGTAAACCAGAGGATTTGATTTCGGCTTCGAGGGGAAACTCGAGACGAGCGGCGCTGTCGGACGGTTTGTCAAAAACAAATAATCAGCATATATTTTCTTCTTTAAAAAAAAAACGTATAATCGATGTGCGTCGCTCCGCGGTCCGGCCCGCCGCCATGGGCCGTTTATTAAACTACCGGGAGAGATAACGTTGTTTTGTTGAAGAAGCCATGCTTCAATATGACCCCAATATGACCCCCCCCCCCCACACACACACAAACACACACACACGCACACATTTGTTTCCGGCTGTCGTTGGACGGGCTCAGGACGCCTGATCGGTGCGACGCCCCCCGGTATTGACTGCAGGTGTTTAGCTTCCTCCGCTCGCTAATGGGGCGGGACACCTGCGCTAGCTGTAGCTCGCCCAGTGTGTTGTCCATCCTGATGCCAAACATCCTTATCAGCTTCTGGTTACACACACACACACACACACACACACACACACTCACACACACATACACACACACACAAACCTGCACATGCAGCATCCTCCTAAAACAGATAATTTCCTTATCAGCACATTGCAAGGACCGAACAATTCATTAGCATCGATTTACCTGTGAATGAATATACAAGAGTCCTCTCTCTCTCCCTCTCTCTCTCTCTCTCTCTCTCCCTCTCTCTCCCTCTCACTCTCTCCCTCTCCCTCTCTCTCTCTCTCTCTCTCTCTCCTCTCTCTCCCTCTCTTCCTCCCTCCCTCTCTCTCCCTCTCTCCTTCGCTCTCTCCCTCTCTTCCTCGCTCTCTTCCTCTCTCCCTCCCTCTTTTCCTCCCTCTCTCCCTTTCCCTCTCTCCCTCCCTCTCCATCTCTCCCTCTCTCCCTCTCCCTCTCTATCCATCTCCCTCTCCCTCTCCCTCTCTCCCTCTCCCTCTCTATCCATCTCCCTCTCCCTCTCTCCCTCTCCCTCTCCCTCTCTATCCATCTCCCTCTCTCTCTTCTCCTTCTTGTTATGTAACCTCCCCATCTCTCTCTCTCTCTCTCTCTCTCTCTCTCTCCTTCTGGAGGCTACAGTATTAGGTGAACTCTCGTTAATTGCTCGCAGCAGTTAGAGGTTATCAGCTGGCGGAGCAGCGGAGGTCTGAACAACACGCAGCGCTGGATGAGAGGCCAGGTGGGGAACAAGAGAGGGAGGGAGGGAGGGAACAAGAGAGGGAGGAGGGAGGGAGGGAGGGAGGGAGGCTCACCAAGACAGGTCTGAACCCTAATGAGCACGACTCTGAGACGAGTTCAATTAAATGAAACCTCGATGGTGGAGACCAGGCGGGGAGAGGAGGCCCACTTCAGAGTGTGGGGGGGGGGGGTACACCAGGGGTCACCGCGGGGGGCAGCGGGAGCTCAAAACTACAAGTGAGCTAAAGGACGAAGGTGTGACGGGCTGCGAGGGAGGAGGAGGAGGAGGAGGAGGAGGAGAGGCTGCAGGTGGAGGTGTGGCCTATAAACGAGGTAAACGGGGCGGTGGCTCAGCTGATTATGTTTCATGTGTAAATATTGCCCGAGCGTCCCTCAGGCGGCCTTTCATGGTGGCTCACGCATCTCCATAATTCCACACACACACACACACACACACACACAAACACCGGCTCTGAAGTTGAGCTGCATGTCAACGTGTTTGTTTTTCCACTCGACCTCGTGAGGACGGAACATTCAGAACCGCCAACACACACGCACACACTCTTGTGTGTGCGTGTGTGTGTGTGTGTGTGTCTGCACTCTGAGTCATAATTCAAAGCTTAAGGCTCGTCATTCCGGGCGTCCCTCTGGAAAGTATTCAGGATACTTTTGAAGATACACACTCTTCTTCTCCTTCTTCTTCCTCTGCCTCTTCTTCTCCTCCTCCTCCTCTCCTCCCATCATGTCTCCCCCCCCCCCCGCTCTTCCTCCCCTCTATAGCCGGCAGCTCTGTAACCTGCAGTCTGACCTCACCGCTCCTCCTCCTCCTCCTCCTCCTCCCTGCGTCAGACGGAGAGCTAACGAGGAGTCACGGGTACTCCTCCACTCCTCTCTCCCTCTCTCTCTCTCTCTCTCCGCCTGTCCCCACCGCATCTCTCCATTACCCCCCTCTCAACCTCCCACAGCCAGGGAACGAGGGATGACAAATCTCTTTTTTTTCCCACTCCATCGATGGCGGCTGATTCTTTCACGCCGTGTTCTCTTCCTCTTGGACTCTCTCTACCCCCTGTGGTTCTGTGTGTGTGTGTGGGGGGGGGGGGGGGACAGTGCGCTCACATTGCTAAAACAAACATAAATATACTTTTTTTTCTTTCGGACATCTTTTTTTTTCTTCTTCTTTTTTCCCGGAGACGAAGTAAACATCGTGACGGCCGGTCGGGGCTCGTCTGATAAATGGCCTCCCGTGTGCTCCGGTTGTTTTGACACAGAGGGCGATAAAAATAAATAAATAAAAGCAGACGGAGGAATGGAGGCGAGATGACAAGATACGCCGTGTCTGGTCCTCCAGAGGCGAGAGCTTTTCATTACCTGCGGGACAGCGGTGGATTATTTGTTGTTTCCTTCGCGGCTTACACACACTTCTGTGTTGTGTTGTTGTTTTTTTTAGTCACTCTGGCGGTACCGTGATGGACGGCCTCTCCGGAGAGGGGTCGCCTGGGGTCGCCGGGTGTTGCCAGGCGATGGCGATGGAGACGGAGAGACTTCCCCTGTGCTCGGGCACCTTTACCACTTTTTTTTTTAATTAACCTTTTTTTTTGTGCGTGAGGTTCCAATCCTTTTCCTCCAGAGGTCGTCACAGAGTCCCTTCATAATGGGCTCGCCTGAACCCGGCGTGGCCCGGGAGTGTTCTGGACCCGGCGCCCTCCTCCACCTCCCATTCGGTGCAGTAATGGCACAAAGAGAGGGGTAATGTACCAAGTAATTCTCTGTAGCCTCCATGTTCACACACACACACACACACACCTGGCTTCCTTCACCCCTCTAATTATCACAGCTAGAATTCAGTTTTTATTTCATCCCACCGAGAGACCATTGCGGTTTAATGGCGAATTAGCCGACGCTGCACTTTTCTCCCTCTTCTCGTCTCCAGCTTTTTAATTTTTTTGGGGTTCTCGATGTTGTGCCGCGTGGCCTTGTCATACACCACCGGTCAAAAGTTTGAGGTCACCCAGACAATTTGGTGTTTTCCATGAAACTCACACTTTTATTCATCAAATTAATTGCAACATGAATATAAAATCTACTCCAGACATTGACGAGGTTATAAATAATGATTTGTATTGTAAATATTAATGTAGTTCTTCTTGTGGCTCAAAGGAAGGCCAGTTTTTTAGCTTCTCTCACCAGCATAACTGTTTTCAGCTGCGCTCACATAAAAAGGGTTTAAAGGGTGTTCTACCCCTCCGCTAGTCTTCTAAGGCGATAACACAATGTACCACTAGAACACTGGAGATGGGCCTCTACACACCTCTGTAGAGACTTCATTAAGCACCAGAGAATAGTCATTTACACATTAACTATGTAGAGAGAGGATTTATGATTCATTTAATGTGATCTTCAATGATAAAAACTGTGCTTTTCTTTGAAAAATAAGGACCTTTCTACGTGAACCCACACTTTTGACCAGTAGTGTATAAACAGTCAGGATAAGACAGACGGAAATAAAAAGCATCCTATTTTTCCCGTTAGACTTCTGAAGGGACAAACAGGCCCCGGAGCCCCTTCGGGGGGGTAGTGAGCCCCAGAACAACCCGATCAAACGCCTCTCCTGCGGCTTTCCCGCCTTTTATTCCGTCTCTCTATTTTAATTTTCCCCTTCTTTCATGTTGGAGGGGGGAGGGGGGCAGTGGCTCTATTGGAGCTCTCTCTCTCTCTCTCTCTCCGAGGGGGAGCTCTCAAATGAAGCCGATGTGAGAAAAAAAATTGGCTTCGTTCTGAAGCCGCCGCGGTGGCCCCGTGGCGCCCCCTGCTGGTCGCTCTGCGATCCGTGCGGCATTCTTATTTTATTTTTTACGGTGGCGGGAAGGAGGGAGAGGGTGACGGAAAAAAACAAAAACAGCAACGGGATGAGTCACGCATCCTCTCTCGGAGCATTTGCATTTCATTCCAGTCGATGGGAGTTGTACACATGCTAAGTGAACACTCCACATTTAATGTCTTCACAACGGAGGAGGAGGGGAGCAGCGTGGACCCACACCGCCCCCTGGTGGACATCCTGGACTCTACACCTTTGTGTAGAGCTTACAGTTTTTTTCAAGCGCTACCAAGCGTTTGTCCAATCAGTGGTCACATTTTCAAAAATCTAAACACAATTAGCACAGCATCGGTGTTTTGTGGCCGTACCGTTCACACATTTCATGTCGTTTTCAAACAATATGCAGTCAGTGAACACATTTCCACAATGCTTACATTTTCTTAACAGACAAGCTATACCTCTAAACAAAATGGGTGAGCGCTTGTTAGCGATTGAAAAAAACTGTAAAAAAGCCGACCTGTGATGATGTTACAATTTATCAACCCCACACACACACGTGATGTGCCTCTTGTTTACTCCTCCCATCTGTCTTTAAAGTTTTTAATGTTTCCTCATCACACTTTCATTTCATAGCCGATGAAAAACCAAAGCAGGATATTTGGTTTGCCTCTGAATTATTCATCTTTCTCTAAGATTCTAGATTCTCTGAATGTTCCTCGTTCCCGTGAAGCCAGAAGCAGCCTCGGCTTTCGGTGTGTGTGTGTGTACATTGTGTGTGTGTACATTGTGTGCGTGTGTGTGTGCGTGTCTGTGTGCATGTGTCTGTGTGTGCGTGCTTGTCTGTGTGTGTGTGTGTGTGTGTGTGTGTTTGTGTGCATGTATGTGGGTGTGTGTGTGTGTGTTATGTGCGTGTGTGTGTGCGTATGTGTGTACGTGTTTGCGTGTGCGGAGGATACATGAATCTTTTCTCTTTGGCTCTGCGTGTGTGTGTGTGTGTGTGTCTGATGATGTGTGTATGTGTGTGTGTTTGTGTGTGTCTGATTATGTGTGTGTGTGTGTGTCTGATTATGCGTGTGTGTGTGTGTGTTTGTGTGTCTGATTATGCGTGTGTGTGTGTGTCTGATTATGTGTGTGTGTGTGTGTCTTCACATGTTTTCTCGTTACAGAGCAATCAACGCTTTTTATTGTGCAAACACACACACACAAACACACACACACCTGTCGAGTTCAGGTGCAACGTGTTAATTAGCCCGTTACACACACTGCAGAGCTCCTAACAGACTCATCTCAGTTCTAACAGTTTGCAACAAGTGTCTTTTAAACGGCGTCTTCCACACAGATGGTGTCTCTGAAAACTTTAGCAAGGCATTAAAAGTTTACCCTCCGTGTGACGGTCAGTCGCTTCAGGGACTCAAACTTTAAAATGTTCACTCTTTGTTTCATTGCAGCCATTTGCTAAATCAAAAAAGTTCATTTTATTTCTCCTTAATGTTCATTCAGCACCCCATCTTGACAGAAAAAAACAGACATGTAAAAATACAAATAAAATCAAAAAAGTTCATTTTATTTCTCATAATAAAACAGAAATGTAGAAATAAAAATAAAATCTAAAAGTTTTATTTCCCATAAAAAAACAGAAATGTAGAAATAAAAATAAAATAAAAAAAGTTCTTTTTATTTCTCATTAATGTTCACTCAGCACCCCATCTTGACAGAAAAAAACAGACATGTAAAAATAAAAATAACGTCAAAAAAGTTCATTTTATTTCTCATAAAAAAACAGAAATGTAGAAATAAAAATAAAATCAAAAAAGTAAATTTTATTTCTCATAAAAAACAGAAATGTAGAAATAAAAATAAAATCAAAAAAGTTCATTTATTTCACATTAATGTTCAGTCAGATCCCCATATGGACAGAAAATATCAGAAATCTGGAATTTTTTACAAATGTATTAAAAAAGAAAAAGTGAAATATCACATGGTCCTAAGTATTCAGAGCCTTTGCTCAGTGTTGAGTAGAAGCCTTTTGAGCTCGTAGCCAGGAGTCTTCTTGGGAATGATGCAACACGTTGTTCACGCCTGGATTTGGGAATCCTGACATTCTTGATGCAGATCCTTTCCAGTTCCGTCGGTTGGATGGTGAACATTGGCGGACCGCCATGTTCAGGTCTCCAGAGATGCTCAATGGGTGATATTTCAGTTTTTCTTTTGTAATCAATTTGCAAAGATTTCTCCATTTCTGTTTTTTTCTGTCAAGATGGGGAGCTGAGTGAACATTAATGAGAAATAAAATTAACTTTTTTGATTTTATTTTGTATTTCTTTTTTAAAGAGTGAACACTTTACGTACCCACTATATATATTATAATATTGAGATATTTGACTTCTATCTTGTTTACTCCCTCATGATGTTTAGGAATGCCTCCATTAAACTGCCCTCTGTATAGAAAATAGGTCAAATAAACAGTCTAGAAGTCACAAATAAAACCTTTTAATGAGCTTTTAAAAGTAGAACAATGAAATATATGTATATTATTTTTTAGATGGAGCCACCTGTTGCCCCGCCCTAGGCTCTACGCTAAGCTAAGCTAACTGACTAAACACAGAAACATGAAGGTGCCATTTGGAACTGAAAATGGTTCTTCAGAGTGATGCCATAGAAGAACCATTTCTGGTTCCACAAACAACCTTTCATCCAGGATTCTTTAGAGAACCATTTCCTTAAATAGTTCTTCAATAGTCCAACATGTGAGAGCTGTAGCGGACTATCGCCTTCAAAGGGAATAAAAAAGGGTCCGACTCCAGCCTCGACTCGATGCACGATAAGCATTTAAAAGCGTTCCGCGTGGTGCGTTCTTCACCTGCAACGTGTTTCTGCATTTACATGGCTTCCCCTCCGGCACAGACGACACTATACATGCTGTAATAAGCGGCCATCTTTGCGTGTACACGTCCTCTTCCGTGTGTTCGCTCGACGTTATCCGGCATCACTCGTGTGCGGCAGGTACGGCAGTATAATAGTTTGTGCGGCAGCGTGACGGCACGGTGCCGGCACAGGCTGCGGTGGAGTAATTGGTGTTTAAGTCGCGTCGTACTGCCTGTGATTGAACAGAACATCGTCCGGGCTGTAACGATCACACCCTGGTGGCCAGCCAGAAGACTGTTTGCCTTGTCAGCACTATTTAGCTCAGTTTGTTGCAAATAAATGTTTTCCGATACCAACTTGCGTAACCTCAAATAAATGGGCAACAGCAACAAGAGGATACATCAACAAATGGATGAGGGGAATGTAAATCTTGTATTTCTAGCAATTTTTGTCAAATTTTATGGTTTAGTTTGCATCTTGGAGAAGTGAAGCTGATCTGAGCAAGTTCAATAACCACGTCCTTGATCTTTGATGGTGAAACCTAAATTTGAAAAAGCAATTTTTTAATCAGTGACTCACATCTGAGGAGCATCACAGGTCTTATTATTTGGATATGGCACACGACCACAGAGGTGTAAACTTTTTTTATTTTTCATTACAACAAATCCGCCAGTTACACTATGCCTTGGGGGGGAGGGAGGGGTCATGCAGGTCAGCCATGCATGCTTAACCGCATGAAACAAAAACAAAACAAAGGAAACACAAACAGCGGTCAGTCGGGTATTAATTATCCCCATGTGTGTGTGTGTGTGTGTGTGTGTGTGTGTGTGTGTGTGTGTGTGTGTGTGTGTGTGTGTGTGTGTGTGTGTGTGTGTGTGTGTGTGTGTGTGTGTGTGTGTGTGTGTGTGTGTGTGTGTGTGTGTGTGTGTGTGTGTGTGTGTGTGTCATATGCACGCTCAGACGCCTCCGTGAGTGAGATATTGCAGAAAATAAAGAGCGTATCCTGCAATTGGAGTATGTGTCCACAAGATGGCGGTGTTTCGATGCACATGAGAAACACGTGCCCGTTGTCACCAGGACGTGCTCATTGAAGAAATAATACAGGTGTGCATTTTTTTATGAAACACTATTGGAACTCTCATCCAATCCTCTCATTTCCCCGCCCAATAAAGTCCTAGTACTTCATCTTCGTCCTGCTCGTAGGTGGACCATCTGATTGGCTCCAAAGGCCTGCAGCTGCAGATATTTCGCCATTTGTAACCCTCATTTTCTCGATTTTACACAATTTCATTCACTTTTAAAGGCACTTTGCATATGACACATACCCATGTGTGTGTTTTACATTTTTAAGAATGCGGAACAATTGTCCTCAGGCGCTAGTGTAAAGAGATAATATGGACCCTAAAGTTGAAAATTGAAGTTCGATTTCTTATAAATTCTTCATAACTCTTGTGAAAAAAAACATTTACTCATGTGGATGAACTGTTTCAGAGTTTGATATTGGTTTATCAAAAGGTCTTGGGTTCACAAAAGCAGTGAAATATATGAATAAAATGGTAGATACATGTAAATAACTGTGTAAAACTAAAAATTTTATTATCGTTTTTTGAGTAGAAATGATGTAGTCTGTCACATAATTCACCAAAATTATATAAATGGGACTGAGAAATGAATTCATACTGCAGATGAAGCTTCCGGCACGTCGCAACCCCCGGGGGAGTTACTGGGCAATCCTTGTAAGGGGGCGGGAGCAAACATTGAAGAGAGTTAACCGATCCAGACTTAATCATACGGCCTCCCAGATCCACTTCCAACGGCGGGTGGTCTTTCTTTTTAATCTGAACGCATATTTTAGAATCCAATTATCTCTTTTCTGCATTTTTGAAGAGCTTTGCTGGATGAAACATTGAATGGATATTGGATGATATCGCCGTCACGGTCGACCGAAAGGAGATTGAGAATGAGATTTTGGATTTAAAGCTCTGAAAATTGACATGGGGTATTGTAGGGATGCCAACAGGGGGACGGGGGGACCAGATTAATCTCTTCCTCAGTGTAAACCTTAAATATTGAGTCCAACAAGTACCCTGACATGCATATGTGTAAGATGCATAATGACAAAAATAAATATTCCTTTAAATTATAAACTCAATTTCTCATTGTCCAAAGTGAAGCCAATGCAGAAATGACACTTGCATCCATTCTAACGGCCATCAGAGGGTAAACATAATTATGGTTGTATAGAAGTTCATGGTTGTATAGAAGTCTATGAGAAAATAACCACTACTCCTCAAATGATTTATTACCTCATTAAACATTTTAAAATCGGAGTTCATGGTCTCAATCGTTAGTTTGACCCCCATGTACACTTATGGGTACGCTTTGGGGGCGTGGCTACCTTTTGATTGACAGGTCGCTATTCCACAGTGTTGTCCGTGTTTTCGCCCGTCCGTGTTTTATCGTCTTCGATTTCTTCGGTTCATAACGTGTTTGGTTTTTCGGGATTCTGTAAGAGCCGTTGTTTGTTTTTGTTTTGTTTAACTTCCCACCACTAGGGGGCGCAGGCCACTGTCAATTAAGACAGAGGCCAACACAATCAGGAGGACACAGTTTTTTGACAATGTGTTTGATTTCTTTCATTTTTTGGGAACAGACAAATGGGATTATTTCGGTTTGTGTTGGAAAATGTACAACTTCATAAATAAATAACCTTTCACATTAAAAACTGGACATAGCATCTGTTTAACAAGTCGAAACTAAAACCTCCAATGAACCACAGTGACCTTTTTTTTGTAAAGGCAACGGGGTCACCGCAGACTCAATATGTCTTGTCCGTCGTTCTTAGCTCCGCCCACCTGCGTGACTTCTGGTTCCCCCAAAAAAGGCCCAAAACCACAAACCAAAGGATAACATCATCCACTTCTCATACATGGAGAACAATATGGAGTCTTCTAATGGCTCTGGGGGTTTAAGAAAGCAGTCAAGGTCAACGCCAACGAGAATCTGACCGATCAGAGCGAGGGTGGAGACTCCGGTCCGTCACATGGCGGCAAACACCGTGAAGATAAAAGATGTCTGACACGCAGCCAGAGCCACGTCGGGGTCCGTAAGCCGTGAGTCGGATCAGCGCCGGCCGAGTAAGCCTGACACCATTGCTTCCTCCCTCGCCTCCTACACACCTCCACGGATCCCTCCCTCCTCGTGCACGCTCCTCCCCGCGGGCCCCTCGTAAATCACCGTCTGCGGTGCACGTGTTCTAGTGCGAGACGTACACACTCATAGCCGATGAGGAGGAGGAGGGGGAGGAGGAGGAGGAGGAGGAGAGCGCCGGAGGATGTGATTGGAGGTAATGAAGAAGCCCGTTCCTTCTCCTCCACACCTCCCTCGCTCGCTGAGCTGCTACTAGGACTCCGTCATCAAAACACACAGGGAGGCGTGCTCACACACACACACACACACACACACATTCACTCACAGTCTCACACTGGAGCCAACATCCAAGATGCAGCAGCAAGAGAGGATGTCTTCTGATTCCCTGTCAGGTAAACAATGAACTAGATGCATCTGTCATCCTCCTTTTCCCTGACTCATCATCATCATCATCCATCATCTCTTTCCCAGCTGATTACATTAACACATTCTCATGTTCTCTCTCTCTCTCTCTCCGTATCCATCTGTCCACGTTCCTTTTCTCTCGTGGTCTCGTCCTCTTACGTTTGCATCGTACAACAGGAGGTGTGTGTGTGTGTGTGTGTGTGTAGCTTTTCCCCCCATATGGCAAGAGGGAGAACATTAAAGGTGGAGGAGCTCCTGCGTACGAGGTCCGCCTCACACAGCTGAGCAAGTAAATACGGGCGAGAGAATATCGTCTCATCCTGACCTAGATGCAGTTAGCTCCTGTGAGGCGATGACACTGCGTTTCGGTTGGAGTTGGTTTTTGGAGTCCGACAGAGACAGCGGGACCCATTTGCATGCTGGGTATTATTCGCCTCACAGGTCGATGAACATTGTTAATCGAAGAGTGGGGGGGAGAGGAGAGCCACGTTGTCCCCGGTGATGAGGACCGTCCTCGTGTCGGTGGTTATGTCATTCACTGGATTGAAGTGAGGTGTGTGTGTTTGTTGTGAGGATTTAAATTGGGGATTCTAATAACAACGTGTTCGTTGCACAGCATCGCAACTCGTTCGGGCTTCTCAACGCCAACGGGATCGTAATTTTTTTAAACATTTTGCTTCAATTTCAAATCGATTATCGACAAAAAAAAAGTGCCGTTGGTGCATCTCATTCACACACTTTTATTTATCTTTCACCGCATAATTCAAAATGTAAACACCTCCCCGGTATAATGCTGGAGCGGCTATGCATTTATTCATGTTATTTATGCATTATTTTTTTAAGGGGGGGGGATCACATCCCTGCGTACTTTGGAGCAGAAGACGAGGAAATTAGATCATTATAAAGTAAATAGAAAGATGCAGAGTATTCATATTCCTGCTCGGCTTCTGACACGCGTGAAGAGCCACGCAGCCCGGCCTCGGGAATGCTGGTGTGTTACATTTTGTTTGCATCTTGAGGAAAATCTGCTTTCTGATTACATTTCTAGCTTTATATTTGACTTTGTAATGCTCTGCTGTGCAGAACTCAAGAAAAGAAGAAGATCAAAGCTTTCTAAGTGACGCACAATGAACTCAAAATGTACGATACCGCCTGCCGACAACACATCGTCACACAAGAAGTTCGTACGATATCTTACAGAAAGTTATTTCATCTTTTCCGTGCATTCGTCAAAAACTGTTTTGGCACTGTATAAAATTTGGTGGCGGCAAAAAATGTTAAGTTCTGTAGTGGCCATTTGTCCGTAGAAATCAAAAATATATATAAATCAAGTTGCCACTGACGCGCCGTGGGGGGTTTCGGAGTTGACGCAGCCAAAAAGAAAGTAATGTCCATCTCCGTATGTCATTATTCTGATAATTTATTTCCAAAACAAACAAAAAAGAACAAACAAAATGCTGACACTTCCTCTCTGTGCTGGTAAAAAAAACATTGGCCACCCTGGTGCATGCTGGTCCTGTGCCTACCCACATCGACATATAACCACAGGTGCCTAGTGTTACCCAATCAGTGAACCCTAAAACTAAATCACAATGTATAAAACTAAACTAAAACTATCATGAGAAACAACTCTAACATATCAAAATATAACCTAAATAAGCAATAAATATTCAATATTACTTTACAATAAAACGAAATACAACTGTCAAAATAAAACGCTCCAACAAGTTCGTTATGAATTTGTTATTCAGTCCTGCGTCACCTTCTCGTTGGATAAAAGTCCACTATCAAAATGGAGGGGTCAAAGGTCACAACGTCACTTCCGGTCAAACTACTAAAAAAGTATTTTCACAATAAAAGTCCCGTCTGTTATTCTCTGGATTAAAATAACGTCACCGGCTTCAACCAGCGTCCACATCTCTGAAATACTAACGAACATTTATCCCCATGCAACATACATATAAACATGTAAAACATGTTATCATCACATACAGTCAATACAGTTAACAATGTCTTTCCCTAATGCTTCACAATAAAATCACAATAGTCATAATAATAATAATTCTCCCTAATATTTCCTATTTTAATATCTTTCTATATGTATTCATTTAAAGCATAAGACTTCCTCTATGTACATGTGCAGAATCAAAATAAACTATTACAACTTAACACTACCGTGTCCATATGTCAGGTGATCCTGGGATGTGATCCGCATCAACGTGTTCTTTAAAAACTCAAATCTTGTGCCGAAGTTCTTCAGTTTTACCGTGTTGTGGTACGTCTGGAGAGGAAGACACCACCGTGAGCTGATGGTGCTGTTCCCTCCTTCTCCGTCACCCATCATCGGGTTTCATGTGAGTTCCCAAGTGAACTCGCTATCGGTTTATCACTGGGGTTCCGGTTCACAGCCCAGCGGCAGCTCTCTGGGTGATCGTGGACCAGATGGGCGTGATTAGGCGTCTCAGTGTTAACAAGGAAGGCGTATAATTGTACCCTTAAGTGTATTGTGTTGGCCTCCAGTGACAAGCAGGTGGCGAGCAGGATTACATAAAGTGTGTGAGAGAGAGAGAGAGATATGTGAGGGAAGAGAGGAAAGCACCAATGAAACGTCTTCCTTGATGTAACAGAGATGTAAACCCCTCGTTGAGTTATGTATTCGTGCCGCTGACGAGAATACATCTTCCCTGATTGCCTTGGAGGACTTAAAATGTCTTAATAAATAAATAAATGCATGAATAAATATAGGAATAAATAAATAAATGCTTAAATAAATGTATAAATAAATAAATACAGGAATTAGTAAATAAATGCTTAAATACACGTATAAATAAATACAGGGATAAACAAATACATGTTTAAATGAATAAATAAATACAGGAATAAATAAATAAATGCTTAAATAAATGTATAAAATGAATAAATAAATACAGGAATGAATAAAGAAATTCTTAAATAAATGTTTAAATAAATAAATACAGGAATAAATAAGTAAATAAATAAATGAATGTATAAATAAATAAATACAGGAAAAAAATTTGGGGGGAGGGAATAAAACAGATCCATAGATGAACTCTTTTTTTAATTATATATTTTTAAAGTTTGGACCAATATTTGGATTTGCATAACTTCATCCCTCCAACCTTTTGATTTTAAACTTTTGTGGCTTTAAAACAACCAGGTTAATGTTTCTTAATGAAGGGGGGGGGGATTTAGTTGTTTTAACTTTTTGCATGATCATTGCCCAATTAAAAAAAGAAAAGACTTGTCCTTTAGCTTTAACAGTTTTCCCTTTGTAGATAATCAAGAACAAGACAATGTTGTCTCTTTGTGTCCAGCAAAGTTCTTTGATGAGCTTTTTGCAAAAATCCATCACTTCTGAAATTGATTGTCCGACAGCCACCGTTTTAAGGTGTAAACAGCATTACTCACTCAATTTTAATTTCCTTAAAAAAACTATAACGCTTGCTTTGCCAGTTTCCTGTAGACTAATTCAACCCAGCCGAGTTGTTTGTGTGAAAACAGAAGTTAATTTAGAAAAGATCAATGAAAACGTGTCGCTGGCTTTTTAGAAGGAAAACATTTAACTTTTCATTTATTTTTCACGCTGTTTGGTAGAAATAGTTATTGAATAGGAAGAGACTATTGGGGACAATATTTAAGGAAATTGGTCTCTAGTATTGAGCCACAAAATGTGCTCCAATGTTAATGCAATGTTGTCGTGTATCCACTAAAAGTTATTGTTGAATGTTATAGAGCGAATCTCTTCTAGTTGTTTCTTTTGAAGTTCAGGTTTTGCTCCTCGCTTGTACTTTTCCTTTTTGTGTTTTTTCAAAGTGTATCACAGGCACACAATGTGCTCACATTGAGTTGTCACAGTCGAGCTGTTAAACTAATTGTCTGTGTGTGTGTCAATGTTAACAAGCCACAAGCCCCCCTCCCCCTCCCCTGCAGTGTCACAGCAATCCCATTAAGTTTTAGGATTTTAAAAAGTTTTTTTACCGTGTACAATCTCACAAATCCCCGTTTTTTTGTCGCCATTTTTACATTTTCATTTCGAATGATTTAACCTTTTATATTATAATTTCACAGTCTAACATTTCAAACGTGATGTATTCCGTGTCACGCGGTGGCGTCGAAGCAATGCCGATGGGACTTTTTCCGTGACACGAAAACCACCGTGAAATTACCTTCCGACGTCACTGCAACGCCGCAGGCTTTTCCTTCCAGCATTTTAAAATACACCGTTTATATTTTGAGAACATTCGAATAAAACGTGATTGTCGGCCATATTTATTATCGCCCGAATGATGTTGAGAGCTCGTATTGACCCTTTGAAAAAGCCTCTTGCACACACCGCGGCATCTACGACTACGTGCACGCCATGTTGCGCATGTCCATCGAGCGAGGAAGGTCCTTCTATCGCCCTAGTGCAATGTTTGCTCTGAAGCTCCTGAAGCCTCCGGGGTCATATCGTCCGAGCCCATTCGATCGTTTTCTTTCTCCGACCGGAGACGGCGTTTTGACGACCAGAAGCTGCACGACTGATCCGGCTTTACGTCTGCGAAGAAGCAGCAGCCACTGAGACGGGTTTTTCTTCTATTTTCCAACTCGCTCCACGGCCTCGTGCGAGCAGTCTCTTCATGCTTCGGGAGCGCATTTAATACCGCCGTCTCTTTGAGGCCGTCACTCGGCAGCTATGGGTCAGCGACACCCTTCGTGTTTTTAAGTGACAGCTGCAGTGAATCTCATCTCAGTACGTTGTGAAAACAAGATTAACAGAACTCTTGTAGCCGCTCACCTCGTGGCCTTCGCGGCGGCGCTTTGAGTGAGCCCGAAAAACACAAGATGGAGATTTCCGTCCGGGGGCTCTAAATCTCTCAAAGCTGCGAGACAGATTTATAACCGACTATTTAAATGGAGTGCTTCTTTAAGGGGTTGAGTTGAGTGCATCTCCGATCGTGGACAGTGAACCAAACATGACAGTTGTATGCAAAGTTATTTTATATAAATTGGCATTCTCATTTGTAAAAAAATATAGATTTTATAGATTTTTTTTTCTTCATTATTTTTATTAGAATAACATTATTGTATTTTATTATTTTTCATTATTTTATTTTATATTATTATTTTTGCTGATCGTGGAGATTAAACCAAAAATGACAGTTGTATGCAAAGTCATTTGATAAATTGGCATTCTTATTAGTAAAAAGAAATTTTTTATTGATTTATTATTTTATTATATCATGATATTATTTTTTTACATTTATAATTACATAATATCTTCTTCTTTTTATCTAGCAGGCACAAACCCCGTGGGCACGCAGAGTGACGCAAATCAAACGCACCCACGTTTTGTGTTTTTTTGTGTGACCCAATGAGCTGCATGTGGAGCTAACATGCTAAATGCTAACTAAGTGGCTTCCGGTGGACTGTGCGTCCTGCGGGGTCTTCTGCGCATGAGCAAGCCCCTTCAGACAGGTGTGTTTGTGTGGTGGGGCTTTTTAAAACTGCGCGTGACCGTTAAGTTTAAACCCTGAAGTCACAGTTTCGTGTGACCGCAAAGTCTTCAGCTTAAAAATGTTAAAACACTTTTGAGGCGCGCGCGAGGAGAAAGTGATATTCACGGAATGGGGTTCAAGCAGGTGAGTTACCTGTACGACAAAAACACGCCGTGCGTGTGTGTACGCGTGTGTGTTTATGTGTGTATTCTACTGCCACAGGCTGCTTCGTGCTGAGACCCAACTGTGCGTCACTCTTTTCATTTATTGTTGTTCTGTGTGTCCTCGTGTCTGGACGATTCTCGCGAGGCAACGTGGAGGAAGACGGATACAAATGAATAATTGATAATTAATTTGCACGTCAAGCTGCTTAACAGAAATTACATAATGTTCATTTAGGCATGGAGGTATTGTCGTGTGTGTGTGTATATATATAATATATATATTGTCACGTCACGGGCTGTCCCTAGTGCCGTCTAGGGTGGGGCAGTGCAAGGGAGAAGTAAAAACAGGCAAAACAGGAAGGTTTATTCAGTCAAACAAAAAAAACAAAAAAGTCCATTCCTCAACAAAAAGCGTTCCGGGGGAGAAAAGGGTTCCTGAAAACAAAAACGTATCTTTAAGCAAAGTCCGCTTAACAAAGTCCTCCTCTTGTTCGTTCTCTTGGGCTTGTCTTCATCCTGGAGGCCCTTCCACTCCTGGCTTGTCCAGCTCCTTCCCTCCTTCTGCTCTCCCCTCTGTCTCCTCTTAAGCTTCCCAGCCCTGCCTCAATTAGCTGTCCTAAACACCTGCAGCTGGGTGAGTGGTGAGGCAGTCTGGGAGCTGTAGTTTCCGCCCGAGCGGCCATTTTGACATGTGGCCACTGTATTTGAGTGGGAATGTAGCGTCCCTCCACTACCTGGCCCCTTGTGATGCCACAATATATATATATGTATATATACACAAACACACACCTCAGACAGCAGAGCCTGCAAAAATGACGATAGGCTACAGAATGATTACATGTCATCAACGTGATCAATAAATCAGCAAGGCCATGAAGAAGAAATAAGATGGTACATCAGCAAGTTGTCTTTTGAAGAAGAAGAAGAAGAAGAAGAAGAAGAAGAATAGGGCATGGCTTAAACAAGAGTTGTTTTTCCATGGCCGTTTTATTTTTTACCGTTCTATTATTTGTGTTCTTTACTTTCCATTGTTGTCTGATGCTGAGCAGCTTTGTTGGTGAACAGATTAACGTCCTGAGAGTCACAGATGAACCTCACGCCGTTGGCTGTATTGCAGGAAATGAAGTCCCACTAAATGTCTTCGTGAAATGAAGTCTCACTGCATAACAAATGTTGATTTATTTTGATGATTCACCGTGAAACGCTGCACGACTGAAAAGTCTCTGAAAGTTTTAGGATCTGTTTCACAATTCTTCCATTTCCCAAAGCAGAGGGGCCCTCCAGGGACCTGGGGCCCAAACACTTATGACTTGAACAGCATCGTCTCCGACACGCCGTGCTTTCTGCATTGCCTTTTCTCAAGTGTTGCCACATGCATATTGCATGCGGCGTGCATCGCATGATGAACAGTGCAGGAGCCCCATACAGGGGCCCCTGCTCTGCGTGGACTCGGCCCACATACGCCGCTCGGCAAGCATCCAGCCGGACTGCTACCTGCTCGCAAGGGCCGCTATCAAGGGCCCGCTCCCAAGGGCCGCTATCAAGGGCCTGCTCCCAAGGGCCGCTATTAAGGGCCCGCTCGCAAGAGTGCAGGGGCCGCTCGCAAGGGGCCACTCGCAAGGACCGCTATCAAGGGCCGCTCGCAAGAGTGCAGGGGCCACTCGCAAGGGCCACTAGCAAGGGTGCAGGGGCCGCTCCAACGCGTGCTCTAGATCGTCGTAGACTCGTCTTGTTCCTCCGTCGTGAGGAGACCACAAGAGATGTAAACTAGAGATGTAAACTAGAGATGTTGACTAGAAATGTTGACTAGAAATGTTGACTAGAGATGTTGACTAGAGATGTTGACTAGAGATGTTGACTAGAGATGTAGACTAGAGGTGTTGACTAGAGACTAGAGGTGTTGACTAGAAATGTAGACTAGAGATGTTGACTAGAGATGTTGACTAGAGATGTAGACTAGAGATGTTGACTAGAGATGTTGACTAGAGATGTAGACTAGAGATGTAGACTAGAGGTGTTGACTAGAAATGTTGACTAGAGATGTAGACTAGAGGTGTTGACTAGAGATGTTGACGAGAAATGTTGACTAGAGATGTAGACTAGAGATGTTGACTAGAGATGTTGACTGGAGATGTAGACTAGAGATGTTGACTAGAGATGTAGACAAGAGGTGTTGACTAGAAATGTTGACTAGAGATGTAGACTAGAGGTGTTGACTAGAGATGTTGTGGTGCGTTGATGAGGTCTGATGAACCTCTCGGGATCGGTGTCGCCCGCGTTGATTGATGTGCTCAGTAACGTGAACCCGCGTGTGAGAAATGATTGTGTCCCCCCCCCTGGCCCCCCCTCTTATGCCCCTCCCCCCATGTGAAAAAGCACCCTTGTATTGCTTTTTTAAAGATGTATGTCACCTCATCACTAGAGATGCGAGAGAATACAATTCATGCGTTGAGTTCTATTCATCCTTTCTTCCCCTGACATCCACAGAACGACTGAAGTGCAAAACTAAAGAAGGAGAGAGAGAGAGAGATCGTCATTAACCAGAAACAAGTCTTATTTTTTTCTTTGTGTGATTCCTGAGTAAATTGGTTGTTCCAGGATATCGATAGAGAAAACGTTTCATTCCCGTCTCCACGTGCACACCCCTCTTCTCCACGTGCACACCCCTCTTCTCCACGTACACACCCCTCTTCTCCACGTGCACACCCCTCTTCTCCACGTGCACACCCCTCTTCATCACGTGCACACCCCTCTTCTCCACGTACACACCCCTCTTCTCCACGTGCACACCCCTCTTCTCCACGTGCACACCCCTCTTCTCCACGTACACACCCCTCTTCTCCACGTGCACACCCCTCTTCTCCACGTGCACACCCCTCTTCTCCACGTGCACACCCCTCTTCTCCACGTGCACACCCCTCTTCTCCACGTGCACACCCCTCTTCTCCACGTGCACACCCCTCTTCTCCACGTGCACACCCCTCTTCTCCACGTGCACACCCCTCTTCTCCACGTGCACACCCCTCTTCATCACGTGCACACCCCTCTTCTCCACGTGCACACCCCTCTTCATCACGTGCACACCCCTCTTCTCCACGTGCACACTAGTCTTCTCCACATACACACCCCTCTTCTCCACGTGCACACCCCTCTTCTTCACGTGCATATCCCTCTCCTCCACGTGCACGCCCCTCTTGTCCACGTGCACGCCCCTCTTCATCACGTGCACACCCCTCTTCTCCACGTGCACACCCCTCTTCTCCACGTGCACACCCCTCTTCATCACGTGCATATCCCTCTTCTCCACGTGCACGCCCCTCTTGTCCACGTGCACGCTTGACGTCTTTGTTCCTCTCCTCCTGTCCCAGGCGGGCGCTGTCCCTCGAGGCCCTGGATGTCACGGGGCCCCTCCTACGAGGAGCCGGCGGCGAGGAGCCCTCGGTGCTGCGCGGCGGGCGACTGCCAGACGCTGCTCCTGAGCGAGGAGGAGGTGGTGAGTCCCCCGGGGCCCTCAAGGGCCCTCTGTGTCGCCATTGTGCCTCCCTTCTTCTTCTTCTTTGTAATCCTCCACCTTCTTCTTCTTCCTTTCATCCTTCACGTCTTCTTTTTCTTCTTCTTCTTCATCCTCTTCTTCACATAACACCCAGAATAATACTTATTAATAATTGAAAGGACTGTAAAAGTTTCTTCGCCAACATTTTTATTGATTTTATTGTGTAGGAATCTTTGCTGAAGGTGGTTTAGGAAAACATTCGTTTTATTTCTGTATTCTATTTGATTCCACCTTTAATTTTTATTTATTTATTACTAATTGTCTTTATTTATTTGTCGATCGTCTCTCCCTCTCTTTAATCGTGCCCGTCTCTATTTCTCCTACTTTCTAATGACTGTTCACCAAACACAAAGAACTGCTTGATGAATGATTTTGGCCCTCAGCCAACGTGGCGGGTGTTTTAGATTTAGCCTCCGGTTGAAGGCGTTTGCTGATCCGTCGTAATCCAATCACGCCTCACGTCCGTTGGTGGAAGAAGCAATCGTCCTAATTGAGAGTGAAAAGATATACGTCGCCGTCCCTGGAAGTTCCCTGAAGGGACTTATTTAACTTAAGATCTGTTTGTTAAAGAAATTCAGAGGACAAATATATAAAAGAGAGGGAAAAAAGAAATGTGACAGGAAAAGTCCATAATATATTTTTGCTAAATTCAGCAGTTATGACCAACATCAATATTCTGCTTACCTTCACCCATAACTGCCAGATTTTATGAATCCATATTAAATTGATTCAGAGTCCCATTCCCCACATCGCACGTTGTGGAGCTTTTACTGGCCCAGGGTAGTTTTGGTGCAGGTAGCTTAAACTTGCATTCTCTCTCCTGACCACCAGGGGCGACTCCTCTGGTTGTATAGAAGTCTATATAAATGACATTCAGAGCATAAAATGCTTCAGTTGCACAAAAAAAAAGCCAAGATGGCGACGACTGTAATTCAAAGATGCCGCCGTGAATATCGGGACTCAAACTACAGACCACCAGGCCTGTGTTATGTCGGCGAGCGCCGTCCTTAAGCCCCGAGGCCCGTGAGGGGAGGGAAGAGGTGGCGAGCGGAGAGATAAACGGAGCGATAGAAGAAGCAACGAGCCACTATCTCTCCGTTGGGAGGACAGGAGGCCGTCCTTCCAGCCGCCTCTCTCTCTCCTTTCTGTCTGTTTCTAATCTCTCGGCGCCCGACGCTGTGTTACTGCACAGATACGGACGGATCTGCTGCTAATGCTTTCTTTCTCTCATCCTCCATTCATCCCTCGCTCTACACCTCTTATGTGCTCATGAACACGGTGACCAGAATAACCACAAGAGCACCGATAAGAGGCCGCCTCGCCACCTCCCCCTTTCATCCTCACGCCGCTCGCCGGCTTCTCCGACGTGTCTGTGCAACTTGCTCCGCCCCTTTTTGTATCTGTCTTTTTCACTTCTCTCTCTCTCTCTCTCTCTCTCTCGTCTCAACAGATCCGCTCCCTGTGTTTGCAGGAGAGGCGCTCGGCGTCATGCAAGAAGGTCCGCCTCCTGCGGCGCACCATCAGCGTGCCGGTGGAAACCCGCTTCCCGGAGCTCCACAGCCAGCCGTCCACCGAGAGCGGTTAGTAGGCCCTGCAGTCATCACACACACGCACACGCACACGCACACACGTTACGCATTACAGTGATTAACAGCCCAGGAAATCACATCTTCATTACTCGTTCTACATGATTATGAACGTCTTACAGTCGGATTTCTGATTAAGACTCAGGAGATTGAGGGGAAGTTGTTTAATTATTTTATTTTTTATGGTTTTGACTATTTAAAAAGCCACTGCTGTTCATCATGAAGTTGTGTCGATGCTTGTTCTGTACAAAGGTCACGCGTCACGCGTAACTCAAGCTTTTCTTTCTGCTCCTCGGTGACTCCTGTTGCCATAGCGGTTCCCTTTCTTCAGTACGGCCACTAGATGGAGCACTTCCCCACTTTAGTGTCTTCGTTGTACTTTCCATCTTGTCGATTTTCATGACATTGCAATACTTGTAATATAATACCAGCAGTGGAAGGAGGAGTCAGATCTTTTTACTCGAGTAAAAGTAGCAATATAACAATGTGAAAGTCCTGCATTCAACCCTTTACTTCATTTAAAGTACACATTAGTTCGCATCATAATATACTGAAGGTACCAACAGTAAGAGTACTCTCTACGCCTATAAATGTGTGTGTGTGTATATATATGTATTTATTTATATAAATACATATATAGATATATATTATATACTTATTTGTATATGTTTATATATATATATTTAGATATATATGTATTTATTTATATATATATATGTATTTATATATATGTATATTTAATATACATATATATACTTGTGTCACTCTCTCTTTTAATAATTGATGCATTAATGTGTTCATCGCTTTAATGTAGTAGCCGGTAAAGGTGGGGTGGCTCTTTATAACTTTAAATACTGCTGCAGCTTCACCAATAATAATAATTATAATACATCATTAGGAGCTGATCTATATTTTGAAGTAATAATCAAAAAACCTGCAAAGTAACTAAAAGCGTCGATGTGAGTGGAGTGAAAAGTGAAATCGTCGCCTTTAAAATGTCCCGTGCTTTAAGATTGTACTTGACTGCTGTACTTGAGTAAATGCACCGCCGTGTGGTTACATGACATCCTGCACTTCCAGCGTATGGACTCGGGTCTCGTAGGGGTCAAGCCCAGCGAGGCGCTGAGGTTTGACCCTTAGGGAATCGTTTCCCACAGTTCCTGTTGCCGGGCGGTCAGCTGGCATGCAGCCTGACGTGCGCCTCCTTTTTAAAATCAAGTTAAGTTAATGACGTCATTAGTTTATTAACCAGCACGGAACATTAGGTTTAAAGTTTTTATTACGTGAAGTCCTGAGGTGCCTCTGTCTCTGTGTTACGGGACGGCGTGCAGATCGGGTCCTTTCTGCTTGAGCCATGTTTTGTTATGTTCTATTCAGGGTTCTCGCATGGTGCTCTGTTACCATGGCGATCGCACTGCTAGGGGATCAGAAGCATGCATTCTTGCAGAATTTTAGAAACCTTTTTTTTTCTTTTCTTCCTGAGCATAAACGGGGCCAGTCGCCCCCGCAGCCCGTCGCCGGTAGAGGGAGCCGTTCAGCGCCGAGTCGAAGGAATACCTCAAGTATTCGCGGTAACGTGGAGCGAGTAACGGGCAATCACATGGTCCAAAATAAAACTTTAGGGGCACTTGAATTTATTATGGAGAACCTCGATGGCCTCACCGCGCTACGTCTTCACATGGCTGCCATGACATCATAATGCAACTATTTTTAAACATGTTTTTTTTACTCCATCATCGCCGTTATCTCCACGGACGAGGTTGCATTCGGGTATGCCGAGGGCAAAGTGATGTCCTTCTGTCTCCTCAAAGTTATGGCAGTTACCCAGACTGCACCTCAGAGGGCACGTTTGACTTTTAGAAAACACAAGGACACCTTTTTTTTTTTTTGTGCTGCTGCAATTGTGCAGGGATAAAACACACACACACACACACACTACTCTCACACATTCATACCTTAATTCTGCAATTTTGAAGGTATTTAGCCAAATTCTAATGTTTCACAAATGGATCTCCATCGACTGCCTTCATGCTTGTGTTGGTACAGACCCAAAAAACACGCGTTTGCCTCTTTTTAATATCGTATATACTAATTTACGGTCCCCTCTTCAGCATCTGACCTTCTTTTTTTTTAATAGTGCGTGTGTGCTTTTATTGCTTTTCATCTCGTAACACTACAAAACGCAGACACGGCCGATGTTTCTGCTGAACTCTTCGCTGCCCGAGGCTCCGCCCCTCTGGTCCCCGCGCGACTCGCCGGCTCCCAAATTCGAGACGAATACAAACTACGGCGAGATGAAGAGGAATCCTCGGCCAATCGGAGCACGCCCTCGTCTTTTTCAGAGACGCCAGGGCATACGCTGCCCTACTTCTTTTTTTTTTTTAAACCTCTTCTTCCATAAATATTTTCACACTTTAGATCGTATGAAATATAACTACCTGACCAAAGGTGTGTGTGTGTGTGTGTGTTCCACAACTCTTCTGGCCTAATCAGGTTTTCTAACCGGATGTCTTCAAAGTTTTCTTCATGATGACAACAAAATATGTGGAGTGGAAACTGCTGCTCTCTCTCTCTCTCTCTCTCTCCCTCTCTCTGTCTCTCTCTCCTTCCACCCTTTCTGTGCTCGACTATCCTCCCTCTCTCTCTCTCTCCCCTACTCTCTCTCTCTCCTCCCACCCATCCTGTGCTCGGCTGTCCTCTCTTTCTCTCCCCTACTCTCTCTCTCGCTCCACCCGTCAGGCCGCTGTGAGCCGGAGGTCTAGAAGCCTCGAGCGGAGCTGGCAGGCTGCAGGGCCCGGACCACGGCAGCCGGCAGCAGCTCTCTGACCGGAGAGACCGACGCCGGAGGAGGGGGGGGGGAGACAAAAACAAGGAAAACAACCGTAGTCGTGGCAACCGTTTTCAAGTACGCCCGACTCTTCTTCTTCTTCTTCTTGTTGCCTCGGGGGACGTGGTTGCGCCGGTTCCGGTGACTTTTTTTTCTTCAACATGGACCTCGACGCCGGCGCCCGTCCAGGAGCTCAGCGCGGTGAGTGGGCTCTGAGAGCCGGGTCACACGGGTCTGCTGCGGGGCCACCCTGGTGACCGGGGGCCTCTGTGGCGGTGAACAGGACGTCTGTTCTGAGGGGCCCGGTGTGATCACATCAACGGCCGCTCACCTCTTCCTCACCACCTCGTCCTCATCACTCTAACGCCGTCCTTAAGTTACGCCGCCGCCGAGGAAGTTAGCCAGATTGGTGGAGCGATGTCTCTCGTGTCGAGAAGACTCTTCCTCTCTTCCTCTTGTCCTCTCTTCCTCTCTTCCACTTGTCCTCTTTTCCTCTCTTCCTCTTGTCCTCTCTTCCTCTTTTCAATGGAACAATTATGTCGTGGAACCTTTTTTTGCGAGGCGCCGTCGTGGGCGTACCGTACGGTTTCTTTTCAAAAGCGACGCGATCTCTCTCTCTCTCTCTCTCTGAGAGAGCGCCGCGTGGGCGAAAAAAGAATGAACGTGGAGGATAGACGGACGTAGAGAGAGAGTTATGTACGCGGATAGATCCGGAGGGATCAGGCCTGTCGGCCTGTGAGAGTGCTCCCGCGTTCTCTTCCCCCTCATTTTTCCGCTGCCTCGTTTCTTTTCCCTCTCCCTCTCTCCCTCTCCACCACTCACTCTCTCTCTCTACCACTCACTCCTAAATGTTAAGAGCCCAAAAGTCGATAGTTAAAAAGACGGAGTGGCGTGTTCGTAAACTGGGGGCCGAGAAGAGAGGAAGGGAAGAACGTGGACTCACGGATCTGACTTTACGGGAGAATGCGAGTCCACGTTAACCGGAAGTTTGACCCCGGAGAAAAACATCTCGCGAGGCTTCCTCTTAAAAAGACAGCACACACAAAAAACCAAAACCTCACGGCGATGAGGGTTCCCCCGATGAGGAGCGCCTCACACTCTGATTAACGTCTCGCTGCAGGCGATCCTCAAGAGGAGGTCACGCCGCCTCGAGGGAGTCACACTTTACATCTCACACACACACACACACACACGCACAGACACACTCCATTGGTGTTTTAGTCCAAGAGCATCAGCCAATAGTTGCTTATTCTGGTCCTCGACTACCTGAGTGCTGTCTCTACCAGACAGAACAAAGTCCTTATTCATGAGCCTCATTGACATGTAAATAGATTGAATGTACCGGAGGAAACGGGGCGAGAGATTAAACAGGTTGAGATTTCTTCTCATGTTTGTTGTGGATAAACAAAAGTTCCATTTGGACGTGAGTGATGGTTTTTAACTACTTCCAAAAATCCAGATAAAGCTGCGTCCGTGTGGGGCTGCAATGTTCAGAAAAAAAGCTTTTCTGTTGCGGAAAATGTGTTTAATCCCGTTTCACAGCTACTCATTACCGCCTTTCCGTTTAACCCATCTCTGCTATTAATTCACCCATTTCTGTATTCACTATGCCAACCTCACGATTAAAGGGCTCCCGCTCGGTCCGCTGAGTCACAGTTGCCACGGCAGGGAAAAGTCAGTCCACTATTCACTGTCTTTTATCTCCGATTTTGGTCTCCACCAACAAATATCTGGCTCTGCAGCCAAAATAATTACTTTTTAAGAGCAGTGAATGAAGCAATAGAGTGGAGTTGTGGGACTGAGAGCCAAATAATATATATATATACACACACACACACCATGTATATATAGTATATTTATATATATTATATAATATATATTAATATAATATATATATATTATGAATAATATTATATCTAATATGTTATATAAAATACTTTATATATATATAGTATTATATATATAGAATACTTTATATATATATAAAGTATTATATATAATATTACTCATAATATATATATATAAAAATATTATAT
Organism: Pseudoliparis swirei; assembly: GCF_029220125.1. NCBI lineage: Eukaryota > Metazoa > Chordata > Actinopteri > Perciformes > Liparidae > Pseudoliparis > Pseudoliparis swirei. The sequence continues at coordinate 16,417,049 of NC_079402.1, read as the reverse complement.
ATATATCTATTAATATATTATATAAATATCATATGTGAATATATATATTATTTTTGTATATACATTATATATGTATTATATAATATATATATGGTATATATATTAATGTTATATGTAATGTTATATACACACATATATATTATATACACATTAATATATTAATAAATATATATATATTTATTGTGTGTGTATGTACTGCAAACCTGTCGATAATATATAATTATAATTATATATTAATATTAATATATAGATATGTATATCTATTAATATATAATATAAATATCATATGTGAATATATATATATTATTATTTTTGTATATACATTATATATGTATATATATAATTGTTATATGTAATACATGTTATATACACACATATATATTATATACACATTAATATATTAATAAATATATATACTGTATATTTTTATGTATATATATATATTAGTGCTGTGAAAAATAACGCGTTAACTCAGTTAATTCAATTACAGGTTTAACTAGTTGTTTTTTTTTAACGCATTTAACGCATGCGCAGAATGAGCTTCCAATCCGTCTGTTGTTGGTCGTCGGGACGAAAAAAAAGTCACTTGCAAAATGAGCTTCCAATACACCACTTCAATCTGAACTCTGTCCGCTCTCATGCAGACGGTCTGTTCATCGGTAATGATCCTTCCGCAGGTTCACCTCCGGAAACCTTGTTACGACTTTTACTTCCTGTAGATCAGGGTCTCAACACGTCGATCGCGACCTGCCAGTCGATCGCGGCGTAGTGTTGGTAGATCGTTAAGGTAGTATTGGTAGATCGTTAAGGTAGTGTTGGTAGATCGCATGACATTAAAAAGATTGGCCCGCCCCCTGACATGTTCTCTATAGCACGTCTTTGTTCTTTTATTAAACTAAACGTCTGTTGTTGATCGTATCTCCACAGCAGCATGTCATTTCTGTCTCTTCGCGTTGCGTTAACACTTATCGATCTCCGTCTCGCGCGCCACAGAGCTCCGTGCGCGCATCGGGACCGAGCAAAAAAAAGTCACTTGTCAATCTGTCCACCTGTCCGGGCCGGTGAGGTTTCAGCTTTGCAGCGGTGTCCCCGCCGTCCCTTTCATCACGGCCCAGTTCATGAAGAAAACCCACACAGTCAGTTTGCCTCAGCAGCTGCTAGAGGAAGACTAGAGGCCTTTAGATTGTATCATGGTGGAGTTAATGGTTGACAAACAAGAGAAAAATGCTCTGTTTAACCCTCCTGTTACCTTTACATTTTCTAACATATTTTACCCTCGGGGTCAATTTGACCCCAGCAATTAAAACCTACAGAAAATTATTAGAATTAATATTGCTTCCCAAGTTTAAGTGTGAGGTACTTTATGTTTGTTTGTTGACTACCTAAATAGCCCTTTAAATAAATAAAAAAGTTGATATTTCTTATATGTTTGACACAGTGAAAATAGCCTGGGGTCAAATTGACCCCAAAGAACACCGACATTAAACATTGAATGGGGTCAAATTGACCCGAAAGGTAACAGGAGGGTTAAACATTCTGTTTAGGATGAAGATGTATTAATGTTCCATATGGAAGAAAACTGCTAAATAACTGCTGAGTTGCAGCACCATTGTATAGAAGAATGTATAAATGTATATATCCGTCTTTTGTCATAAATCTCGATGTTCTCACAAAATATACCGAGAATATCGGTAATATGTGATTAATCATGATTAATCCACAAAAACCTGTGATTAACCCGATTAAAATTTGTAATCGTTTCACAGCCCTAATATATATATTTATTGTGTGTGTATGTACTGCAAACCTGTCGAGGTCCTTCTAGGACGTCAAGGACACACCCGTGTTGACGTTAACAACATTTGGATGAATTCCTGACCTGAACAAGTCCAAATGTGGCTGCAGCAGTCCGGAGCTTCACGCTGTGTTTGGGTCGTCTGCTGCGACCCGCATGCTCCTCTTTATACGTCTCGTACGACACGAGGGGGAAAAGCATCGGGGGCCTCTGATGCAGTCTGCCATATTATTCCAGGAACTCAAACCAATCCCAGAGTTAATAGTTGGTGCTTTGAGACTATGTTTATGTGTGGAGAGGAGAAGAAAAACCCAGTTTGGAGTCATCGTGTTGTACTTAGTAATTTAATATCGAGGGATCTTTAATAACTGTGTTGAAGAAGACACAATCTGCTGACTCATGTTCTGGGTCTGTCTTTGGTATGTAACCACGTGGTAGGCACATACATTTAATACATTTCTCTCTTTATTTACAGTGAAACTACATCCAGTACTGGCTTGTAATCTGAATACTTGCTTGTGTTTGACTGAGCGGCACACACACACGCATCGTTACCGATCAACTCTATTTTGGATCTATAGAGCGTATTCACGTGACGTCAGCATCTCAATCGCACCATCTTGGGGTCCCACTTATTAAATGTCAGAAGAAGTTGACCTGGCTATCGTGTCCGCTGTTTGATTATGCGAGAGCCCAGCAACCTCATGTCCTTCTGCATTACCAAAGAAAGATTTCAGTGGTTGGAATTGAATATTCGCAACGCTTTTTTACCTGATTTTACTCGCTCAACACTTTGTGGTTAATTCGCTAGTTACCCCTAGTTACCAGCACATAGCTCGGTCACATTCCTGTCAAACAGTTTTCATTTCCGCTATCGACCATGGGACATTAACAACTATTTCTGCGTTATACTTGTTGTGGAAATACCACAAATGTCGGAACATCAAGCGCCCCGTGTCTGGGTTCATACTATAATAATAATAATAATAATCATTTATTTTATATAGCGCTTCTCAAGGCACCCGAAGTCGCTTTACAGAGTCCAGAGTCCAGTAGTCATACACACACACAGTCATACCGGTGGTGGTAAGCTACATCAGTAGCCACAGCTGCCCTATGATCCGTAGTCGCATAGCTCCGCCTCCAGGACGAGTGTCTGATGAAGCCGCTTCCAGCTCCTTCAGGACCAGCAGTGCCTGGCTGGCCGTGCTGATGCTGTTCCCATGGAGCCAGTGTTTTATTTTACCTTGAAATGAATCACAGAGTAAAGGCAGACATCGCCCGAAGGAGTTGCCATGTTCATGGCTCCCAAGTTTCCATCCACAGTTCCTTTTGCGCAAGTGAAAGACATTGACCGTGTTTACATGCATTCGAATAACTGGCTTAGTCGGACTGAAATCGAATTATCCGTTTCATGTAAACACCTTTGTTCGACTATGTGCGGTCCGACTACGATCCGATTAACACCCCTGGATAACTCGATCCGATCCGGTTGATAATTCGACTATCGCGGCATGTAACGGTGAATTGGATTAGGAACTGGACTTTGCGTCTTTGCGCATGCTTGAGATCCCGCCCTCCTCCCCCCTCTCTCCCATGTCGTGACCCGGAAGTCGAAAGAGACGATAAGTTGTCACTGCCGGGAGCCTGGCTGGCAGAAAACAAACAAACAAACAACGCCCATAGCGCCATTTGCATTCGCTGTACTCCTATTAACATCATGCAAGAATAGTAGAGGGATGTTGCTTCGCCTTGCTCTCTGTTCGCCATCTTTCTCGAAATGTTGATGTTGTTGGTTGTTGTTGGTCGTGGTGAAGAGGTCAAGCGGAAATGGCTGTATCACCACGAGTTGTAATGAAAACAGCGCCACCTATCGTATCGGATATGACATGCTTTTGGCCAATGATTCAAATTACTCACTGCCATGTATATTGGGATAACAGCAGATCCCCCAAAAGATAGCAGAGTCCGACTAAAGCAAGATTCGAATTATACCATCATGTAAACGCACTGATTGATTTTCGCTCGGCGAAAAAAGCAAAAAGAGATTATTGACGAGAGTGTCAATGGAAACGTGCCCACAACCCGATGTGTCAACAGAAACACATGAGAACAGTCGTAACGCTCAGAAGCCGAGTGAAGCCGAAGTAGATGCATGACAAGTTGAAGTAATAGCCTCTTGTTGAGCTGATAAACCCATATTATGAATCATTAGTCCCACATCCAACAATGAGGCACAGAACCATAATCACAAGGCACACCGCTTTGAACTGAAATTGTGTCTCCTTCAGGATATAATGGTCATTTCTAAAGAAGAGCGGCATAAAATAAAGCAAAACAATGCCGTGCATGGACCCCAACATGGCCGCCAAAGGTTGTTGTGGTCACGTGAGTGAATACGCTCTACAAAGTAGGACAAACAACTGTAGGTCAAGAGTTTAATCCTGAAAGCACCTCTTCACACCAACATGTAAACCTCGTCGTGTTCAGAAACACTGGAAATTGAGCATTTCTTTTAATTGTATTGGTGTGTAAAGTTATAACTGCCTCTTTTTTTTATTTGCACACCCAAATACGCCGTCGGCTACAATAATAAGAGGAGAGACGACGCGTGAAAACTAGTCCGGTGTGTATAAGTTATAACGACCTCAGAGACGACTTGCGGCCGGCAGCAGTGGCACGAGTCCACTTGGCCCTGATGGGATGCTGTCAATCAACAGCACTGCCCAGAAGAGGCGGGACCAAGGGAGGGAGGAGGGACCAAGGGCGCGAGGAGGGAGGGACGAAGGGAGGAAGGGACCAAGGGCCTGAGGAGGGTGGGATGAAGGGAGAGAGAAGGGGCGGGACCCAGGGGGAGAGGAGGGGTGGGACTGAGGGAGGAGGGCGGGACCAAGGGAGGGAGAAGGGGCGGGACTGAGGGAGGAGGGTGGGACCAAGGGAGAGAGGAGAGGCGGGAGGATGGGAGTGACGGAGCAAACTTTAAGAGAACATTTTTAAAAATCTAAGAAAATTGAAACTGTGTGTGAGAGTGAGAGTGAGAGAGTGAGAGAGAGAGAGTGAGAGCCCACCAGGCTGCTTCCAGTCAGTCGTCCCCACGGTGTGTGTGTGTGTGTGTGTGTGTGTGTCCGAACATGAGCCAAACTCTTGAGCTTGTTGCACAACTGATTCATGTTGGTGCAGCGTGCTTTTCATGTTTCTATAAATCTTGTGTAAATATGTCGGTCGCACACCGGAGTGAGAGAGAGAGAGAGAGAGAGAGAGAGAGAGAGAGAGAGAGAGGTGAAGGGAGGAGAGTCGGACAATATTGACCCGAGCAGGAACCGGCTGAGCCAGGAAGAAGTTGAACACGAGCTCGCGACCTAAACCCAGACGCTACACACACACCGTGCCGGTATCGGTCCTCGTGGAACTCCCCGCGTGAGTCCTTCTCCAAGTTGAATCCCCTTCCGGCAATCCTTCCACACACAAAAAATCATCACGCGGTCGGCACGGCGACGGCCCGACCACACGCCTAAAAATGGCCGACGGTGGCATTCCTGACTCTCCCCGCCGCAGACCTTCACACACTCTGGAGTCGGTTCAGCTTCCATGCGCCGCGGCGGAGGAGGCGCCGCGGCGTCGTATTCACGCGTCGTCACGGACGGCGTGCACTCGGACGCGTCGGCCATCTTTCTTTCTTTTCATTCTGTTGTCTTCTCTTCTTTTTTTTATATTCATTCTTTTCCTCCAGTTCTGCCGCCGGACGTTCCCGCGCTCGGCCTGAAACGGAAAACGGTTTGCCCGATGCACGCTGGTAACCTTTTCACACCTCCTTGGATACTAGCGCACACACAACCCCCCTCCCCCCCTCCTAGGGGGGGAGGGGGAATAAACAAAAGGGGGGGGGAGAGACAAACGAAGAGGAAGATGAAAGGAGAGCGTGGACGTGTCCCCGTGTAACCTTATAGCTCGCATACCGACGCACTCGCTCATGGTGCCACCGCAGCCTTTAGTCTCTCTCTCTCTCTCTCTCTCTTTTACTTTCACTCCACGACTCTCAGCGTTGTTGTTGTTTCTTCCCGGTAACGGCTCGTCGTAAAGGTGGAGTTAGACTTGGAGACTTCAGTCCTAATGCAGTCTTCCTGGCTCTGGAGCCACCGGGCCGCCGCCGCGCTAATGGGGGCCGGACGCATTACGGCTAAGTGCACGCTGCGGTGGAGAGTCGGCGTTAACCGGCGAGTAAGTGTACTACGTGAACCACATTCCTGCCATTTAATCCATAAACACTTATAAACTAAAGTTAAGTAGAGCTGGACGGTGGCTCCGGTCGGCATCGGCTTTACACGCTCATTTCGACAATTATCCGTCGTATTTATGCGCTAAGCACTTTACACACGCGTGCAAAGACTCACTAATTGTCATAAACTGTTGTGGGAAATTGCAAGTCATCAAGCCAGGGCCAAAAACAACAAGTAAAAATGAGTAACGACATGTTTTAACTCATCTGCTGCCCAACTGGAGGATTTTACGGCGGTTGCCGAGGAGAAACATGTGAAATTAATAGATAATAAATATGTATTCATCCCTCGACCAACGCAGACCGGAGCACTTTGTGTCATTCCAGATTTACGGGATGTTTTTTGGGGGGGATTTTGGAAGCCAGGACTCCTGTAACTAATCACAATGAGCTTAATTACAGATTTTAAAAAGAGCGGATAAAGAAGTCGTCTGTCGGATCGTAGAACATGAACCGGCTCATTGGGTATCCATTCTGCTCTGACCAATGCCGTCTCTAGAGGACGTGTTCACGCCACGGTTGATTTTTCCTGTGTTTTCTTTCCCCCGTGACGCGGTGTCGGTGGGTCGATCCCCCGCTCTTTGGTCCACGTTTCATGGCCATCCTTCAGCTGTCGAGATCTTTCCCCCTTGAACAAACGCTCAATGACTCTGGTGATCCTCTGACCTTTCACTCCTCCCTGACATTTTATTTATTCTTTGAGGAACTTCAGGACTCGGATGCTCGATTGATTAGCACGGAAATTTGGTTATAATATATATATATATTTATAAATATGTATTCATTTCTAAATATGTATTTATTTATAAATATATGTATTTATACATATTTATTCATCTATATATATATATATATAAAAATACATACTTATTTATAAATATATTTATTTATATATATATATATTTTATATATACATGTATTTATATATATTTATTTATCCAAAGTTATTTATAAGTATATATATATATGTATTTATATATATTTATATATAAATAAATAATATGTATAAATACATATATATTTATAAATATATTTAACTATATTTATATATATAAATATTATATATATGTATTTATATATTTATTTATCCATATTTATATATATATAAATATCTATATTTATATATATATAATATATATAAATACATATTTATTCATAAATATATTTAACTATATTTATATATATACAAATTATTTATAAATAATATATATATATCTGTTTGTTTATATATATATTAGGGCTGTGAAACGATTAAAAATTTTAATCAGGTTAATCACAGGTTTCTGTGGATTAATCATGATTAATCACATATTACCGATATTCTCGGTATATTTTTGTGAGAACATAAAGATTTATGACAAGACTGATATATACATTTATACACAGGGGTGCACATAACTTGCTCACCAGTGTGCGCGCATCGCGGCTGAGCTCTGCCGCGCGCGAGCCGAGAAGAGTTGTTGACGGGGGGGGGGGGGGGTGCAAGTGACTTTTTTTCGTCCCGATGTGCGCGCACACGCCGAATGCGAGCTCTGCGGCGCGCGAGATGGAGATCGGAGTCGTGTTAACACGACACGTAGAGACAGAATGACATGCTGCTGGTTAGAGACGACCAACAACAGACGGATTGGAAGCTCATTCTGCGCATGCGTTAAATGCGTTAAAAAAACCCAACTAATTAACCCTGTAATTTAATCATAACGCGTTATTTTTCACAGCACTAATATATATATATAAAATTCATAAATAAAACATTTATATATATATATATTTGTTTATATATGTATATATATAATATATACGTGTGTCTCTCAAAATCAATTATAATAACATTGGGGATTCTTTAAATTGTACAAATGACACCAACATGTCCAAATGACAATTTTCTTTGTAGATTCTTTTTCTCCCCGATACCAGCGGAACCTCCGCCCGGTATCGGCAGGTCGATCATCCTCAGGAGTCGCTGCTCATGCAATGTTCCTCCATTGTAGGACAAAACAAACGTCCCTCCGGCAGCTCATCACATGACCACAGCCCTAATGTCTTTAAAAGATGAGGTAGCGGGTGTGAATGGCCGGAGGGGGGAGGGGGGATGGGGGGCTCTCTGTTGTCACCTCTGTGGACAAATGCCTCGCTTGATGAATGTCTGGCCGAAACATGAGAGGACTGTTCTTCTGTTCTCTGGCAGGAAGGAGGGAGGAGACGAGGAGTCATCCTCCACGCTGCAGCACCCCCGGGTGCCTTTTGGTTAGCTTCCACATAGTTTTCACACACACAGAATAGAGGATTTCATTTTTGATTCAGGACGAAGCTTTGTAAACGGCCGTCCATGCCGCCGCCTGCAGAATGTCGGCAAACTGCAGCTAATGCCTTAAAGCTGCAGCGTGGCGGCGAGACCCGGCCCGGCCCGGCGGTTTCTGGTCAACCACAACAAGGCCTCTGATTGGTCGGTTGCGAGGTCGAGGAATTCGGCTCTCCGAGGTCTCAACTCCGCCTCCTTTCTCCTCCTCCCTCCCTCCTCTCGGGTGCTGAAGCACGACGGCATTCCCTCTGCACACACACACACACACACTCTCCCATTTGCTCGTCCGTTTGAAAGGAGTTACACGCATTTAAAGACCGGAGTGAGAGAGAGAGAGAGAGAGAACAGCAACAAAAGACAAAGAGAGGACTCTCTTACCCACTGTGTGTGTGTGCGTGTGTGTGTGTGTGTCTCTCTCTCTCTCTCTCTCTCTCTCTCTCAGTGATCCTAAGAAGGGGGAGGACCTGAACCCTGCTAAGAGTCAATACCCCTGCAGGAGTCCACACACACACACACACACACACACACATACTTAGTGCACTGCAGCCTGAATGAGAGCAGAGCAGAGGGAGAAACAGAGCGAGGAAGCAGGAGTGAGAGGGAGAGGGAGGAGCAGGAGGAGGAGGAGGAGGAGGAGGAATCTCTGGAGTTGCTACTTGTTGCTCTTGGATTCCTGCTCGGCTCGAGGAGGATGATGTTGCTCCTGCTCTCCCCGCGGCGCTGGGACCTTGTCTGAGGTGAGCGCTCGCTTCTTTACACTCTTTTAACCGACAACAACAACAACTCTCCTTTCACTAACGGGAGGAGTAAAGAAGGAGGAGAGGAAAGAGAAGAAGAGGGTCTGAGTTACAGCATTGTGGGATCTTTTCTGTCCGCGTTGCTCTCGCTCTCTCTCTCGGTGGAATGGAGGAGGAGGAGGAGGAGGTGTGTGGAGGGGAAGCTCTTCACGTGCCAGGGAGGCCACGTTATCGCTCTCTCTCTCTCTCTCGGGGGGGAAAGTAGGGAGCGAGAAGTGAAATGTGGGTCGTTGTGGAAGAAAAAGCTCAAAGACACAAAAGATGAGGAAAGGAAAAGTCTACAGGCTCCTTTCTGATGATGCCCCCCCTTCTGTTGGTGTGTGTTCATTCAGTGTGTGTGTGTGTGTGTGTGCGTGTGTAGTCCCACTCCCACAAGGCGGTGTTTAACTACTTTAGCAGCGTGTAGCCCTCATTTATCGGCTCCTATGCGATTACAGTGTTTTCTCTGCGCGCCGCACCACAGACGGCAGCTCACCGGCTCACCGGCGCGTGCAGCCGCGTCACCATGAAGCTCCACCGCCGCCACACGCATGTTTACACGCCGCACGCACGTTTACACGCCGCCCAACGTCAACAAAGTCGGTCTGATGTTGCACTAATTGCAGCGGCATTCACGTGGATTCAACTTCTTTAAAAAAGCTCTTTTTTGGGGGTGTAATTTTTCATTTTTTTTACATTTTAGTGTGTGTGTGTGTGTGGTCGGGGGGGGGGACACACACACACAATATGGTGTGTTTTCTCTGTCGTAGTGTGTGGGGTGTCTGGCCGTGGTGAGGGGGGGGGGTGGGCATTGTTGTCCTATTATTAGAGAAAGCCGGGCCGGTCAGCAGCTGTGGGGAAGGAAGTAGGCTGGGAGCAAGTAGGGGGGGGGGGGGATTACTGGGAACACTGGGCGGGAATTATGGACCGGCTGGAACGGCATTCCTAAGAGAGAAAGGTGAGTGAGCCAGGGCATCAGACGAGAGAGGGGGGGAGAAGACACCAGGGGTCAGGGGTCAGCGGGGATCTGGACTGAACCGCCCGCGTGTCATCGTAGATTACTCCTGCTGGGGATTTATTGGCATGTTGTTGTTTTTTTAAAGGCTGCAAGAAATATTTACTTCAGTTTATTAGTTTTGTTGTTGTTGTATGTATCAGTTAAATAAATTACTTATACTTTATACAGTGTGTGTGTGTGTGTGTGTAAAGTGTGTACATTCCAAAAGTGGTCAAGAGAAAAGCTTGTGGGATTTATCTGAATATAATCCGTAACATGCTGCTTATGGATGTGACACGATAAACAGCATGTGAACTAAATAAATTATATAAATCACTTATATAATTATATATATATATATATATTTATTTCAAATAAATATAAGATTTTTAATTTTATTTATTATATATATATATGTATATACATTATATTTTTAATATATATATATAAATGCAAACACCTCACTAGCGTACAAGGCTACACAGGACCTGCCCTCGTCTCCTCCCTCGTCTCCTCCCACCTCGGCTCTCCAGAGAAGCAGCTCTGTAATTATAAATCAGAAGTCGTGAATCACAGACAGCAGAAGTGCATCTTGATATTTGTTTGTTGAGGACGGGGGTTTGTGTCGGTGCACCGTACAATCACACTCGCAGTGTTGAGCCGGGTACCTTCTGAGCATCCACAGGTGTGTGTGTGTGTGTGTGTCTGTGTGTGTCTCAGATTGCATGTTTGGGCCGGCGGCTGCAGCCGTGGCCCCCGTGTGCCCGCCGGCCCTCACTGCTCATCGATATCAGAATCAATTCACATTTCAATGTTTTCGGCGGCGGGAAAGTATTCATCGTTTCTTTTGTCGGAGCAATTAAGTTGTTTACAAATCTGGATTCGGCGACACAGAAACCTTCTGTGGACATAAAGTAAAATATAAAACGATGTGTATTTGTTTGTAATATAAATATCTTAAAGGGGTAGCTAACACCTTCCACAGTGTATGAGGTACTCGTCTACAATCCTTCTAGAATGCCCCCCCATCTTGGACTATTTGCTCTGCAGAGAGTCAGTGGAGTGACGCTTTGTTTACGTTTATTTGAGGATACGATTCTTAAGTTTTAAGTAAATAATAAAGTCAACGATCTGTTCCCTTTCACATCGTGTGTGAGCGACGGGAGAGAAGCGGCGTCCCCACGGGGTGTCGACCACAGATGTCTGATGGTGTGCATTTTATTTGCATTTTATTTGCATATGTGAAGCTGCTTGTGTTGTGTATATGTGAAGGTGAGGAGGGGGTGGGGCGTATGTGTGTATGTGGGGGGGGGGGGGGGGGGCATCTTGTCTGACAAAGCCCCGTGGTGTCGGCTCTCCAGGAGCCGGACCACCCACAGAGCCAAGAGACAGCGGCGCGAAGAAGGCTTCAGGCGTCTCTGGCTTGAGGGGTTAGAACTCTGGAAATGCTGTTTAAGTTAAGTGTTGTTGTTGTTGTTGTGTTTGCATGACGTCACACACGTGGTAGAACAACAGTGTCGTGGAGCTGCACAGCGAGTCTCTTTCAGATGCTCTCACCGGAGTTTGAGTGGTGGCAAAAGAAGTGGAAGTCTTGAGGGCGTAGTTGGTTGTTGTTATTCATAAAAATAATGTATTTTATTTATTATATATATAATGCACAACAATGCAAAAGGTCGAATGCGTCTCGTGGCTTTGAGCGCACACAACGAATATCTCCTTTCTCACGTGACTCGGTGGATTCCGGGTTTTTACTTCAAGACGAGACGTCTTTGATTGGTGTTATTATAATAATACATAATGCATTGAATATTTATGCATAATGCACCACGATGCAAAGTGGACTCTCTACTTGTTACGAGGCTCCCTGAACGCACCTTCAACCGCTCTGTGATTTAGGAGGCACCGAAAGCTCGAACTTTTAGACCAAAGTCTTATTAATTAATTATTATTATTATTTATTAGGGCTGTGAAACGATTAAAATTTTTAATCGGGTTAATCACAGGTTTTTGTGGATTAATCACATATTACCGATATTCTCGGTATATTTTGTGAGAACATAGAGATTTATGACAAAAGACGGATATATACATTTATACATTCTTCTATACAATGGTGCTGCAACTCAGCAGTTATTTAGCAGTTTTCTTCCATATGGAACATTAATACATCTTCATCCTAAACAGAATGTTTAACCCTCCTGTTACCTTTCGGGTCAATTTGACCCCATTCAATGTTTAATGTCGGTGTTCTTTGGGGTCAATTTGACCCCAGGCTGTTTTTCACTGTCAAACATATCAGAAATATCAACTTTTTTATTTATTTAAAGGGCTATTTAGGTAGTCAACAAACAAACATAAAGTACCTCACACTTAAACTTGGGAAACAATATTAATTCTAATAATTTTCTGGAGGTTTTAATTGCTGGGGTCAAATTGACCCCGAGGGTAAAATATGTCAGTAAATATAAAGGTAACAGGAGGGTTAAACAGAGCATTTTTCTCTTGTTTGTCAACCATTAACTCCACCATGATACAATCTAAAGGTGGACAGATTGACAAGTGACTTTTTTTTTGCTCGGTCCCGATGCGCGCGCACGGAGCTCTGTGGCGAGCGAGACGGAGATCGATAAGTGTTAACGCAACGCGTAGAGACAGAGATGACATGCTGCTGTGGAGATACGATCAACAACAGACGTTTAGTTTAATAAAAGAACAAAGACGTGCTCTAGAGAACATGTCAGGGGGCGGGCCAATCTTTTTAATGTCATGCGATCTACCAACACTACCTTAACGATCTACCAACACTACGCCGCGATCGACTGGCAGGTCGCGATCGACGTGTTGAGACCCTGATCTACAGGAAGTAAAAGTCGTAACAAGGTTTCCGGAGGTGAACCTGCGGAAGGATCATTACCGATGAACAGACCGTCTGCATGAGAGCGGACAGAGTTCAGATTGAAGTGGTGTATTGGAAGCTCATTTTGCAAGTGACTTTTTTTTCGTCCCAACGACCAACAACAGACGGATTGGAAGCTCATTCTGCGCATGCGTTAAATGCGTTTAAAAAAAAAAACTAGTTCAACCTGTAATTGGATTAACTGAGTTAACGCGTTATTTTTCACAGCACTATTATTTATAAAATGACGCAACACGTGTAGTGTAGTACATCCGGAGCTTTTCTTTATCGCGTAAAAAAACTTCATTTCTCACGGGCGCCGTGTCACGAGGCGTTCATGGTTTCTATGGCCGGCGAAAGAGACGTGACCGATGTGTTCACGGACAACGCTTCAGAATCGCCTCCTTCATCTTTTTGAGATTTTAATTTAAAAAAAAATGGATTTGAGTTTAAGGTTCTCTGTGAAGATCTCGTTGTTTATTTACTTCACCGTGACGGCGGCGCAACACTGCACGACTCGCAGATGAAGACGAGGACAATGTGGGAAAAATGATTGTTTCCACATGCAGACACACACACACGCAGACACACACACACGCAGACACACACACACACACACACACACAAGGTGGCCCAACCTGCTGAGACGAAACAGAAAACAGGAAATAGAGGGAAATGAACTCCACTCCCAATGTACCTCATTTCCTGTCGCATAACTCTCCACTGCGATCGTACACACACACACACACACACACACACACTGTATTACTGAAGTGTGTGGAGGCCAGTGCAGGTATTGCATGTAGTTTTAAAAAGGAGCTCATCCTTGTTTATAAAAACTGAGAATTTATCTTTCAAACGTGGATCCGACCTGTGGATTCCTCTGTCCTACATAGTTCTGCTCCCTATGTCCTAGATCAGGGGTCCCCAACCACCGGGCCGCGGAAAAAAAGTGAATAAATAACATTAAATTTTTTTTTTTTTAACCCTCCTGTTACCTTTATATTTACTAACATATTTTACCCTCGGGGTCAATTTGACCCCAGCAATTAAAACCTCCAGAAATTTTTTAGAATTAATATTGTTTTCCAAGTTTAAGTGTGAGGTACTTTATGTTTGTTTGTTGACTACCTAAATAGCCCTTTAAATATATAAAAAAGTTGATATTTCTTATATGTTTGACACAGTGAAAAACAGCCTGGGGTCAAATTGACCCCAAAGAACACCGACATTAAACATTGAATGGGGTCAAATTGACCCGAAGGTAACAGGAGGGTTAAACAGTCGGAAAAATATATTATTTTGAAAAAGGAGCGGATCCACCCGTGTGTCGGTCTGAGCCGCGTTCAGGAGTCTTAAAGTTCGGGTTTATCGCTGCAGGCGAGTCTCACGCTTGAACCCTCTGCTGGCGGCACATTTCAGTGACAAAGAATCTTAAAACATATTCAACCTGCTCAATGAATTCTGTCACTTCAGGGAAATGACAACTGTTTTCAAGTTGGCCGATAAAGTCGCTGCTGTGTGGCCGAGTGAACAGCGGAATATTCTCCATGTTTCAGACGTTGACCGGGTGGAAGAGGCTTTTAAAAGAGTTTGAGCGGTACTCCAACCACAAAAGACCCGACTGCAAAAGAATAGACCTGCAACCCTTTTGTAAACAAACCCACCCGGTGAATCGAGCTCGTCCGAGCTAGAAGAAAATGTGTTCGAGATGCAAATGACGGTGGCCTTAAGGGACATTTCACACAACAACTCTGCCAGTGTTCTAATGACAGCGACCAGAACTCGGTTAGGAGCAGCGGACCAAACACAGGTCTGTGTCGCCGTCTCCATCAGCGGCGCGTTGCAGGTAAACAAGCGCACGGCTCACACTAATTCGGCCTCATGATGAGTTGTAGTTTTGGCACTTTATGCCCTTCGTATAATTGTATGACGTCATATTTATTACGTCATTTATATTGCCGGTCCGTGAAAATAATTTCTGACACGGAACCGGTCCGTGGCTCAAAAAAGGTTGGGGACCGCTGTCCTAGATGATTCTGCTCCCTTTGTCCTAGATGGTTCTGATCCCTATGTCCTAGATGGTTCTGATCCCTCTGTCCTAGATGGTTTTGATCCCTCTGTCTTAGATGATTCTGCTCCCTCTGTCCTAGTTAGGTCTGATTCCTCTGTCCTAGATGCTTCTGATCCCTCAGTCCTCGATGATTAAGCTTCCTCTGTCCTAGATGGTTATGATCCCTCTTTCCTAGATGAACTCTCCTTCCCATCTGTCCTTGATCCCTGTGATGTTTTCCACAGAGGTCAAGGAGAAGTGGATAAGGTGAGACCTTTAGGAGGTACCTTGTTGACTACAGTGCTTTTAAAATGAACCCGTTAGCATGATGTAAACATGAGCAGGGACTCAATAAATAGAGGGAAACAAGTTGAAGCCGTCAATAAAAACCAAAACGATGTTTTCATCCTGCAGGAAATGCAAAACAAACTGAGCCGACATGTTTTGGTTCTTATCTCCTCGTGTTGCGTCATCCTGCTGTGAGTTTGTCTTGAGCACAGCTGGACGTGCAGAGGAGGCTCTGTGGACCAATCGGGGGTTACATTGAGCCCTCTGGGTCTTAGCTCCGCCCCTGACATCGAGATCTCCCTCCCTGCCTCCTTCAGGATCACCGTGTCACAACCTCACCGTCCAATTATTATTATTTTTAGTTATTAATAAGAAGGAGAGTACTTTTCAGCTCGAGAAATAGTCCCTTTTTTTTGTTACACACAGAGATCCCAATGTTCATTGTATTGTGTGCCACGGTTCTGGAGGACCGGCTCTGTGTGTTTGTTTATCCACATGTATTACCCTGCTGCACTTTTAATACCGTTTAATACTAACGCTCGTCAAATGCTCGGCTAACGCTGTTCAAACGCTCATCAGACGCTGGGCTCATGTTTGGCAAACACTCGGCTAACGCTGGGCTAACGCTCGGCTCTTGTGCACAATAGCCGAGGTCGGTGGTTGACGGATGGATAAGTTCTACAGAGGCTGTTAATTGCCAACTTTAGTATTGCTGCCAAAACCAGAGCCCCCCCCCCACACACACACACACACACTCCTTAGTCTCCTATTGTCCGTGCGACAATGGGGTCTCTGTGGCTAAAGGGGAAGTGGTGACCCTCAGTGGGCTGTGACTGGATGCCACACATTCCTGAGTTACAGGATGAAAACGGGGGAATCAGATGTTGAGAGATTACGTGCAGTTTCAGTTTATGAGTATAAATGTGAAGCGAAGAAAGTGAGACGAGGAGGAGGAGTGGAGTCTTCCTCACTCGAACAAAGAGTGAGAGAAGAGGGGTTATAAAGAGCAGCCATAAAACGCTCAGGATTGAAGCGCTACAGGCCCACGTCGGTAATGACACGTTTCCTTACCTATAAAATCTTCTTCCTGACTCTCTGGCTCCGCCCTTGTTTACATGTTTCTTCCCCCCCCGTCAGATTTGTTTCTATAGTTCAGCCCCTTGTGTAAACTCTAAGCCGGCGAGGTCACCTGGGCCCGGGATATTGACGGTGCTTCGAGACGTGACTTGTGTTGCCAGGTAGATTTAGTAAATAAATAAATAAAAACAGGATTACTTGAAGGACGTGCTCAGGACGTGGAGGTCCATGAGGCCTCGACGTGTTCGTCCTGCGGCGGAGCGTCGAGATGAGTTGGGGTGTCTAACCACGAAGAGACCAGAGGAGGAGAGACCAGAGGAGGAGAGACTAGAGGAGAGACTAGAGGAGAGACTAGAGGAGAGACCAGAGGAGGAGAGACTAAAGGAGAGGCTAGAGGAGACCAGAGGAGGAGAGACCAGAGGAGGAACCAGAGGAGGGACCAGAGGAGGAGAGACTAGAGGAGAGACTAAAGGAGAGGCTAGAGGAGACCAGAGGAGGAGAGACTAGAGGAGAGCCTAAAGTAGGAGAGACTGGAGGAGAGACTAGAGGAGAGACTAAAGGAGGAGAGGCTAGAGGAGAGACCAGAGGAGGAGAGACTAGAGGAGAGGCTAGAGGAGAGACTAGAGGAGGAGAGACTAGAGGAGGAGAGACTAGAGGAGGAGAGAATAGAGGAGGAGAGACTAGAGGAGGAGAGACTAGAGGAGGAGAGACTAGAGGAGAGACTAGAGGAGGAGAGACTAGAGGAGGAGAGGCTAGAGGAGGAGAGACTAGAGGAGGAGAGACTAGAGGAGGAGAGACTAGAGGAGGAGAGACTAGAGGAGGAGAGACTAGAGGAGGAGAGACTAGAGGAGGAGAGGCTAGAGGAGGAGAGACTAGAGGAGGAGAGGCTAGAGGAGAGACTAAAGGAGGAGAGGCTAGAGGAGAGACCAGAGGAGGAGAGACTAGAGGAGAGACCAGAGGAGGAGAGACCAGAGGAGAGACCAAAGGAGAGGCTAGAGGAGGAGAGACCAAAGGACAGGCTAGAGGAGGAGAGACCAGAGGAGGAGAGGCTAGAGGAGAGACCAGAGGAGGAGAGGCTAGAGGAGAGACCAGAGGAGGAGAGACTAGAGGATAGGTTAGAGGAGGAGAGGCTAGAGGATAGACCAGAGGAGGAGAGACTAGAGGAGAGGTTAGAGGAGGAGAGACCAGAGGAGGAGAGACTAGAGGAGAGACCAGAGGAGGAGAGACTAGGGGAGAGACCAGAGGAGGAGAGACTAGAGGAGAGACCAGAGGAGGAGAGACTGGAGGAGAGACTAAAGGAGAGGCTAGAGGAGAGACCAGAGGAGGAGAGACTAGAGGAGAGACCAGAGGAGGAGAGACTGGAGGAGAGGCTAGAGGAGAGACTAAAGGAGGAGAGGCTAGAGGAGAGACCAGAGCAGGAGAGACTAGAGGAGAGACCAGAGGAGGAGAGACCAGAGGAGGAGAGACTAAAGGAGGAGAGGCTAGAGGAGAGACCAGAGGAGGAGAGGCTAGAGGAGAGACCAGAGGAGGAGAGACTAGAGGAGAGACTAAAGGAGGAGAGGCTAGAGGAGAGACTAAAGGAGGAGAGGCTAGAGGAGAGACCAGAGGAGGAGAGGCTAGAGGAGGAGAGGCTAGAGGAGAGATCAGAGGAGAGACTAGAGGAGAGGTTAGAGGAGGAGAGGCTGGAGGAGAGACTAGAGGATAGGTTAGAGGAGGAGAGGCTAGAGGAGAGACCAGAGGAGGAGAGACTAGAGGAGAGGTTAGAGGAGGAGAGACCAGAGGAGGAGAGACTAGAGGAGAGACCAGAGGAGGAGAGACTAAAGGAGAGGCTAGAGGAGACCAGAGGAGGAGAGACTAGAGGAGAGACCTGAGGAGGAGAGACTAAAGGAGAGACTAGAGGCAGGGCTCCAGACTGCGACCAAATGGTCGCAGTCTGGAGCCTAAAATTAGACACAGTGCGAGTAAATTTTTCATCAACTCGCGCATGCGCGACCAGTAAATTATCAGATTTCTTTTTTTTGTTATTAAATATTTGTGTTGCTTACAAACTTGTTCTACACTTCAGCCCACTACAGTTAGCGATAATGCCTGAATGGCTGGTTTGCTAACCGACATTAACTCCAGAAGAAGAAGAAAGGAGACGAAAACCGAAGAAGAAGGCTGGCCTGTGTGTGAGAGCGGGGGGGGGGGGCTAATGTGTGAAAAGAGGCAAACCGCAGCGGAGGGCCGCAGAGTGAGAGGTCCACGAGGGGATCCTCACCACCGAGCGGCGTCCCCGTCCCCCGAGTTGAATCACTGGGTCGACTCAGCCGACTCTCACATGTCTGAGCCCCTATAGACTGATGCTCACGGTAAACACATTGGATCGGGAGCGCGCGAGGATGTTGATAAAGTTAGCGGAAGGATTTAAGTGACAACATCCGGTTTTGCAAAGTTAGCGGAAAGAACCACGTGAAACAACATCCGTTTATCAAAATAAGATGTCGACAAATCATACACGAACATATAAAATTAAACAATGAACTGATGTATCTTTATAGATCATTTCTGAGATTTAGCTTAAATTATGCTAACATTAAAACATTTTTACTGGACCAAGGAAGATTTTATAAAAATTAGTCAGTCTTTTGTATGTTAAGAAAAGTCCTGTAAATAGATTTCCCCAAGAGTTCCAGGAAATGAATAATGCAGATGTGTTCAATACATATCTGAAATCCCCTACAATAGCAATCAAACAATTTTAATGTATCAATTAGGACATTTTTCAAAGTAAAAGTCCTAAATGTTTAAAGAAATCTGTAATTTCTTTAATGTTTGAGTTGCTTTATATATGTATTTCCTCAGTCCTAGGCAATAATGCTACACAATAAATAGAATGCTTCAATCGACTCGGTGATCGGTATTATCGGTGATCGGCAGATACTGATTTCAGTGATCGGTGATCGGCACCAAAAACCTGATCGGTGCATCTCTAATCATAACATCATCAAACCCTAGATGGTATTGAAAAGAGAACGTGCTGCATACCCTGTTATAATAGTAGGGGAAACATTGGAGTTGATAAGCGTGTCTTCTTGTCTGATCAATACACAACAGTGGGGTGCGTGAATGGACAGAGCGGCCAGCTGCTGATCACTCACTCAACAGCTCGACCTGCACGAACAGACGGTGCGCGCGCAGCACGCCAACATTTTTTTTGGGGAGCACCGAAGACCCATTTTGACCCAGGAAAAACCCTGTGTGCGCCCCTAAATTTTCTGCTTGCGCCCCTAAAATTTTAAGTTAGGGGCCACTGTGCTCCTAGTAAAAAAAGTTAGTCTGGAGCCCTGAGAGGAGAGACTAAAGGAGGAGAGGAGAGACCAGAGGAGGAGAGACTGGAGGAGAGACTAGAGGAGAGACTAAAGGAGGATAGGCTAGAGGAGAGACCAGAGGAGGAGAGACTAGAGAGACCAGAGGAGGAGAGACTAGAGGAGGAGAGGCTAGAGGAGAGACTAAAGGAGGAGAGGCTAGAGGAGAGACCAGAGGAGGAGAGACTAGAGGAGAGACCAGAGGAGGAGAGACTAAAGGAGGAGATGCTAGAGGAGAGACCAGAGGAGGAGAGACTAGAGGAGAGACCAGAGGAGAGACCGGAGGAGAGGCTAGAGGAGACCAGAGGAGGAGAGGCTAGAGGAGAGACCAGAGGAGGAGAGGTTAGAGGAGGAGAGACTAGAGGAGAGACTAGAGGAGGAGAGGCTAGAGGAGACCAGAGGAGGAGAGGCTAGAGGAGAGACCAGAGGAGGAGAGGCTAGAGGAGAGACCAGAGGAGAGGCTGGAGGAGAGGTTAGAGGAGGAGAGGCTGGAGGAGAGACCAGAGGAGAGGCTAAAGGAGAAGAGGCTGGAGGAGAGACCAGAGGAGAGACCAAAGGAGAGGCTAGAGGAGGAGAGACCAAAGGAAAGGATAGAGGAGAGACCAAAGGAGAGGCTAGAGGAGGAGAGACAAGAGGAGAGACCAGAGGAGGAGAGGCTAGAGGAGAGACCAGAGGAGGAGAGACCAAAGGAGAGGCTAGAGGAGAGACTAGAGGAGAGACCAGAGGAGGAGAGACTAGAGGAGAGGTTAGAGGAGGAGAGACCAGAGGAGGAGAGGCTAGAGGAGGAGAGACTAGAGGAGAGGTTAGAGGAGGAGAGGCTGGAGAAGAGACCAGAGGAGGAGTGACTAGAGGAGAGGTTAGAGGAGGAGAGGCTAGAGGAGAGACTAAAGGAGGAGAGGCTAGAGGAGAGACCAGAGGAGGAGAGACTAGAGGAGAGACCAGAGGAGGAGAGACCAGAGGAGGAGAGACTAAAGGAGGAGAGGCTAGAGGACAGACCAGAGGACCAGAGGAGGAGAGACCAAAGGAGAGGCTAGAGGAGGAGAGACCAGAGGAGAGACCAAAGGAGAGGCTAGAGGAGGAGAGACCAAAGGAGAGGCTCGAGGAGAGACCAAAGGAGAGGCTAGAGGAGAGACCAGAGGAGGAGAGACTAGAGGAGAGACTAAAGGAGGAGAGGCTACATGAGAGACCAGAGGAGAGGCTAGAGGAGGAGAGACCAGAGGAGAGGCTAGAGGAGGAGAGACTAGAGGATAGGTTAGAGGAGGAGAGACCAGAGGAGGAGAGACTAGAGGAGGAGAGACTAGAGAAGAGGTTAGAGGAGGAGAGACTAGAGGATAGACCAGAGGAGGAGAGGCTAGAGGAGGAGAGACTAGAGGAGAGGTTAGAGGAGGAGAGACTAGAGGAGAGACCAGAGGAGGAGAGACTAGAGGAGAGGTTAGAGGAGGAGAGGCTAGAGGAGGAGAGGCTGGAGAAGAGACTAGAGGAGGAGAGGTTTAGAGGAGGAGAGGCTAGAGGAGAGACTAGAGGAGAGGTTAGAGGAGGAGAGGCTAGAGGAGGAGAGACCAGAGGAGGAGAGGCTAGAGGAGAGGTTAGAGGAGGAGAGACTAGAGGAGAGACCAGAGGAGGAGAGACTAGAGGAGAGGTTAGAGGAGGAGAGACTAGAGGAGAGACCAAAGGAGAGACTAGAGGAGAGGTTAGAGGAGGAGAGGCTAGAGGACAGACTAGAGGAGGAGAGGCTAGAGGAGGGACCACTGAGATCTGCTCATGAATCATGATGCTCCACTTGGCGGTTTTTAGGTTTGTAGATAATTTGTGATGTTTATTTCAATACTAAATGGTCATGCCCATTTATTTTTGTGTTTAAAAAAAAAGTATTTATGAGAATATATTGGCAGAAATGGAATATAATATTATTATATATTTTTTTAATTTTTATATAACTACGTTTATTTTCTACGGTGGCTCAGAACGGACCAAACCAACCACCGGCTTTCGATGGGGGACATTTATTCCCCGGTTCTGTTCACGAGCTGCACGGACCTGTTCGTCTCCAGAGGGTTGCGTCATCATCGAGGCCTCTCGTCTCGTCTCCTTCCCTCAAGGATTTATTTACGCTCTTCACTTCCTTAATCAAAGTTCAGCCCCCCCCCCCGTCTGTTTGTCTCTGGCCAACAGCGTCTCACAGACTCCTCTGTCCTCTAGTCTCCAATGAGTTCTGCTGCAGATGGGACATTTGGCCTTTTGGTGGTGTGTGTGTGTGTGGGGGGGGGGGGGGGGCATTGGATGGATGGCACCAGTCTGTTGCCATGGCACCGCGGAGCATCGCTTTGAGTTCGGAAATGACTCGCAAGATTTCTTCGGAAAGATGGCCGACGCATTCGCTGAAGGTCGCTTCTAGACGGCGGCCTTCGACCTCTCCGGAGGTTCCTGTAATCCACCCGGACGTTCCGCTGCCCCCCCCCCCCCCATACCCAAATCCCCTATTATCTGCTCTTGGAGAAGGTCGGTTGATTTCTCTCCGTCCCATCTGTTTGTTTCTCTCTCCGCCAAATGTCCCTGTCATTACCTCTGTCTGTTTACTGACTTTGTTTCCTGACTTTGTTTACTGACTTTGTTTACTGACTTTGTTTACTGCGTTGTCGTGGGGCTCGAAGCCCGACCTCGGGCACGAACGCAGACTTCGAGGTCCGGTGAAGTGCAGTCAGCCCTTTTCTTTTCTTTCACGAGGGATTTCGATGTCCAAACACGTCACTTGATTTTCATTGAGGCGTCGTGACAGCAATACACCTTCAGTTGCACATCCCCGTGTTCTCCACTAGGGGGCAGTAGCGCTACAGTTGTGATGTGTGTTTGGATCATTCAGACATGTTGTGTGTGTTTGTAGATATATTTATATAGATATATAAACATATGTGAGCTACCTAGATTATATATATAGATAATATATATTATATATATAATATTAATATAATTTATATAATATATATATATATATTATATATGAATATATATATATATATATATGAATATATATATATATTAGCGCTGTCAATCGATTAAAGAAAATTAACTAATTAATCGCACATTTTGAAATTCATTAATCGCGATTAAAAGGTTTTTTTTCTTCTAAAGACTAAATCTTCTAAATGAACGAGTAATCCCTTCAGACAGCGTGTATTTTAGACACTTGTTTAATTGTATTATTTTTTAATGAC
This sequence comes from Pseudoliparis swirei, assembly GCF_029220125.1. Taxonomy (NCBI): domain Eukaryota; kingdom Metazoa; phylum Chordata; class Actinopteri; order Perciformes; family Liparidae; genus Pseudoliparis; species Pseudoliparis swirei. The sequence goes on along the minus strand of NC_079402.1, from coordinate 16,394,030 downwards.
AAAACATCACACAGAGCTGTGTTTTCAAAGAGGCTCCGACCTATAAAGTGCCAGCGAGGTATTTAATATCGTGGATGATAAATTGTTTCTTCAGTGAAACATCCAGATTAGTAAGAAAAGGTGTATTTGAGACCCCATTGGTCCTGTTCTTTTATTAAACTAAACGTCTGTTGTTGGTCGTCTCTACAGCAGCATGTCATTCTGTCTCGACGTGTCGTTCACGCTTCTCGGCTCTCCGTCTCGCGCGCCGCAGAGCTCCATGCCGGCGTGTCTGCGCGCGCATCGGGGCGGAGCAACAAAAAAAAGAGTCCCCTGCACCTTCCGCCCCGCGTCACCGACACGTCGCCCTCTGCTTCTCTGTGAATATCGAGGAGCAGACGGGAGGAAGGAGGCGGACATGCCGCGGCTTGACACTCACAGGAGTGCAACAACTCCAACGACACCGGAAGTAAACAAAGTTGCGTTAATTGCGTTAAAATATTTTAGTGCATTAAACGCGGCGAAATTAATCGCATAGATTAACGCGTTAACGCTGACAGCCCTAATATATATATATATGGTCTCTCTCTCTCTCTATATATATATATATATATATAGAGAGAGACCTCTGAAGTACAGTTGTACTCACTGTCTCTCAGGTCGTGACATGGTATGATATGGACCTCTCTCTTTCCCTCTCTCTCTCTGTTTTCTCTTCACAGACAGATGTGTACATATTGTTTCTTCTTCTTCACCATCCACGCCGTAGACGTCTCTTGATCTCTCAGTGTTGGGTTGGTTTTAAAATGCATTGAACTCCTTCAGGGCGACATTAGAAGTGAATAACACTTTGGGAACACACTCGTCTGTTCTCTCTCTTGTGTGGCTCCTCTCCCCTCCGCTGGTCTCTCCATCATGTAACTCGTGTTCCAGTAACGCAGCAGTAACAGTGTTACACACCTGGTTTCACAGGTATCGGCGTTCTCGTTGCAGCGGCACCGCGTCGGACGTAAAGGGGGCCGGGGACGAAGTTTACATTTAACCTTTGTTCAAAAATAATGAATATACTTATTTAGGCTCACAGGATATAAGCAATTATCATATAAATGGCCATAATAAGAATATTAGGCAATAATAAGACTATTAGGCAATAATAAGACTATTAGGCAATAATAAGACAATTAGGTAATAATAAGACTTAAGTTATAATAAGACTATTAGGCAGTAATAAGGCTATGAGATAATAATAAGACTATTAAGTTATAATAAGACTATTAGGCAGTAATAAGACTATTAGGCAGTAATTAGGCTATTAGGCAATAGTCAGACAATCATATTCAATTGTATTCTTATTTATTTGTGGTTATTTATTGTGCAATTAAAAATTATAAATTATTTCTTAGTTTTTGTATAATTCAACATATATATATATATATATATATATATATATATATATATATATATATATATATATTATTTTGTGTGTGTGTGTACCTACCTAGTACAGGCAACACAGGACAGACAAAACATAGACCAAAACGCTATTAAATTATCAGGATTATTAGAGGAAGTTCTGGGTGATGTGTTGCTGATATCAGGGGCAACATTATATTTCTTTGCCCTTCGCCCCGGTGTGTTCACGACCCTGAAAGTAAGTTCGGCTGCCAACCCCCAAACCAACCGTGTGCCGGTGCGTCTTTGAAGCCGAGCTGTGGTCCGGGCTCCAGACCTGTAATTTAATGTTCAAAGAACGGCTCAAACAGCTGGACCCTGAACGCATCCCAAAACCAAACTGGGGGCCTATTTTCAGCAGTGTATTAATACACACGTGATCCTCTGAATGATGTCATCAACCTCTTCTTTATATGTAGAACCGTCTGATGTTCGAACTGTTTGGCTTCCTCTCATGTGGCCCATATTCAACACCACACACCGGTTTGGGGGAACCGTTGAGGCGGTGCTGGTTCGGGGGTCCCTCAAGTCCAAACCGGCGTGCACGTTAAAACCCTAACCCTGTAGTCACCTGGACCTGTTATTAGCCCCCCAGGAGGGACCCGTCTCACAGGGGCTCATTGTAGGCTGCTGTTCCCACAGGGACCATTACAGGCTCGAAACACATAGACTGTGTGTGTGTGTGTGTGTGTGTGTGTGTGTGTGTGTGTGTGTGTGTGTGTGTGTGTGTGTGTGTGTGTGTGTGTGTGTGTGTGTGTGTGTGTGTGTCCCGGTGTACGCCGATGGTCCAGTTCTCTCTCTGAGGGGGGACAGTGGGCTCTGGGTGGGAGGCGTACCCAGACGTCTGTCATTGAGGGTGTACGGGCTCGGGTAATGACAAAATAAAAGTCGTTGTGGTGTTTCCCCCCCCCCCCACCACACACACACACACATTTTAAACTTCTTGAATATACACTCGCACCGTCGTGAAACCGGGACACGGAGGTTCCCGGCGGGAGAAATCGAGAATTTTCTCCACTTTTTAAGCTGCGAGATTTTAAAAAAAAGAGCCTCTCCCAAATATACTGAAAAACTACGTCCTCACAATATGGGATCGTATGGAAATTCAAACTATTTCATGAAATAAACAACAAAAAAAACTAACAATGGAACATTAGTTTTATCATTTAAAAAAATAATCTCACACACAGACACACACACACACACATCCCTGTGATGATGACTAGACGGTGGCTACACTCCCCCTGATTGGCTGCTCAGCGGCTCATCTGCATGCCGATTGGCCCAGTCGTGCCCTCTCTCGCCCGGCGAGGCACGTTTCCAAAACCAGGGAGCGGCAACGATGCCGTCACCGGATCGGGAGCCAGAGGAGACCCATAGTTGTTGTTGTTGTTGTTGTTTTTTACATCACACCAGATGCAACCAGATGCAACAGATGTCATCTGCAGCAGATTAGAGAGCGCACAACCTCTCTCTCTCTCTCTCTCTCTCTCTCTGAGAGAGGCTGTCTACACAATGCACTCGGGGAACGGCCCACAGCCTTCCTGTCCTTCAGGATACACACACACACACACACACACACAGCTCCGGACATCACGCCTCCAGGGTCTCACTGTGGGAATTTTTTTTTTTAAAGGGGGGAGTGTTCAAAGGTGGAGCTTTAAGCCGGAGCAGGACGGGGAGGCGCATGTTTGATGTTTTAGTCTTCTCTCTCTCTCTCCCCGCCGTGGAGGGGCTCTGATCACCACGAGGGTCTTTCACCTGGAGGGGACTCTCAAGTTGAAGCCTGCCGCCTGGAGCTTATCTGCTTATCCGACACCCGATTCCTGAGGACTTGTTTTGCTCCTCCCTCGAGTGTCCTCCGCAGAGAGAGAGAGAGACATCTTGTTTTCGTGGCCATGGCCGGGGTCACCAGGAAGGGCTCCGGCAGACCCTCGTACTACTACAGGTTCCTGGGCAAGTCCCGACTGCAGCGTCAGCGCAGCCGGTCCCGCAGCCGCACCAGGCCGCCTGCCAGCCGGGGTAATGAACACGCCGAGAGGAAAGAGAAGAGTTGTCGAGAACTCGCTGCAGTGGCTCGAGTCCCTGGAGGAGCTTCAGAGGATGATGTCATCTGTTAGTGATATCTGCATATCTGTGTTTGTGGACATACAGGATGACCTGCGGACACACACTGAGAGGAACTTTACTTTGTGAACCCGTGGCAGTGTGTGTGTGCGTGTGTGTGTGTGTGTGTTCATGGGGAACGCAGTTAGATGACAGTGTGGCGTCAGTATTCACAAGGTGACGCTTCTCTGAAACCGACTCGCAGCCGAGTGACGACTGATCACTGGAAACACTCAGAGTTCTTCTTCTTCTCCTCCTTGTTCTTGTTCTATCTCTTGTTCTTGTTCTTCTCCTTCTTGTTCTTCTTATTCTTATTCTCCTCCTTGTTCTTCTTGTTCTCTTTGTTCTTGTTCTTCTCCTTCTTGTTCTTGTTCTTCTCCTTCTTCTCCTCCTTGTTCTTGTTCTTCTCCTTCTTCTCCTCCTTGTTCTTGTTCTTCTCCTTCTTGTTCTCCTTGTTCTTGTTCTATCCCTTGTTCTTGTTCTTATCCTTCTTGTTCTCCATGTTCTTGTTCTTCTCCTGCTTGTTCTTTTTCAAGTTCTCGTTCTTGTTCTTCTCCTCATTGTTCTTCCCCTTCCCCTTGTTCTTCTCGTTCTCCTTTTTCTTGTTCTTCTCGTTCTTGCTCTTCTTCTCTTTTTTCTTGTTCTTGTTCCTATCCTTCTTCGACTTCTTCTTCTTCTTTTCTCCTCCTTTATTTTCGGCTCCGTGTTCTCCCTCTTCTCTCTGCTGGAGGTCAGAGTGATGCGTCTGCACCGCGAGGCAGAAAACACAAACCTCTCCTCACGTCTCTGAACGTCTCTCCCACCGATCGTTATTCTTTTACTCCGAGCCGCCGGCCGAGACAACGGCGCTGCGGAGCGCTTCCTGTGGTCATGATGCAACCTGCAACCTAAACTCAGGGCAAAGAAAACCCAACTTTCGATGAAACTCGGGGGGGGACGACAGAGTTCGCAGGTGTCTGATTTGTTTGCTTCTCCATCTGATGAAAGAGTTGCTTTGAAGTGTCTCTCCTCTGTGACACACACACACACACACACACACTCCGCCTTGATCTCCGTGGCTTTAAGTGCAAGCTCGCTCTCACACACAAAAAATCCTTTTTACACGCCGTACATGAACGCATCGCCTCTGGGGCGGCGAGTGGAGCTCTGGGACGACGGGGTCGTCGTCGGGGGCGACGCTTTGATTTCCCGCGGTCGGGGAAAAGTTGAAAGAAGTCGCGGTCGCGCTTTGTTCGTGCCTCGGACTTGTGGCTGCACTTGTGTGTGGCTGGCTGTGTGTGTGTGTGTGTGTGTGCTCGCGCATCGGAGCCATCTGGAGGCTCTTCATGTGGACCCGTTGGCAGGATTCATGATAACTATTAGAATTTAATCTGATGTAGGTTTTGGTATTCAGAGGTAACTATTGGAGTAGAAATAACAGATTGTTTTCTTTCGTGTATAATCACCTGAACATAATAATTGTTGCGTTCCCATTACCTCAGAATGAGACGTTTCCATCCTCCCTCCTACCTCGCTGCTACGGTAGCCCAGAGCGGACAAAAGCGAACACTGGCCCTTTAAGAAGGGCCTTTTGATCGTGTTTCCTGGTCGGACGCCGTCGCTTCTATCGCTTTGCACACGGCACAGGTTTTTAGTCGGCCGCAGTCCTGCGGTTCTCCACTAGAGGCCCCTACACACGTCGCTGTAATACCTATTTTGATATCACGGTTTAGCTAACGACTGCGTGTACGTTGAAGGTGTCGTCGCTTGTGGTCTTGAATACAATCTTTTACGTGTTTTGGGCTTTACGAACTCATCTGTTATGCTTCAGTCTCACGGCTCTCATCGGGCCCTTTCCCAGCATCTTATTTTCACCAACTCCGCGAGTGAGACACCAGCTAGCTAGAGTTCATGGAGACCAAAACAAGGGATGCACAACCCGCCTCTTCCAGTAGCATAACTGTTGTCACGGATACTAATCAAGCTATTTGAGTCCGAATGGGACCAAATATCCAAAATCAATATCGGAATCCGTGCCGATAACAAAACCGGGCTAAAAGTACCTCCCCCCATGACGTCAGTGTCGTGTTTCCACGTTGTTTTTGCTCCCGGTGGCAGGTTGTGGTAATGCACATGAGCTATAACAATGTAATTAATGTCCTTTTATCCAGGTTACTCTCCCACTATTGCAACACTCTTAACACGCGTGTGTTTTTCCTCTAAATCCTCACAGTAAGACTTTTTCTCTCAAGTAAACACTTTAAAACCGCTGTAAACTGTAAAAACTTTCTTCTTCTTCTTCTTCTTCTTCTACTTCACTTCTCGTGAGGAAGTAGCCGCCTCCCTCTCGGCGTTGCATGCTCAGTGTCACCGGGACGGAGCGTGAGCTCATGTGTTTTATTGTTTTCTCAGCGTGTGTGTGCACGTCAGCGCGCCATTATCTGTGAGTGGAAAGAACTCGTATCGGTGCGCTTCTCACACACACACACACACACAGATCTGTTTCCCCTTCTTTCGCAGAGGTCAGTTACTTTTACATGCAAAAAGACTGCTTATCTCAGAGAGAGAGAGAGAACATTGTCTGTTCTGACTTGTTATGCCGTCGTGTTCTGACGGCTCTTGATCCAATCAAACTCTTTGTTCTGAATTGTCCTTTGAAAAGTGGAATACCGACGTTTTTTCAATACAGATTTCATAATCCGTCTCTATCTCTTTTTATCTTCATTCTTTGTATGAAACGCATACAACTCCTGGACTTGTGCGAACTCCTCAGAGAGAGGGGGGTGGGGGTGGGGGGGGGATCAAAGTGAGGTGTCTGGCCTCTTCTTCGTGGTCTGTTGTGGGTGTCAGACGGCCATCATTGGTTCTGCTGTCATCACCCACCTGGCAGACAGAACTCGCCCGTCTAGTTTCCTTTACTTTGATCTTTTCTGACCCGTATTTGAGCAGCTGACGACACCGCAGCAGTTGTGTGACAGACGCATACACACACACACAGCGCAAGACCTCCCTACACACCACATTTATGTGTGTTTATCCGTGTGAATTTAATTAAGCTTATGATCACTGTGAGAATTCAGCTTGGTGAATAATTAACTCTACGAGGCACAATTCAAAGAGTGTGTTTGTCTGTGTCTGTGTGTGTGTGTGTGAATAGGAACCGGCAAAAAAATAAAAAGTTCAGAGAGTTGGTTGGTCATCGCTCGTTTCCTGGCAACCGTTCGATGACAACAACAAACCAGAGCTATCCGTTTTCTCCAGTCTTTATGCTAAGCTATGCTAAGCTAACGGCCTCCCGGCGCGAGAAAAGCGCCAAAGCGTATTTAGATTTATATATAAGTAGTTTAAAAAAAATTAGAAATTAGTTTTTGTTTGTCTTCCGTTCATGAAGCGTGAGAGGAGGAGGAAGACACGTCCGAGTTGAGAGCAGCTCGATATCTGACGGGAAAGGGATGAAACACTGGAGAGACGTTAGCAGAGGCAGCGCAGCGACGATCAAAGAACAACAATGCAAAAATTATTCTAGCGATACGTCCACAGAGGCGTTAGACATTGTTTACACCATTTCCGACAGTGACGGGGAGCGAGGAGGCGAAGTAACAAATATCACAACAGTAGAGCGAGACAGAGAGAGAGAGTTACAGCCAGAAAGTGTTTGAACTCAACAACAACAACTCAATAATGCAATAATCCACTGGCAGCTATTGCACGTGATCGTATTCTCAGTGGGTCGTCATCAAGAAACACTTTTTGATCTGTGCTGCTGCGTCATGTATTAGTCTGTCGGGCTGTTTATGGTGTGTGTGTGTGTGTGTGTGTGTGTGTGTGTGTGCCTGCGACAACACAGACCATCGTAATGACTCTTTGAGTCACGTTTTATGCCCAGGGATGCTGGAGTAACGATGTGTTTCTTCAAAGTGTTGATCTCATTTAAATATTGAAATGCTGGAGACCAACACAAAAAAGTAAATAAGTTAAAAACTTGACTTGGTGGCCAATAGAATCTTGTTTCCTATTTTCTCTTCAGCAGATTAGCCCTTTGATCTGTTTAAAAAAAAGTACATGAGATAAAACAGAGGAAAAGTAGCTCCCATGTCCTTCGTCAGTTCTGCGTTATAGGATCTGCTTCCTCGTCTCTGGGGGGGGGGGGGGGGATGACGAGGCGCTTCTGAGCACCCAAAAGACTCCAATAACAGGAGGACAGGTGCAGGATAATCCCCCTTAATCCACTGATATCAACTCGGATTAACAGATTACTGTGTGTGTGTGTGTGTATGTGGTTGTGTGTGTTATTGAAGGACGTACGATAGCAGAGGAATCGCTGTAGGAATGTTGCTGCTGTGTCGCCCCTCTGCACAAACACAAACTTCCTCCTCCTGCTCCTCCTCCTCCTCCTCCTCCTCCTCGACCGTCCCCATAACACTCTGCTCGTGCCAAACTAAACACCGAAGCGGAGCCCCTCTCTCTGGATATCGCTCCACCGGGGATCGGATACAGACTCCTCTCTCGCGTTGCTCGGCGCTCTCGATGTCTTGACCTTTTACACCGTTTTAAATGCACAAACCTTTCTGATTGGTTCCTAAATTTGAAGTGACGGTCGACCGCTCATGTTCTCGTGGCCGTTGGAATAACCAGCAGAGTCCTATATATATATATATATATATATATTTCTTTATATATATATTTATATATATATACATATTTATTCATATATATATATGTATTTATATATATATGCATATACATACATGTGTTTATATATACATACATTTATTTATATGTTTATATATATATATATACTGTGAATATATACAGGACTGTCTCAGAAAATTAGAATATTGTGATGAAGTTCTTTATTTTCTGTAATGCAATTAAAAAAACAAATGTCATGCATTCTGGATTCATTACAAATCAACTGCAATATTGCAAGCTTTTTATTCTGATTTATTGCTGATTATGGCTTACGGCTTAAGAAAACTCAAATATCCTATCTCTAAATATTAGAATATCATGAAAAAGTATACTAGTAGGGTATTAAACAAATCACTTGAATTGTCTAATTAACTCGAAACACCTGCAAGGGTTTCCTGAGCCTTGACAAACACTCAGCTGTTATAAATCTTTTTTTTTACTTGGTCTGAGGAAATATTAAAATTTTATGAGATAGGATTTTAGAGTTTTCTTAAGCTGTAAGCCATAATCAGCAATATTAAAAGAATAAAAGGCTTGCAATATTTCAGTTGATTTGTAATGAATCCAGAATGCATGACATTTTTGTTTTTTTAATTGCATTACAGAAAATAAAGAACTTTATCACAATATTCTAATTTTCTGAGACAGTCCTGTATATAGTCATGAGTCATGAGACGATGCCTTCTGACTAAATATACAGGAGCAAATACATCTTTCTGGCAGATTGCGTGTTGATTGACATAAACTAACTTTCTATATTCCAGAGACAGATGGAGCTTTCTTTTCTCTCTCTTTTTTATTTCTTTTATTATTTAATTTTTTTTATGCTGCACCATCAGCCAGTCGAGACGAGACGAGTTCTACTTGTCTTGTACTTGAGAGGAAGGAGGGGGCAGGGGGTGGTGTACCACCATCAGATAGTCCTCCAGGTAGAGAGAATACAGTAAGCACAACTTGACAGCACCTGTGTGTGTGTGTGTGTGTGTGTGTGTGTGTGTGTGTGTGTGTGTGTGTGTGTGTGTGTGTGTGTGTGTGTGTGTGTGTGTGTGTGTGTGTGTGTGTGTGTGTGTGTGTGTGTGTGTGTGTGTGTGTGTGTGTGTGTGTGTGTGTGTGTGTGTTTCACAGAACAAGAACTCTGCGTTCTCTTCAGTCTCTCAGCCCTCGGGGTTGTGTGGACACGTTGATAACCTGCACTCAGACGCTCATTATCCCCATGACGCAGCGGTCGGATCGCTCCTCCGACCTCGTTTCAAAACACACTTTAAAAAGATATTATACATCGATATTAATCGCGCCCGTTTAATCTCTCCGTCTTATCACTTAATTATGAATTGATAAACTTCATATTCTGTCGATGTCCTGTTGGCTCCGACGTGTCCGATAGAAGCGTCGGCGAACATGTCGGTGCACTTCTCCGCACGTCAGCTTCTCTGTGGCCGAGACGTTTCTGGGACGCGAATCAAAGACGTCGTAGTCTGAGTCTTTTTCGGCGTGGAGACGCTAAGTGTTCTTTTCAAGTCGCTGTCATGTGGGCAGATTAAATACCCCGTCACACAGAGCGATAACAGATCAGTCAGGCAAAAGAACACGCGTTCAGGAAGTCAACCGTCATTATTATTAGAGAACAGCCGCAGCAAAAATAGGAGGTTATGCAAAATGTTCATTCCCCCGTCGTCGCTGTGTTTTTAGATTCTGTTCCTCCTCAGATGATAACCCAGATGCTAACTCAGATGATAACCCAGATGCTAACTCAGATGATAACCCAGATGCTAACTCAGATGATAACCCAGATGCTAACTCAGATGATAACCCAGATGCTAACCCAGATGCTAACTCAGATGATAACCCAGATGTTAACTCAGATGATAACCCAGATGCTAACCCAGATGATAACTCAGATGCTAACCCAGATGATAACTCAGGTGATAACTCAGGTGATAACCCAGATGCTAACTCAGATGATAACCCAGATGCTAACCCAGATGATAACTCAGATGCTAACCCAGATGCTAACCCAGATGATAACCCAGATGATAACTCAGATGATAACTCAGATGCTAACCCAGATGCTAACCCAGATGATAACTCAGATGATAACCCAGATGATAACCCAGATGCTAACTCAGATGATAACCCAGATGCTAACTCAGATGATAACCCAGATGCTAACTCAGATGATAACCCAGATGTTAACTCAGATGATAACCCAGATGCTAACCCAGATGATAACTCAGATGCTAACCCAGATGATAACTCAGGTGATAACGTTTTTGATTGATTAGTTATGAATAATTAACGTCTGTTCTCAGAAGTAGGAGAAGCTTCTGAAACCTCGTCTGCTCGAGCTGTGAGATCCTGCTGAGGCCTGAGAGGAAGGGAAGGTTAGCCTGGATGGAGCTTTCCTCCCAGGGAAGGACTGAGGAAACATGAACTATGACCTCTATGACTCAATGTTAATGGAAGGAAGGGAAGAGCTTCGGATAGGATGGAACGATGGGTGGATGGTGGATGGATGGATAGATGGGTGGGTGGATGATAGAGGGGTGGATGGATGCATGGATGGATGGATGATATATGATTAGATGGGTGGATGGATGGATGGATAGATGGAAAGATAGCAGAAGTTTCCCCAAAAGGTCCCAGTATATCTGAATGATAACGGAAGGCAGGAAGAGCTTTGATAGAATGGAGAGATAGACCTGCGGGTGGCATGACGAGTAGCAGGAGATATCTCCACAAAAAGTCAACACCATTCCTTTCACACTCTCTCGTTCATTTTGGTTAGTCATTTATTGAATGTTCACAGAGAGACATTTGCCTTTTTGGTTGGAATGTGAAGGGGCAGCGAGGAGAAACAAGAAGGGGTTCAACGGATGAGAATGTGACTGCAAAGACCCTTCCATCGGCCATCGGCAACCCAACATGGCCTAATCAACAGCAGCTAGCCCCCCCCCCTCTCCCCCATCCCCCATCCCCCCTCCCACCGGTGTTTAGAAGCATTTAGAAAGCGTTAACAACCTGAAAGCAGACGCCGCGGCGCCACGCGGCTCTTTTGATGATTTTGCTTCCCTCTTGGAGAAGTTGCGTGTTAACGGAGGTTTTATTGGGCGCGAGTGCAGCGTGCAGCGTTTACCAGAGTCGAACGCCGTGAGCGCGCGGCGCCGCCGGGGAGCTTTGCCGTGCGCTGGGAAAGATGCATGGCACACAGATGGAGGACAACATGCGGACGAGAAGAACGCAACTTCACACGGCAATTAGTTCACAGCTAAATGTGTGTGTGTGTGTGTGCGTGTGCGCGCGCGCGTGTGTGTGTGTGTGTCTGAGAGAGACACACACAGCTGTGTACAAACAAGGAGATTTTTCCGTTAAGGAATCAAGACGTCTTGAGGGAAAATCCAGCTTCAAGTTGAGCGCCGGAATAATTTTTTGACGAGAGAAAAAAAATCTGCAATTCACACGTCTGACTCCAAAGTTCACGATGACCTCATCAGACCTTTTTCTCAGACCTTTATTCTATAAAGGATGATATGCACTTGTTGTCATGGCAGCAGACATTGCGATGCCGCCACATTTGTTTTGTCTAAATGTAGATGCTGTGTGATTAGCTTCTCTATTACACGACGGATGTTCTAGTATAACATGTGTTCAAGGAGATAAGGGAATGTATCAAGGCTCCTTTCCTTAGCTCTCAGCTCTTTTATCGTAGCTGCCACTTCAGATGCTTCCAGATCACTTCAATGATTTAGGAACCTCCTCAGATAAGAACAACACCATTACACCGCAGGCTTGGATTTAAGTCTGAAAAATTAAGACTTGACACTTGACTTGATTATATTTATAGTTTCTGAGACGACCTGAAAACCTGAAAAGAACTGAAAATAATAATATATATATGTATATATGTAATTTTAATATGTATATGTATTTATATATACTTTTTAAATATATATATAATTATATATATATGTGTATTGATATATATATATTTATATATGTATATACATAGTTATATATGTGTGTATGTGTAATATATATATTTATATACATATGTATGTATACATTTATATATTTTTATATATATAAAAAATATAAATATTTGTGTATTTATATATATATATAAATTTTTTCTCTATTTATATATATATATACATATTTATTTATATAAAAATATTTATATATGTGTGTGTGTGTGTATATATATATATTTATGTATTTATAATTTTTTATATAAAAAAAAATCAATTTGTATACGTATATATATATATGTATATATATATATTAGGGCTGTCAGCGTTAATCTATGCGATTAATTTGGCCGCGTTAACGCGCTAAAATATTTTAACGCAATTAACGCAACTTTGTTTACTTGCGGTGTTCGTTGAAGTTTTTTCACTCCCCTGAATTTCAAACCGCGGCAGTGCGGTTTGACACTGTTTCCGTTTTTAAAACAATTATTTCTCCGCGAAAATAAGGAGCAGAAATCAGTTTAAACTCGTGGATGAATCAGTCGGGTTTCCTCCTGCGCTCCTTCCCCCCATCTCCCCCTCTGATTGATTTTTTTTTGTGCCAATTTAGGTGTACAAAATACATGAAAAAACAAGAGAAAGGTGGAAGAAAGATGCATAAAGATTACAAAGAAATGAGGGAAGAACCAACCCCCGACTATGCCAGAGGAGAGAGTGGTGGGTACGGGAAAAAACAAGTGTGGGAGCAGGAAAAATTTTTTAGACATGACTTGCAACGAGTAGGAAGGGGGGAGGGGAGGTAATCCAACAACTGGGTGATCCACAGAGGAACGGAGCGGCGCGGAGAGAACTCGTCACACGAAACCTTCACCGTGATTTGTCAATCCGTTTGTCTGTCAACATTTTGCGAAAAAAACAACCAATGAACACTCAGTAAATCACAAAGGACCTCCCACCTCACAGGTGAGGCTCATTAGCAACCTGTCAGTCAGAGGACAGAGAACACGGCGCGAGAACAATGTGCCTCATTGTATAGAGATGAGATTGTTCTGGAATGTTTGATGTATAACACCTGGGTATGTGTCATATGCAAACGCCTTTAAAAGGTGAATTTACATTTTTTTGTAAAATGGAGACATGCCCCCAGCCTCCAGAGGGTGAACAGGACATATTTGAATGTCAGTCAGTTTACCAAGGCCACTGGTTCTGCTGTTGTTCAATGTTAAAGATAACAGGACCAATGGGGTCTCAATATACTTCTTTTTTTGTACTAATCTGGATGTTTCACTGAAGAAACAATTTATCATCCACAATATTAAATACCTCGCTGGCACTTTATAGGTAGGAGCCTCTTTGAAACACAGCTCTGTGTGAAGTTTTGTCTTTAAAAAGAAGAAAACAAACTTTTAATCGCGATTAATGAATTTCAAAATGTGCGATTAATTAGTAAAAAAAAAATTACCGATTGACAGCCCTAATATATATATATATATACGTATACAGATATATTTATTTATATTATATTTATATTTATACCTCCTCACAGCACAGGGGGGCAGGTGTTTGCCTTTTCTTTTATTACAGCGATTTAGATTTTTGCGACTGAGGACACGCGTGTGCTCCGTGTCGGGAGCGTACTGCGTTCCGTCTGTGGTCACGCACTGCGCTCGTGTTTACGTATGGCTGAGCACCGCGGGGGGTCCTGCATGTTAGAGCTCATTCTGACAACCAGCCTGTTGAACAGCAGACAGCTAATGTAGCTGTGTGTGTGTTTGTCTGTGAGTGTGTGTGTGTGTGGCTTATTAGAGACGGTCAAGAGAGAGATAATAATTTCACTAATAATTTCCTTATTAAAGTGACGCTTGCACTAATTAAATTAGATGCGATGTTGCAGCCGGTCAAAGATCTCATTTAAATAATGTAACGAGGACTCGGTGACGCGGCGGCCCCGGTGTGTGTTCAACAGATCACAACACGGCGTCCCAATGACGACATCCTCTTCAGAGTTCATGCAACTCCCCCTTCCCCCATACGGGGTCACACAGGGTCACCAACCTGAGTAACGTGGTGATGTTTGGCGAGCAGGCGAGTCTGTGGAGACATGCACGCTCCACATTCCTGCAGGACGTGTCCGGATTTGCATGCGATGCTCAGCCTGTGGCTGCAGAACTCCTCTGGCTCATTCGACTTAATAAGAGACGGCGTTTACATTTACTGGGTTCAAAAGCAAAGATAACAGAGGAGTTGTCTGTCAGACGGGGACGAGGTGAGGACATCGGTGATGGAAAGCAACCGCCTTTAACTTCCTTTCTGGAGGAACAGGGCCTCTAACGCGGCCTATATTTATATATATATATAAATATATTTGTATCTATTTCTATATATATATATAAATATATATTTTTATTTATTTATTTATATAGAGAGATATTTATATTTCTATATATATCTGTGTATATATATTTATTTATGTATTTATATTTTAAAAAATATAATTTTATACGTATTTATATATATATATATATAAATATATTTATGTATTTATATTATATATATATATATATATATATATATATACCCACCTGTAATCTAAAGTGCACCGGGATGCTTTAAACGCCTTAAAATGTCTCAAAAAGTACGGGAAAAAATATTGAAAAGCTGCATCTTTTTTGTTTGTTTTTGCAGAGTCTCCTCCGGAGAGGACGGGACGCCGACGCAGCATGCCGGGCGGCGGCTCCTCCGACAAGACCACGCCCACTATGGAGGCCACGCCCACTGCCACCACACCTTTCAGAGTCACCGTGAGTACTGTGAGTTTGTCTCCATGCGCTTCTCCTCCTCTTCTCGGCCTCGACCACCAGATGGACCCACGGCCATCTGAGACTCACGTTCTCACTTCACACATGTTGGGATGCGGCCCCTTTCTGATGTTTTGGCGTCAACGCGCCTCATGCGAGCCGACACACACACATGCTCAAACACACACACATACACACACGCACACACACACACATACACACTTTATTACTGAAGTGAGTGGAGGCCAGTGCAGGTATTGCATGTAGTTTTAAAAAGGAGCTCATCCGTGGTTACAATAACTGAGAAATCATTTTTCAAACGTGGATCCGACCTGTGGATTCCTCTGTCCTAGATGGTTCTGCTCCCTCTGTCCTAGTTGGTTCTGCTCCCTCTGTCCTCGATGGTTCTGCTCCCTCTGTCCTAAATAGTTCTGATCCCTCTGTCCTAGATGGTTCTGCTCCCTTTGTCCTAGATGGTTCTGCTCCCTCTGTCCTAGATGGTTCTGCTCCCTCTGTCCTAAATAGTTCTGATCCCTCTGTCCTAGATGGTTCTGATCCCTCTGTCCTAGATGGTTCTGCTTCCTCTGTCCTAGATGGTTCTGCTCCCTCTGTCCTAGATGCTTCTGCTTCCTCTGTCCTAGTTGGTGACGATGGTCTACGCGCCGCACGTCTGTTTTCATACATCCGGTGTGATGTGACATCTCGCACCGGAAAAACTCATGCGAGCCGACACACACACACACACACACACACACACACACACACACACACACGAGAGCAGCTCTTTGTCTGTCATCCTCCTCTAAAACGAATCATGTTTAATTCAGTAGATAAACAGCCGCTTAATGAAGCAAAACATTCCGCTATGAGTCATCAATTTCAAGCTGATTAGCAAGCTGATTAGCAATCTGCGGCGCGTTTATGCATTTAATAAGTAATGAGGGGGAGATGACGACCTGGAGGTCAGGCGTGAGCGGCGTCAGGTCAGACTCCCTCCGGTAGGACGTCGGCACGTTGATGTTCGGCCCTGCAGGATTTTAAAGGGAGGAAGTTCAGGGCTGAAACACTTTAATTTCGTGGTTTCTTTGTGTCTGACACGTCGGGACGCCTCTGAGGAGGAATAAAAGCCCTCAGTAAATACTAAAATAATCAAAAAGAGGAAGAAGATGTAACCACCGCCTGCAGAGTGAGAACAACGTGTCTCACTCTATGGAGGAGGTGATCACCGCAGAGGCGGCTCATATAAAGCAGGAAATGAAGTTTTGTTTTTGAGTGTGTGTGTGCGTGTGTGTGTGTGTGTGTGCGTGTGTGCGTGTGTGTGTGTGTGCGTATGTGTGTCTTTGTGAATGTGAAGTGAGTCATTGAGCCGTGTTATTTTTTGACGTGACCAGGAATCAATAAGAAAAGAAGAAAGGAAAGCTCAGAGGGGACGGGTCGGAGAGGGAAGCTAAATATTGATTAAGTGGGGGAGGGGGTGGGGGGGAGGCACTCAATCACAGGACGACGTCACGGCTCCTGAGGGTCTTATTGATCAGCAGCAGCTCTGGCTCAAAGAAAGCGTCTTCTGTTCCATCACACCGCCCCCTTGTGGCCTTCGTCGGTAGCACGGGTCCACAGGTCCACCTCCTCTCCACCTCCTCACCTACATCTCTCCACCTCTCTCCACCTCCTCTCCACCTTCTCTCCACCTTCTCTCCACCTCCTCTCCACCTTCTCTCCAACTTCTCTCCTGCATCTCTCCACCTTCTCTCCACCTCCTCTCCACCTTCTTTCCTGCATCTCTCCACCTCCTCTCCACCTCCTCTCCAACTTCTCTCCACCTCCTCTCCACCTTCTCTCCTACATCTCTCCAACTTCTCTCCTCCACCTTCTCTCCTCCACCTTCTCTCCATCTCTCCACCCCCCCCCCCAGTGAAAAGAGTTGAGGTGACATCTAAAGTACCCCTCCTAGGCCTTGAGCTAAATCCGTCAAAATGTTTTCCTCTCATGTTCTCTGCAGAGACAGACTTCACTGTCTGCACACACAAATAGATGCCACACACACACACACACACACACACACAAACACACAAACACATACACATTTCTACCCAGCAGGCATGCAAGGAAAAACTCAAACTCTCTCCGAAGCCTAATCTCCCAGAGCCGCGGCGCTAGACGAGTGCATACATCAACGTCTCGGAGTTCCAGCTGCTCTGGCTTGCTACTTTTTTAAGGAGCAGACGCACAAAGCTTCTCCGGGTCGGTCACGTCCCGCTGATTGCACTCGGCCGCTGGGATGGATTGTGACTTAGACTCCCTATCCAAACCCCCCATCTTTCTCCTCTCAGATAATAGCTGGAGGTCTAATTGCACAGGTAGGTTGCACAGGTCTTGTTTCCATCAGGTTGGGCTTGGAAGAGGACAAGATGGGTGGATGTGGAAGCAGGGGACGCCCTGCTGACGGTGCAGGCTCTGGTTCTATCAGCCCCCCCCCGAAACCCCCCACCCATTAGGGGAGGCCGAGGGAACAGAATGGATGAGAGTAAAGCCCCGTGATGAAATGCAGCCGTCCCCTCGCTGGTGGTTTAATGAGGCTGAGGTGAGGTACGCCGGCCGGTCGCTCTCTGCTTGTTGCGGAGCTGATGCACATTTAAACAACCGTAAACACGAACGCGTGGTAAACACGGACAAACGCGTTGCTTCTACAAGCGTCACATGTCCCCTTGGTGCCGGTACGATGCTCCCGGCCTCCCCCCTCCCTCCCCTCCCCTCTCCTCCGAGGATGCATGTTAAATCAGATTAATCCGTCCCCTCCTTTCACTAATTAGCTGTCAGAATAATTGCTGCGGAATAATTAAAGAGCTCATTGAACCCCCAACAGGTTGCACCGGCTGTGACGGCCGCGTCGTGTTTCTCTGCGTGGAAGCACGTAAAGGTTCAGGCGCGATGACTTACAGCAACGGGAACTAATGGAGGGCGAGATCTGGACGCTGCTGTGAATCATTGCTCGCCATCTCTTAAACACAACAGAACATGCACGACGTCTCATCGGGGGTCCGGTTCCATCGTGGTCGGCTTCATGATGGTGTTTCACTCTTTCATGATGTCAAATACGTTACTTTGCTTACGCTGTCTCTCTGAACGTATCTGTATTCTGCCCCTCAACAAATATTGTTTCACAAGACGGGCTTCGTGTTTTTTCCAGGCGGGGTGGTGAGATGGCCTCGGCGCTCATTTGCTGCACTTCTCTCCCCATTTAGTTTCACGCCATTGCTTTTCTTCTATCAACTCGTGCTCTGCCACCCACTCGTTGTGCTGCACTTTTTCCATTTGTCCCGCTCCGAGAGCTTATCCCCTCTCTGGCTAGCAATCGCTGTCATTTTTTATTCATTTATTTTTTGACTAGTCTCGCCTCCATTTCTGTCTACTCCTCTATTTCACCATATGTCTCTATCTTTGTTTTTCTCTTATATATTTAGCATTTCTATTTATATATATACATATATATATATATATATTTGATATATATATAATATATATATATCATGAATATGTATATATATATTATATATACACATTTAACTATATGTATTTATATTTATTTAAATATATATATATATTCATATATTCCCTTATATTTATTTTACCATATATTTATAAATATACATATATATTTATATGTATTTATATATATCAATAAATAAATAGTCATTTATATGTAAAAATATTTATATATATTCTCCTGCTCTCTCAATTATCTATATACATTGATATTGTTTGTATTAGTCTAAATATATATATGTATCTATATATATTTATTTATATACATATTTATCTATATATATATTTATATTTATCTATACATATATAAAAATAAATATAGCTATATATCTATATATATATTTATATAAATATATATATATATATATATGGGGGTGCAAGTGACTTTTTCTTTTTGCTCTGTCGCGATGTGTGCGCACATGCCGGCATCGGAGCTCAACGGCGAGCGAGACGGAGAGCCGAGAAGTGATAACGTGACACGTAGAGACAGAATGACATGCTGCTGTGTAGAGACGATCAATTTCAGATCGGTCAAGTACGCAAAGGCGCGAAGTAACACAAGTGGCATTACGCATTGTTGATTATCTTCGCGCATGCGTACCTGCGTACCAGTTATGTGCACCCCTGTATATATATACAGATACACACACAAATATACACACATGTACTCCTGCTCTCTCAATCATCTCCTATGAGCCCACAGTCGCGGCTAATTAAATGCTAACCCTTTTGAGGCTCTTCCTCCCGCGGGGTTTAATCTGGCGTTCATATCCGTCCCCTTCCCGGCTGATTGTAAACCAGGAAACAGGCCGTTAATATCTGCTGACCTTTGACCCTTTGCATTAACTCCGCGAGGCTCTGGCAGGCTGACTGAACTAGAGAGAGAGAAATGCAAAAAAGAACCGGAGCAGTCATCGGGCGGTGCGTCTTCCTCCCTCTCTCTTTTCCTCTCTGCCGTCTGTGTTCCCTCTCTCCCTCTCTCCGTTCTCCAGACTCCATCCATCAGGGCGAGCGGAGAAGTGAAAAACCCAACAAGCAGCCACTGATCAATCTGCCTCGCCCACGGGACTCGCTCCTCCTCAGCGCCTTATTTACTTTACGAGGATGGAGAGAGGAGAGGAAAGAAGGAAAAGAGGAGAGGAGCTTTTTAATCTGTCAGCTGTGAATATGCCGCCGGCACAAAGCCTCCCGCGGGGAGGAGAGAGGGGGGGAGGAGGAGGAGGAGGAGGAGGAGGAGGAGGAGGCAGCGGCGTGGAGTCACTATACATCCTGTGTGTGTGTCTGTCAGCGCATGCAGATGTCGTTTTCTTTTCCTCATGTCCTCTTTCCTCGAGTCCTAACTCCTGGAGTCCTCTCTCTCCTCGAGTCCTCTCTCCTCGATTCCTCTACTACAGTCCTCTCTCTCCTCGAGTCCTCAAGTCCTTGAGTCCTCTCTCCTTGAGTCCTCTCTCTCCTCCAGTCCGCTCTCTCTTTTCTCCAATCCTCTCTCCTCGAGTCCTTTCTCCTCGAGTCCTCTCTCCTCAAGTCCTCTCTTCTCCATTCCTCTCTCCTCAAGTCCTCTCTTTCCTCGAGTCCTCAAGTCCTCGAGTCCGTCCTCTCTCCTCCAGTCCTCTCTCTCCTCCAGTCCTCTCTCTCTCTTCTCCAGTCCTCTCTCCTTGAGTCCTCTCTCCTCGAGTCCTCTCAAAGACGACAAAGGTACGACTGACTCATGTTTGTCTTTGCTCACGACGCCTCGTGCTAATCTATCCACATGTATGGCTAGAAGGGAGGGAACGAGTAGAGGGAACGAGTAGACGCTCTCCCAACGCCTCTCCCTTAGCCATGCTCTCCGTTAGCATGGCTATCCGTTAGCATGGCTCTCCGTTAGCCATGCTCTCCGTTAGCAACGCGTATCCTCCGAGTTCACGCCGGAGTTATTTTCTCCCGCTTTTCCCGGCACTCCTGAACTTCACGTGGAGGATTTTTTTGTCATGGTGCCCTTTGAATACTTTTTTTACATTTGTACTTTTTTACATCCAGCAGCTCATCCCCGTTTCCCTTTTGAGTGTTGCATTGCATTGTGGGCCGGCACCGAGCATCCACAGCACGCTCTGT
The DNA here is from genome assembly GCF_029220125.1 of Pseudoliparis swirei. Taxonomy (NCBI): domain Eukaryota; kingdom Metazoa; phylum Chordata; class Actinopteri; order Perciformes; family Liparidae; genus Pseudoliparis; species Pseudoliparis swirei. The sequence goes on along the minus strand of NC_079402.1, from coordinate 16,373,422 downwards.
GAACACCAACTGCCTTCTTCATCATTTTTTTCCCTCAGTGAACGCACAAAAAAACAAAAAACACCACCTTCCTAAAATAGGTACGCGGCGGCATTGAAGTCCGACATATTATTTCGGGGGGCGGAGACGATCCGGTGCGACCGGCAACGCGCCGACGTTAGCGAGTCTCCGGCGGTGACGGCTGTTCTTCAGGATGCTGGACTCCGTGGTCAGGAAGTCGCTCTCTAATTATCCTCTCCCTCCATCGTTGCCCCGGGCGACCCAGTCACGCCGCAGGTGGTAATTATACAGGTGCGTTAATGGCCTGACTGGGACCGAGGGAGGCTGTCTCTCTCTCTCTCTCTCTCTCTCTGTTTTCTTCCGTCTGTTGTTCAGGCCTCTGATTGGATTAGACAACGACACGTGAGCGCTACCTCGGCACGCCGGTCCCGTCTTCTTCTCCTCCTCTGATTCGTACTCTTCATTCAAAAGCTTTTTCTTTTCCCGACCTCTTCTTCCCCCTCCTGATCTTTTTTTTTTTTCCCGGCCTAAAAAACTATATTATTATGTGTTATTTTTCTGTTTTTTTTGTATTTCTTTATATATTTTATAAATCTCAAAACTTGCAGTCAGCCTGTCGTTTCTTTCACCGCATCTCATTGGTTCACATCCTCTCTCGCTCTTTAATGCCAGCCAACAGTTGCCATGGAGACAGCGAGGTGCTTGGGGATGGTCGGTGGGAAAGGGGGGGGGGGGGGGAAGAGAGTGTGATTGTGCAGATGTTGGAAGAAGTAAACACACACACACACACACAGACAAAAAGAGGAGCGAGGAGAAGAACTAATAAAGGGGGCGTGGCCGATGCACGCCGACGTAATTACTGTTGTGGTATTTCTTCCTAAACATGGCCGGCCTGCTCATTACATCATGACATCATTACATCATTACATCATTACATAGTCTCCTTGCATTCAAGGAACATTTCCGTCGACGACCTCGTCCCCAATATAAAGATCCATACTCGCGTTATGATGCACGACGCTCGGCCTGTAAGCATCAGAGAACATGGTCTCATAGTCTCTCGCTCTCTCCCCTCCCTCCTCTCTCTCTCTCTCTCTCTCTCTCTCCATCAGGGCTTTCTGAGCCGCCGGCTGAAGGGGTCGATAAAGCGCACCAAGAGTCAACCCAAACTCGACCGCAACTCCAGCTTCAGGCACATCCTCCCCGGCTTCAGGAGCGTCGACAACGACCGGTGGGTGTTTAGGATCTGGCGTGTGTGTTGCGTTGCCGTGGATACGACCTCGTGGGTTTCGGGACTGAACCCTGACCCTCTAACTCACTGTTTCTCCCCCCGTCCTACTAACCAAACTGCCCCCGTCAAGTTCTCTGTGCACAGCAGCGCCCCCTTGTGGTGGCTGTGATAATTGCCGGTTTGCCGACTTCCTGTTTTCCTCCAGTTCAAACATTTGCCCAAATCCCCCCGGACGACGGCGTCGGCAACGCTAGCTTAGCGGGCTCCGGATCACCGCGATGGCCTCTTTGCCGCACCCGCGCCCGACGGGAAGGCGGCCCAATGGCGTTCCCATCTGTTGAGATTAATTAACGGGAGGCGCTCCGAAGAGACGTTCCACTCGCTCTCGCTTTTCAAAACCCCCCGCCGGCGCCGAGCCACCGCTGCCTCTCCTCGTTAACATCACTGGCGGCCATTGTTCGGCGTGGAACACGGAGTACCGTCGCCCCCCCCCCCCCCCCTGGGTTTATCATCTTTCTTCCCGCCGTCATCTAATACTCTAACCTCGCTCCCGTTCATCCATTTCAAAGTCACCACTCTCCAATTTCATCCTCGCTGTCCTCTCCCTCCACACACACACACACACACACACACACACACTCACAAGCACACACCTCCCTTTTCTCTATTTTTCAGACAGTATTTCCCCCCCCGCTGATAAAGCGACGGGCGGAGAAAGCAAATATCGGACAGGAAATTGGACGTTCAGGAGGCGTCTTATCTCGCCTAAACCCGCGTGCACACCCCCCACCCCCCCACTCTTAATGCAAATGCACACATTGACTCCTGTATATATATATATATATATAATGACAGGTCTACCCTGAACATGTCCTCGTGTCGTGGAAGGAGGCGGGCGGGAGTCGCCTCGGGGCAGGAAACACTGCGCAAGAAGGCAGACCTGGGAATTGGCAGAAGAGCGATGATGAGACGGAGGAGAGATGATGGAGGGAGGATGAGAGGAGGAGGGGAGGAGGAGGAGGGGAGGAGAGGAACCTGACAAACTCCCAGATGTGCAGCCTCTGATGCGAGGGGAAGATTTAGAATTCGCTGTACGTCTCACATAATGCATGTTACTTTGTTAAGATTGTGTTGTGAGAGCAGACGGGGCCTCACACACACACACACCTGCAGAGTGTGTGTGTCAGCTGTGATGACATCGTTAGGCCATGTGGCCCGAGTCGGTCTCGGGGGAGCGACCTGCATCCGAGGAGCAGCTGGACTTCTAAAAATGAAATTTTGATATGTGTTAATCGGAGGCACACACACACACACACACACACCTTTTCAATAAACACTGGGCAGCTAAGAACATAATATATATTCATCAGTGCAGGAAGGTAGTCGTATCCACGTATATTCCAATTCATGTGGAGGACATTGTTTTAGTCAAAGGCATTGTTTATATTTAAAGGGACAGTTCACCCTAAATACGTAACGCTTCCAAGTGTAGTGCGGTCTTGTCAAGCTACATTGTTGTGTGTTGCCGAGCTTTCTTTTGGAGGTGTTTATTACCGTCTCTCTCGGAGCACTAAAAACACATTTTAAAACCTCGACAGCGACGTCTCTCTCCAGACATCACGACCGGCTCGTGGTAATTCAAATGCTTCACAGCGAAGCCCTCCAATGGTTTAGACCTCTGTGTAATTTGAGTGTTTGTGGAGCTGTGGACACCGCGGTGACTCATATGTTCTTTGTGGAAAGGTTGCTTCTGTAACTTGGCAGGAAATAAAAAAAAATTTTTTTTTTTTTTTTTTCAGACTGAGCATAAATATATATATATATTTATTAGGGCTGTCAGCGTTAACGCGTTAATCTATGCGATTAATTTGGCCGCGTTAACGCACTAAAATATTTTAACATTTTAACATTTTGCTATGCTAAGGAACAGAGTGGTAATGAAATTAAGAAAGGCTAAGGCAGATTTCTTCCTGACTGTAATAGAAAAAGCGAGAGGTAAAACTAAAATGGTCTGGGATCAGTTACACAAGCTAATGGGACATCCCAACAAAGTAAGGAAGCTGCAAGAACTTAACATTAATGGTAAACTGTCAAATAATCCAGTTGAAATAGCAAAAGCTTTCAATCACTATTTCATTGATTCTGTTGCTACCATTGCTAAATGTTTCTCCCCTGAGATTAGACCTGTCTGGACAGTAAATACATTGGAGCCAACTTTCATCATAAGAAATGTCACTCATTCAGACGTCACAAGAATAATCAGTTCTCTTAAACCATCCAAAACTAAAGATACATTTGGTATGGATGCCGTAATGCTCAAAACTCTTACCAAAACACTAATAAATCCCATCAGCAATATCATCAACCTCTCAATCTCTCAGAACATGTTTCCCAGTGTTTGGAAGTCGGCTGCTGTTATTCCAGTATTCAAAGAAGGAGATCGCCTTTCTCCCTCTAATTACACTGTAAATCATAGTATTCTTTTGTCCAAATTGCACAGTTACAACTTCTCCTCAGGTACACTTAAATGGATGGAATCATATTTGCTAAATAGGTCACAGTCTGTCCAAATTCAAAAACATCAATCCGCTGCCCTCCGCTTGTCCACAGGTGTCCCACAAGGATCTGTCCTGGGCCCATTATTATTTTCCTTATATATTAATGATCTGCCATCAGTTTGTCCTCATTCCAATATTCAAATGTATGCCGATGACATCGTCATTTATCTGCATGGCAGCAATTTGGGAGATGTAGCAAAAGAACTCACTACATCCATGGCTAATGTGACTACTTGGTTAACGCAATGTTGTTTACAACTCAATATATCCAAAACTGTGTGTATGTTTTTTACCAAAAGAAACTCTGATAGTGTAGAACCGGATGTTTTTGTATCTGGGGAGAGGCTAAAGGTTGTATCTGAATACAAGTACCTGGGAGTACTTTTTGATTCTAATTTGTCTTTCAAATCACAGGTGAAAAAAGTTTGTAATCGGGTAAAATTCAATCTATCCAATTTCCGATTCTCGCGCAACTACATGTGAACAGAGGCAGCTAAAACATTCATGCATTCAATGGTTATTTCCCATATCACCTACTGTTTAACAACCTGGTCACATGCTAGTGCCACTACGCTCAAACCATTACAGTCATTATACAAGCGTACGCTCAACACCCTTGATAAAAAAAAAAGTTCTGTCACATCACTGTCCTATACTAACACATACCTGCAAACTTGTCACCTTTCGGTGAAATTCACCGTTTTGAACTCAAAATAGGTCATCCACGTGAATCGTGGCGATCCGAAGAGTTTTTGTTTTTGGGCCGCTGCCGTTGAGATTGCAGTGAGACGCGGAGAAAAGTGTGAAGTGGTGCTCTTCGCAATAAAACATCTTTGATGGGACGTGTCGCGTCTCGGCCAATCAGCGTTCAGATGTCCACAGCGTTTGGGGGTTCAGGTTAGCTTGAATGTTAGCCCGCTACATCTACTCCTGTCACGCTGCACGGTGTAGCGATGCTAACAAAGTACCCGTACGTTAAACACGATGTGATTTAGCATATCTTTAGTATCGATACTTCATTAAGAGAGCGATCAGAGCGCACGCGCTGCTCCGTGTCGAGCTGTCTGCGCACACTGCGCTGCGCAGCTCACAGCGAGAGAAGTGGCGCAGCTTTAGAGACTTCGGCTTAAAGAATAAAAAGATGCCAGAAGTGAAATGTTTCAGTCTGTAAAGTTGTGTAACTCTCCAGCTGCTCATCCTGATGAACTGTGTATCATCTGGTCAGAGACTAACGGCCTCATAGTGTATCATCAATGCTATGATGGAACCATGTAGTTTCATTCATATCTGGCTGTATTAATACTAATATTACTGTCATTTGTTAAGTGTTGAAAAAGTTGGTAACAAGTGAACCATACAGATGTTTTATTTATTACTATTATAGATAAATATACCAGTCTAGTAATTATGGTACCATATTGTTTGTATGGTGTATTGAATTCTGGTATCGGGTATCATGATATTTATGGCAGGTATGTAATATGTATAGAAGTTATAATACGAGTATCGTGACAAACAGGTAGAGACAGAACAGATTCAGGGAAAAGTCCACGAGGACTGTTCAGGAAAAAAAAGGAAGTTGGTTCATGAATGACTTTAACCATATTATATATAATGACAATGTATATTTGTTATTACTATCATTATAGGGCTGAGTCAGAGCGGAGGACCTTTTGTTCTTAAACTGTTTATTATCATTATTTAGATTTGTGGTCAGAACAATAAAATGACTGTAGTTGTGGTTCTAAAAGCTTTGAGGCTTCAAACAACGTGGATGTGGTGTGGTGACAAAAAAAAAATCACCTGCACCCCCCCCCCCCGTTGTCACTTTTTTCACCCCTCATGAGTTTGCAGGTATGCTAACAAAATACAACTTGCTTAGTTGGGATAACTTGATTAAATATGTGCACGTCTGTCTGATGTACAAAATCATACATGGATTGACCTCTCCTCTCAAACAATTTGTCACCACACGAACTGGATATCGGCTCACAAGAGGAGCAGCGAGAGGGGATTGTATCATCCCTCTCAGGAAAAGTGCTTTCAGTCATGCTGCATTCTCAGTACAAGCAGCAGTTGACTGGAACTACATTCCAGTATATATCAGAGATCTACAATCATTCAACTCTTTTAAAGCAGAAACAAAGAAATGGTTCATTACTACCCAGCTCTGTCAGCACTAGACTGTAACGGCTCCTCCCTCCTCCATCTGTCCAGGTTGGACTTTCACTTTGTCCGTCTGTCAGTTGTTGTCTATCGGTCTGTTGTCCGGTCTCTGTATGTCTTGACTTGCTGGTCGGCCGTTTACTCCACCTGCGTGTCTTCTCTTGTCGTTCACCTGTTTGCAGTTATATATCACATTTAGTCTTTATGCTTTTACGTTGTATCTCTGACATTATGTTTTTATTCTGTCCATTTTAACATTGTTCTCCCCTATTTTATTTGCTTTATCTGTAGATTGTATTTGCAATCTTATGTTTTTAGTAGTGCTGTGAAAAATAACGCGTTAACTCAGTTAATTAAATTACAGGTTTAACTAGTTATTTATTTTTAACGCATTTAACGCATGCGCAGAATGAGCTTCCAATCCGTCTGTTGTTGGTCGTCTCTCCAGCAGCGTGTCATTCTGTCTCTAGTGTCGCGTTAACACGACTCCGATCTCCGTCTCGCGCGCCGCAGAGCTCAGATGCCGGCGTGTGCGCGCACATTGGGACGAAAAAAAGTCACTTGCATCCCCCCCCATCAACAACTCTTCTCTTAGCTCGCGCAGCAGAGCTCCGATGCTGGCGCGCGCACTGGTGGGCAATGCAAGGCTCTCAAGTGTCACGCATTGAGCGTGAGACTCACGCATTTCGGTCTTAACTCACGCACTCCCGCCACACATCGTATTTCTCACACTGAAAAAAACTCTCGGGCTCTTTAATGTTTTAATGCAGGGGTGCTCAATATGTCGATCGTGGTCGCCGCAGAGCTTCAATGCCTTCGATGCCGGCGCGCGCATCGCTCTGTCTGACGAAAATTACAGGGTGACGGGTGGAGATTTCCCCCTGTTATAATAGGAGGGGAAACACTGGAGTTGATAAGCGTGTCTTCTTGTCTGATCAATACGCAACTGTGAGGTGCGCGAATGGACAGAGCGGCCAGCTGCTGATCACTCACTCAACGAACAGACGTTGGGAGCACCGAAGACCCATTTTGACCCAGGAAAAACCCTGAATGTATATATGGGATTAATCATGATTAATCCACAGAAATCTGTGATTAACCTGATTAAAAATTGTAATCGTTTCACAGCCCTAGTTTTTAGGTTTGTTCTTAACATCAGCAACATTGGGACTACAGATGAAAAATAGCCTCTTGGCTAACTCTGGCACATTTACTGCAATCTTTTTATCAATGTGCACTGTCCCTTATTAAATAAACCATTTTTTATTTTTTTATTAAAAAAATAACGCAATTAACGCAACTTTGTTTACTTCCGGTGTGCGTTGAAGTTTTTACACTCCCCTGAGTGTCAAACCGCGGCAGTGCGGTTTAACACTGTTTCCGTTTTTAAAACAATTATTTCTCCGCGAAAATAAGGAGCAGAAATCAGTTTAAATTTGTGGATTAATCAGTCGGGTTTCCTCCTGCTCCTCCTTCCTCCCGTCTGCACCTCCGATCCACAGACAGGGTTGCCAGGTCTGTGTGACAAAACAAGCCCAATGGCCAATCAAAACCAGCCCAAAACCAGCCCAATGGCCAATAAAACCAGCCCAATATCAGAACTCAAAATATGCCCATAACTCCTTCATGATGCCCCCCTGAGATAGGAAAGTGACCCACTGCGAGCGTTGTCGACGGGGGGGCAACACTTCAAAAGTAGCCCAATTCCGCGAGAAAACCGCGGACCTGGCAACACTGTCCACAGAGAAACGGAGGGGCGACGTGTCGGGTGACGCGGCGCGGAAATAACTCGTCACACGAAACCTTCAATCCGTTTGTCTGTCAACATTTTGAGAAAAAAACAACCAATGAACACTCAGTAAATCACAAAGGACCTCCCACCTCACAGATAAGGCTCATTAGCAACCTGTCAGTCAGAGGACAGAGAACACGGCGCGAGAACAATGTGCCTCAATATATAGAGAGCCGAGATTGTTCTGGAATGTTTGATGTATAATACGTGGGTATGTGTCACATGAAAACGCCTTTAAAAGGTGAATTTACATTTTTTTGTAAAATGGAGACATGCCCCCAGCCTCCAGAGGGTTAACGTGACATATGTGAATGTCAGTCAGTTACCAAGGCCACTGGTTCTGCTGTTGTTCAATGTTAAAGATGACAGGACCAATGGGGTCTCAATATACTTCTTTTTTTTTACTAATCTGGATGTTTCACTGAAGAAACAATTTATCATCCACAATATTAAATACCTCGCTGGCACTTTATAGGTAGGAGCCTCTTTGAAACACAGCTCTTTGTGAAGTTTTGTCTTTAAAAAGAAGGAAACAAAACTTTTAATCGCGATTAATGAATTTCAAAATGTGCGATTAATTAGTTACTTTTTTTAAATCGATTGACAGCCCTAATATTTATATATATATACTGTATGAATATATATATTTATATATACTGTATGTATATATGTATATACAGTATATATATAAAAAATTCCCGCTCTATATTTATATATATATATTTAGATAACAAAATCTATATGTATATATATATATTTATGTATATATATATATTTATATATATATATATATATTAAAATAAATTATAAAACATTTTTAAAAATCTCTCTCTCTCTATATATATATAATTTTAAAAACTCTCTTTATATAAAAAGAAATGTTTTTATATATATATATATATAATGAAATATATATATATATTAAATACAAATATATATACATTTATTATTTTTATATTAAAAAAAGAAGATCTGTAAACTTTTCTCCGGATCCAATCTTAAAGACATCTTCACACTGCGAGTGAAACTCTGCAGGAACTCTTTATTCGTCTCTTTTTTATTGATGAGTTTAATTTAATTCCATGATTGAAGTTCTGTGTATTAATTTGTGCGTGATCACAGACGTCTCCTCGGATCATGAAACCACGGCGTTGACCCCGATGTTGTTTCTTTAAATACCTTCAGACGTCCCTGCTGTGTGAAACTCTCAGCACCGCTTTGTTGATTCCAGTGTTTGTGAATAAAGAAAACAAATAATTAAAAAGAGTTGCCACACTGGGGGGGGGGGGGGGGGAGTGAGAGACATAAATCCAATAAAGTGATGCCATTTAGAGTTATTAACTCCTGTAAACATTCCCCAGGTGTGATATCCAACCTTCTCTACCCCACGTCTCACTTACTCGCTGACATTCACTTTTTGTTGCCCTGACAACAACATCGCCACGCCTGCTAACCCTTCATGTTATGACCCCCCCCCCTCCCCCCCCTGTTATTCGTCACTTTGCTGTCGTCCTATTTGCTCCGTTCATGTTCTAACACTGTTGTTCGCTCCGTTAAACCCGACGCTCAAAGACTCGTCCCTGGATCTCTCTCTCTCTCTCTCTCTATATATATATACAGGACTGTCTCAGAAAATTAGAATATTGTGATAAAGTTCTTTATTTTCTGTAATGCAATTAAAAAAACAAAAATGTCATGCATTCTGGATTCATTACAAATCAACTGAAATATTGCAAGCCTTTTATTCTTTTAATATTGCTGATTATGGCTTACAGCTTAAGAAAACTCTAAAATCCTATCTCATAAAATTTTAATATTTCCTCAGACCAAGTAAAAAAAGATTTATAACAGCTGAGTGTTTGTCAAGGCTCAGGAAACCCTTGCAGGTGTTTCGAGTTAATTAGACAATTCAAGTGATTTGTTTAATACCCTACTAGTATACTTTTTCATGATATTCTAATATTTAGAGATAGGATATTTGAGTTTTCTTAAGCTGTAAGCCATAATCAGCAATAAATCAGAATAAAAGGCTTGCAATATTTCAGTTGATTTGTAATGAATCCAGAATGCATGACATTTTTGTTTTTTTAATTGCATTACAGAAAATAAAGAACTTCATCACAATATTCTAATTTTCTGAGACAGTCCTGTATATATATATATATATATATATATCTCTCCATCTCTGTCTCTCTATCTATCTCTATCTCTGTCTCTCTCTCTCTGTCTCTGCCTCTCTCTCTCCCTCTCTCTCTCTCTCTGTATGTCTCTCTGTCTCTCCCTCTCTCTTTCTCCCCCCCATCCTTCGGCGCTCTCCTCTCATAACTTGCTTCCTCCCCCCTTCCACTTCCCTGATGCTGAAGGTCACGTGTGTGTTGATCACATGTGACCTCATCACCCAACACATGACCACACACACACACACACACACACACACACACACACCACGCTGTCATCCATTCATCCCCTGCGCGCTCTTCTCAAATGATTCTTGTGTTTATTGGAGAGCGACGACAGTCAAACACTCGGCTGCAGATTTGTTGTTTGTTGTTTTTTCTCCAATGAGAATAAAAAAACCAACAACAACAACAGCGGCTGTTTTCATTCTGCTCGTTGCGGCAGTGTAATTAGGGGGAGGAAGACTGCATCTCTCTCTCTCTCTTTCTCCCTCCCTCTCTCTCTCTGGCATCGTTCCCCGGCTCATTTGCGATGCATCAGCATGATCCTCCGTGGATGAACCGGAGCTCTCGGGGTAATAATGAGCTCTGCATCTAAAACCAACGACTCTAGTTGGGCTTGATGCCCCCCCCCCCCCACACACACACACACACCCCTCACCACCCCCCCCACCCCTTTGCCATGACGACTTTATTAATTGAAGGGCGCTGTGTGGCGGTGGGTGTTTTTTTTAAAGGTTACCTCGTCCCGGCTTTCATGGAGCGAGGCCTCTTCATGTGACCTCTGACCCGCTAAGAGGGTCTTTATAAATATATTTTATTGTTGTTATTTAGTTTCAGTGCTTCGCCAGAGTAAAAGAAGTTTGATGGATTTTCAAGGTCCCCAAAGTATCTTAATAATTAACTACATGATGTTCGACTAGTTCGCGTGAAAATGGCCCTACAAGCGTCTAAAATGTATAGATTTATTACAATCCCAGAAAATGAACAAGACGATTGTTTCGTATAAATTCTCTGGGATTTTTTGATTTTTAAAATTATTTTTTGTTTCAGTGTAAAAGAAATTTGATGGATTTTCAAGGTTCCCAAAGTAACTTAATTAATAATTAAGTACATGAACTAAGATGTTCTAAGACTCGACGTTCACGTGAAGATGTCCGTTGAAGCTTCGGAGTACGTAAAAATAAAAAAAATCTATTTTTTAAATTACAATCCCAGAAAATGAACAAGAGGAGTTGAATGCACTTCGACATTAACGCCTCCAGTTATTTTTTTAATGGCCTCTCTTTCGTTTGGGTACTTCCTCGCCGCCGCAGGCCGTCGTCTCTTCAGTAGTTTCATCCTCGCGGCCGCAGAGACGGCTGTTCAGTTTTTTAAGTTCCAGCGTAAGTGTGCGATTATTTTAAAGTATTTGTTTTGTTTTTAGTTTCTGTCGATAGATTTTCAAGGTTACTTGTTACTCCGAGGTCCCCGAAGTTACTTATTTAACTACGTGAACGAAGACGATTTTCTAAACAAGTGAAAAAAAAATCTTCAAGCGACTAAAAATCATTTTTTTATTATTTATTATAATACCAGAAAATGGACTCAGTCACTTCAAAGTTGACGTAACCGACGTCTCCATCACGAATGTGCAATTAGATTTTTTTTAAATGGCCTCTCCGCGGTCACACCGCCATATGTTCAGCGTGTTGTCGGGAGCCTTTTCCTCGCTCTCCGGGTAGTTTCATCCCGAGTGGCGGCGGCGGCCCAGCCGGTGGGCGGGTTGATGTTTCACCGCGCTGCGTCTCCCCGGGTAACCAGCCGTAATGGATCGGGCCTCGGGGCGCGTGGACGGGAATACAGAGCGCCACATCGAAGCCCCGCTGGGTCGCTCATTCACGGCTCTCCCTAATCTACCCGGATACGAGCTCATCGCTCAGCCTCCTATTAGAAAGAGATCTGGTTGCCTTTCTTATTTGTTTAAGCGTCGTTATAAGGGCCTACATGGAGGTGTGTGATGAAAGAGGGAAGAGACACACACACACACACACAGATCATTAACTGTAGTAAAAAATAAAAAAATACCCTAAAATGTTTTAAGAGAAACGGGAGCGCCGGTACACGGAACCGCTGAGTTACCGCGGCGATTACTGGAGATGGTTCTTCGCCACTTTAATTCCACTAACAGGCTCTTTACTGCTCACCTCTCTTCCTCTCATTTGTACTGTGTGTGTGTGTGTGTGTGTGTGTGTGTTGTATAATTTTGTTGACGAGGTTTTTTGTGGACTATTAAAAGCTCATGAATGCTGCAGCCCTCTGGCCCTCCGACCCGCGGGCGTCCGACACTCTGAGGTATCGTCTCGCTGCACCTTTTATTGCACTTTTATTCACCCGATCTCCCCGGCGATGGGAGGAGGAGGAGGAGGAGGAGGAGGAGGAGGAGTTCATGGGGTTAACTGGCAATGAGCCTCAGCCGCGTGGCGATGTTCACGACAGAGACGCTCTAATGTAAACTCAGATATTACAGCGACGCCCAGGAAGATCTTGAACGCCATTGAGTGGGAAAAATGTCCCGCATTGCATTGTGGGAGTCGGGAGAAAGCAGGGAAGCTGTGAGGGCGTTGTGTGATTGGACGGTGGAGTTGTGGGTGTGTCATGTCGTCGATGTGTAAGGAATCCCCTCGTACCGCCTCCTGCCAAGGCTCTTTTTAGAGTGACCACGTTTTTAATTTGTCACTCGTTTCTTCTTCTTTGGTTTATTTGATGACAGTGCACATGAATAAACAGCATGTGTGTAAATGTGCCAGAGTTATAGCCAAGAGGCTATTTTTCATCAGTAAAACAAACCTAAAAACACAAGATGACACATACATGTTTAATACTTAATAACACGCCTCCCCTGTGCACTTCGCTGCTATTCTTCTCATTTTACTTTTAACACTGAGTGGATCCCGGTGTTTCTCACGGATGCACATTTAATAATACGGATGCTGTGATGCAGCTTTCTTTTTGTGTTTGAATGTGAAGAAAAAATACAGATAAAAAATTTTATTTGATCTGATATCGCTCGAAACTGATTTGAGGAGAGAGAAGAGAGACTGGGAGATGTGACGCCGCTGCAGTCTGACCCAGTTAGAAACATTTCAGATCCACCCTTCACCTCCGTCTCCTCCTCCCTTTCCTTCTACTTTTATTTATTTGCTGCCGCTGAAGCCAGAGGAGCGTCGCGTGAGGCTCTGCTGTCGCTCACACGGACGAAAGAACCCCACGTAAAAGAGTATTTATTAATAAAAGATGGTGTCTGGCGTCCCTTTAACTAAATGTATTTCTTAGTGAGACGGAAATACAACCAACACATAAATCATAAATATGAGTTATTGTTTAGCTTTCTATGCTAATGCAACTTATTAGCAACGGCTATTCTGAGCTAGCCCTTTTCTAACCTGCTACCACATTATGTGTCGATTAATATAATAATTATATATTCAGGTGAGAAGTACGCAGAACAAAGAAATACCTTTTTTTTAAATAATATGTATTTAATCATCCCTCACCTGACACTGCAATAGATAATTATGTTGTAATCACAGTGAGATTAAATTAATATCAGCGTTCCGTCGTCGGGTAGAATCCTCAAACAGTTTTTATGATGGGAAACTAGTAACTTCTCATTATTGTTATTTTTTGTGTTTCTGTTTGTGAAATTCCCGCGAAACGTTTCAATTTCACATCGTTAAATTCACACAAATAAGCTTCCTCCTTCCAAAGGGAGAGGATTTAAGTCAGGTTTAGGTTATCAGGATCTCTTGGTCGGGTTTAGGTGAAGATGGATGACTCTGAACGTGGCGTTACGTAATCATTCTCAAACAGAGCAACGGCGGCGGCGGGAAACAGGCGGCCAGCAGAGAGCGTCACGAGTCGGCCATCAGCAACCCAACAATGTGCTTGAGAACCCCCCCCCCCCCCCATTGTGTGGTGGTCATTCTGGTTTCCACGTGCACAAGTATGTGTGTGTGTGTGTGTGGGGGTGATGTCATGTTCGATGACATCATTGCAGACGTGCCGGGGGTGCAGATGAGTTTGCCGTGGCCCTGTTGGGGCCCTTTACCCCCCCCCCCCCTCCAGCTCTGTCGGTGTGTAATCTCTGGAAACGGCCTCAAACGCGCTCCCTCTCTCTCCGCTGCCAGTCGACCAATCCCGGCTCAAATTGAGCGTGGCGGAGCCCCTCCCACTCACATTCCCGTCTCGCCACCAACCCGCCGGCCGCCAAGTCACTTTGCCAACGCTGAGCCTCGTATGTAGAGGCTTTTTTTCTGCTTTTTCTTTGCACGAGTCTCCCAGCTGTACCGAGTCCACGGAAACCGCAGCGGGCGGCGGCGTCCGAAGTGTCCGACAGGGCGAGCGGCGGCAACACACCCCACACAGCAGTTGACAGGACAAAGAAGACACACACACACACACACACACTCCCACTGGAGCAACACGAGAGGGGGAGGGCCGGAGAGCTAAGCTGCGACACACACACACACACATGCGTGTAATCCCCCCTCACACACTCACACCCCGCCGTGCACAACACATGCAGGCTCCTCCCTGCCCAAGGAGACAGAAATGGGAGGAGCAGTCAGTCACTGATAGTGAAAGGGAGCGGGATAAGAGGGCAGGGGGAGAGAGAGAGAGACGGCAGAGGAGAAGAAAAAAGGAGGGGGGGAACCGGTCTTCATCAGTCGAGCTCCGGGGGGGGGGGGGGGATCCTAAATATTCATTCATGCTTGAATGAGAGAAAACGGAGAGAGCGGCGAGCGCGTGTGTCCCGATCCAGAGACGACACAGGAAGTAGGGCGCGCTCGGCTCGGGGAGAAGGAAAGGAGGAAAAGGGAGCAGCGAGAGAGAGAGAGAGAGCGAGAGAGAGAGGGGAGAGCATTGTGGCGCTCACTCTCCTCCCCTCGTCTTAAAGCAGCAGCGGCAGGAGAGGGAGAAGGAGGACGAGACCCACGAGTGAGGACGCACGGAGGCGAAGCGGCGCTCTGCATCGGCAGCAGGAAGGGGGGGGGGGGGACGGAGGAAAAAATGGAGCTTTGAAATCTGCCCTCATCCATCCCCGGCTCCTTATTTGTCATTTCATCCTCCTCTCCGCGCTCCGGCTCGGCCGCGGTTCTCTCTCTCCTCCTGAACGCTCCGTGGAATTCTGACCATGCCTGGTGAGTGTCGCCGCCGTCCGGCCTTTTGTGTGTCGCCGTTCTGGCCCGGGAGGTTGGGGGGGGGGGGGGGGAGCTTGCAGTTATTCTTTTCTTCTTCCTTCCTTATTGTGTGTGTGTGTGTGTGTGTGGCCACCAATAGAAACGTAGCACTAGAGGACGACAGAGGATGCTCCATTGAGACTATTCACGCTCCCCTGCCTCTTGTGTGCCGTCCAGCTGTGCCCCCCCCCCCTCCTCCTCCTTCTTCTCTTCCTCCTTCTATCAGTGACAATGCAAAGGAGACCGTTCTCCTAAAACAAACACACACACACACACACACACTACTACTACACTCAACATTCAAGTTTCTCCGTCTTTGTCATGTAATTGCTTTTAACTCCTGAAGGGCTTTTATTCAGCGCGGTGCACACACACACACACACACACACACACACACATATACATATGTGTGTGTGTGTGTGGGGACTGTAACCTCCATGTAGCAGCGCCGCACAGCGCTGGCCTGTGTGACGGAGGGGCAGCCAGCTAACAGGAGTCAGATGACCGGGCCGAGCTCTGTGAGGTCAGCGCGGCAGGAGGAGGAGGACGAGGCAATCGGCATATTATTAGTATTTTTAAAGAAAGGTGGCGCCGTGCATCCCAAAGACGGGGAGAGTTTCGGGGGGGGGGGGGCAACAGCTCATTGCATCGTCGATACGAGAGGAGACGACGGGGGGGGGGGGGGCTAATCTTGGCGGGTTAGTCATCGCTTGGGCCTCGGGGGAGTTGTTCACATTCGTCTCACCGGGCGATATGGAGTCATGATGTCAGCTCTCCCAGATTCATCTAAATGTTTCCGCATGGGTGATTCTTATTATCTCGGCGTATCTCCCTGCCGTTGATTAAAAAAATTAAATAAAAAAAGCTCTGAAACACACGCAGTGTCGTCCTGGAGGCCAGAGTTCAAAGCCGTCCTCACACACACACACACACGCAGTCGGAGGTCCTCTCGCCTGTCGCCTGCTGCTGAACCGAGCTCCACGTCTCCACACCAAGCGTTCGTGACATGTGCCGTAACGGCGTGGTGGCGTGACGCCGGGGGGGTCGTGTGTGTGTGTGTTTGTTTGTTTGTTTGTGCAACACATCGCTGCGAGCGCACATGCTGCGCGTGCAGACGTGCATATGCCGCCGTAACGCGCGGCGGTCCTATCTTCGGTTCGGGGGAAACCGAGAGGAGAGAAGATAGAGCCGTTAGTCATTTTCACGGCCTGGAACGTGGGACGGGGGGGGGGGGGGGGCTGGAGGGGGAGGAGCCAATGGGAGGTGGAGACATGACACACACACACACACACATTGTGAGGAAGGGAAAGCAAATAAGAAATTGTTCATTTCCAGATATTAAGTGCACTCCAGGGTAATAAAAGCTCTTCATGGCTGTGAGGACTTTGCCCCTCCCGGACGCTCTCAGATTGTTGCGCAACGTTATTGACAATCAGGAAATGGAACTCCGGTGTGAAAGATGGAGTCGTGATGATCAGTGTCTTCCTGCCTCGTCCTCCTCATCCCTCCATCGCTCTGTGTGTGATTACTCCGTCATAGATCATCTCCGTGAGCTCCATTGATCACTGAGAGCTGGTGAAGTGGAGCAGGGCTCATACAGGGGGGGGGGGGCTTAATCAACAACACTCCAACATGACCACACAGTACAAACATCCCAGCAGTTCACTTGTTGTTCTATAAATAATTTCCTTTTGTTTTGCTGTCCTGAATATGAAGTTATCTCATTTAAAAGCTTTGGTTTAAATCGTGGATACATTCCACTCGTCCGCACCTCCGTTTTCTCTTAAGTCAAAGTGAACGATATGAAAAAGGATTTTTTTCTTGTTGGGATCGGAAAGGAAGCAAAAGAAGAAAATAAAGCGTCCCGACATGAAAGAGGACTCGTGCTCCACGAGCGTGAACTCTGATGAAAGAGGAGCGAATGCTCACGATAGGGCAGCGCTGTCAATAATTGAATCTCTCTCCCTCTCTCTCCCCCCCCCCCCCCCCTGCCCCGGAGGCCGTAATGCAGAGTCAGTTGGAGCATCCGAGATCTCGAGCATCCGTCCTAAAGGTCTCTTTCTGTCTCTTCTGTCTCACACGGAGCTCTTTCGTCTCTATATTTATATTTATTTATTTATTTACATTTATTTATTCATTTATTTATTTACATTTATTTATTTGGAGGGATGGAGAGAAGGAGGGAAGGAGCTCTTAATGCCTCTAATGCTTATCGCTTCCCTCTCACTTCACTTCCTTCTAGACGGAGAGACGCCGACCTCTTGTATTTTTAGACAAGCAGACACATTTAAAGGGCCGGGCGTTATTATTTACCAGCGTGACCGAACCATCGCGATGATGTCGCCAGTTCGAGTAGCTCCTCCCCCTCCGCCCCGCCGGTGTGCTCCTCTTCCTCTTCCTCTCTTGCTCTCTATCAATGCCTCCTCGTCCAACATGTCTCACCCTCTCTTCCACTCGCGATGCAGACTTGTGCAAGCCTGCAGGGAATGGCCGGTATCCACCGATCCTCCCTCCCTCCTAGCTCCCTCCCTCCTAGCTCCCTCCCTCCGGCTCGTTACCTCGGTGCAGCCAGGTGGTGCTCCAGTGAGCCCCTTCCCGTCTCTCTCTGACCCTCTCGTCTGCTCGGGAGCGTCCACCCCCACAGTGAGCACGCCGTCCTGTTGTTGTTGTTGTTGTTGTGGTGTGTGTGTGTGTGTGTAAATATAAACAACACTGCCACGTGACTCGGTGCAGACGGCCCTTGTTCCTTAGTGATTTGGGAGGTGGAGTAGCCTGCTGCGTCGTGTATATTTAGGAGGCGTTGAGATGTTATCGTGAGCTCAGGAATGAGGAAGGGGTCGGTCTCTGTCGTCCACCTTTACTCAGCGGCCATTCCCCAGGTCTGTTGACTCGAGATAAGAGACGAGAGACTCTAATGCCTCCTTGTTCTTCTTCTCCTCCGTTCTGTTGTTCTTCTTCTTACAATCGTACGATACATCTGGCGGTTCCCCGGACTCTCATTTGCTTTCCTTCTTTTCCCGGAGTCCATCTCTCCGGCCAACGATACTGAAATAGTTTGGGAGGTGGGGAGCAAAGACCTCTCCGCCCGACCAGGCGAAGACACTCGGCCTGTTTCCATGTCCCGGTTTCACATCACTGGCATTTCTGCAGCATTTATTTAAAATGCATTTCTTCTTCTCCTACCTTTTTTTCCCCCTCTTTAAAACACCAGTGTTCTTCTCGGCGTCTGGTGACCTCACGTCTCCTCTGTGACGTTGTGCTGCACAGAAACAACCCGTACCACACATCTGGCGGTGGCCTGAGTGCGTTCCCCCGGCCTACATTCTCTCTCTCTCTCTCTCTCTCTCTCTCCCTCTCTCTCTCCCGGAGTCCATCTCTCCGGCCAAGAACCCAGCATTTTTCCCACAGTGTGGTGCAGAAGGCCTTTTTGTTTCCTGCTACACGGACACGTGGTGAGGAGAAGGAGGAGGAGGAGGAGGAGGAGGAGGAGCTGACTTCCTGGCTGCCAACTCGGCTCCTGTGAGAACAGATGTGATGAAGACAGAGGAGCCGTGTATCCAGCTACAGCTCTTACAGATGAAGCTCTACTCCTCAAGACAGTTGAATACTTCCCCAACGTGGGGCTGTCAGCTGTTCTCCTTCCTGGACCGCCTTTCTGTTTTTGGTTCATTTCGGCTAAGAACAGAGGCGGTCAGAGGCGGTAGAAGGCAGTAGCAGGCAGTAGGAGTTAGTAGGACGGAGTAGGAGGTGGTAGGAGGAAGTAGGACGGAGTAGGAGGTGGTAGGAGGCAGTAAGAGTCGGTAGGAGGCTTTAGGAGGCAGTAGGAGTCCATCACAGTACGTCAGAGCGTCAGGGAACAACTGTGATTATTGTTAAGTAGAGGGTTACAAAACTAATTAATAATCGTGATCCATCAGATTATTGGTCGTCTTTACGTTATGAAGTTGGTAAAGTTTGAGCCCCTTGAACCTCCAGGAGTGTCCCGAGTGTATCTGCATGCACCCTGACGCTCCTCTCTCGGGGCTGGTCCTGGGAAAGAAAGGCGCTGTCTTTTTAAATGTGCCGTGGAGCGAGGAGGGGTGGGTGTGTGTGTGTGTGTGTGTGTTCGTCACACACACATCCTCTGGGAGCGTTGTGGTGGAGCGCAGAGGGCAGAGGCTGCAGCCGCGTTCCCAGAGACGCAGAAAATAGTCTGGAGGAGGACAAAAAAAAGGAAACGCCGGAGCCCGGCGCCCGAGGAATGCGACCCGGAGCGGAGTGTGTGTGCGTTTCGGGGATCCGGCTTGGGGGGGGGGCGTCGGACCATGTTCCACATATTCAGCCGATCGTAAGTAGATGTTGTCGTTTATTCTTTCTTTCATTTCCTCGTTTCCTTGTTGCACGCCGCATCCGCCCACGGCTCACTCTGGGGCATCTTAACGATTTTATTGTTTTTTAGTTTTCTTTCACGATGAATTTTAAGGACGAGGTCACGAGGAGAGAAAAAAGAGGAGATAAAAGGCAAAGCTATGGGCTTTTGTGAGGGTGGGGGGGGGACAAGGACACGTTTAGACTCGAAAACATGAAAAGTATTCAGCGCCGGAGGCCCAGACGGCAAATAACATCCCGGCGTCGCCGCGTAGCGCCTTGTCTTGGTGCTATGTAGAGCCAATTATCACGCGGGCAGAGCTGTGGCCACCCGTCTGCTGCTGGGGACCCGGCCCGGACGGCCAGCAGTGAAAACACCCTTCCTCATCTCCTCGCCTCCTCGCCTCCTCGACTCCTTTCTGCTGTTATCCGTCTCCCCCTGAAGCACTAACTTGTTACGCAAGAGCTCAAGAGAAGATCGCTTCTCCTTCTTGTCACTAATTCATATTTACTCCAGTTTGTTCATTCTTTTCTTTACCTCCACATACAACATGAGCTCGTGGGCACCGGAGCTCAGGTGCGTGACCTTGGCGTGTGTCATGCCTCTTACACGGTGGATTGATTGTAGCCGTGCGTGCAGTTAAATGACAAATCAATGAAGGCGAGCGGGGAATGAAATAAACAAGGAGTGCGCGACACACGCATTAGTGCGTGTGTGTGTGTTAATATGTCGTTAATGTGATATTTTCTATATCTGTGTCACAGGAAATGGTGTTTTCTCGCCGATAGCGGCTCAAACGAGGCTCTCTGGACATGATGAGTCCGTTAATTGGGCTCAATTAAAGGACAAGTCAATGGTGGCTAGAGGGGAATGAAATAAACAGGAAGTGGTCGACTCCGAGTGCAACACCTGCATTAGTGTGTGTGTGCGTGTTAATATGTCATGTTCTGGTGTATGACATGTGGAAGGACGGCGGCTAGCCCCTCTCTCCCACCGCGCCGCAGGCCGGACGATGAGCCCGTTAATTGAGCTGAAATCCCCCCCCCCGTCTCACGATGACGACTCGATTTCATCATTTTCTTCTCCGTCAGTGCAGAGTTTAACGAGCGCCGAGCGGAGGTGTCATTTGAGTTATAAAGCGAAAAAATATGTTGGTTTTTTTGTTTGTTTTTTAAGATTTTTATTTGAGCTCGAGATTCTTTTCAGTTTTGAAAAATAAATGATGAATCAACGCCGACCTGCCGAGGTTATTTGTCGGCAAATGGGAGCCGGATGTTTGTAGTTTTTTTTAAAAAGCTTGTCTAATTATCCCAAACACATGGAGATGCTCCGTGGCTCTGCCTCGCGGTTTAAAGACGTCCAGTTGCTCTGCTCCTGTGTGCGGAGCAGCGTTTGATGAATAAATGATGAAGTGTAACGCGTTCTATGGATTTCGGTCCAGTTCAGTTTAGTTTTGCTCTGTTATGAAATGATCAATCCCTTCACCGGGCCTCACGCTTGCGTCATTGATCCAGAGAGTTAAACGAAACACATTCATGAAGCTGCTTTTGGCTTCTTCCCCTCCGTGTGGTGACCGTAGGTATGACGCCTGTCTGCAGACCGCTGGTCTTACACGTCAGTAGAAGAGGGATAATGGATTTTTTCGGACAAAAAAAAGCAGAACCCGGTGAATGAAGAGCACGCGTTGGTTGTCACGGCGACGCAAATAACTCACCAGCGGACGGCGTTTGGGAGGCGCACGTCGATTGTGAATCCGTCTCGGCGGCCATTGCTGCACGACGGTCTACAAAGGCATTTAGAAGAGGGCATTGTGGGTCGGTTTTATCTGTCGCTCCTGGAAGCTTCCGTGTGTGTGTGTGTGTGTGTGTGTGTGTGTGTGTGTGTGTGTGTGTGCGTGTGCGTGTGTGTGCGTGCCATCCTGTGCGGTCGTCCTCCATGATCCTCTTGACTCCTCCCCCTCCCCTCGTCGTGTGCCCATAAAAAGGCGTCGGTTAAAATCGATACGCCAATAACACACAGTGCATCAGGCGAGCTCCCAGATGGCCGTTTGTCATTAGCGTGTCGGTTGACCTTTGCCCTCCCGACCGTACAGATGCTGCTGAAGGAGTTACTCATTAGCGTGACCTTTTGACCTCATCACACGCTCTCTCTCGTTCTGCGATGTTTTGTCGGTGCCGTTTGGATGCTTCGCCGCGTGCGTCGCCTCCTCCGGAGCCGTGGAGTCACAGGTGATCACGTTTAATGGCGGCGGCGTGCGCTGCAGCCGCCGCGGTGACCTCCTCCTCCTCCTCCTCCTCCTCCGCCGTGCAGCTGGTGGGTTCTCCTCATGGCTCCTCGGCTCATGACTACAGAGCCGACTCCTGCTGCGACGGTCCTGGCAGATGTTTGCACTGAATCACCCTCTGCTCGTGTGTGTGTGTGTGTGTGTGTCTGTGTGTGCTACAGCCTGGCTCTCCCAACCACCTGATCTCAGCTACCAGCCAACCTTCCCCACGCTCCGGTGTGTCTGCCAGGCTTCCCTTCAGACTCCTAGAACTCGCCTCCTGGAGGGGATGCTCGATGCTCGATGCTCGATGCTCACGGCCTCCGTCCCCCTGTGTGTGTGTTTGGTGAAACTAACCTGATGTGGTCATCTACACATGAGGGTAAAGGCTCTTGTAGGGCTCTGACTGGTTCTGGTTCCTCTTCACAGAGGTGGTCACACCAGAGCTTCAGGTTCTATTCCCTCTGGGCTGGGCCAGTGTTCCCTCTCCTTCAAAATCTCTCTTCTGTCTTGTGTGTATGAGACAGCAAGAACCGCAACAACCTAAAGAACCTAAAGAACCGCAAGAGTCTAAATAGTCTAAAGAACCGAAATAACCCAAAGAGTCTGAAGAACCTAAAGAACCCAAAAAGTCAAAAGAACCGAAAGAGCCGAAAGAACCCAAAGAGTCTAAATAGTCTAAAGAACCCAAAGAGATGAGCAGAAAAGGGAATTTTCTTTTTGTTCAGAGTATCTTAAGTGTGTGTGTGTGTGTGTGTGTGTGTGTGTGTGTGTGTGTGTGTGTGTGTGTGTGTGTGTGTGTGTGTGTGTGTGTGTGTGTGTGTGTGTGTGTGTGTGTGTGTGTGTCTCTCCCTTTCGGTGGGTTATTGGAATGTTAAGTTAAAGGCCGTCACATTGGAAGCCCCGTGCAACACGTTCCTCCGTTGTCGTGCGGGCGTAGTCCAACCGGAGGGAGCAACTCGCCGTCTGGCTCTGCAAGTCTCTGCCTGCTTCCTCACACACACACACACACACATACACACACACACACACAGAGACAGACACTTCTCAAGTGTGTTTGTTTGTTTGTTATTAACAAAGTAGTTGCTGCTCCGGTGTGCCGGCGGAAGGCGTATCGATTGTTGCGACAGAGGCATGTTGGATAACGGAGGGCGGACGCCGCCGCCGCCATCGGGTTGCTTGAGTGTCTGTTGTTGCACGTTAGCAACGCGAAGTGGAAAACAACGCGAGCTGCAGCGCCGTCATTCAGCCGACCGGTGCCTTCGTCGTCCCTCGTGGCGAGGAGCGCCCGGCTCGCCACCCAGCCGGCGCGTCAGACGTCTTGAGGTCTCAGATCCCAGACTGTCGGGCGCAGCCCAGACTCACTCAGGACCCATTACCTCCTCCTCCTCCTCCTCCTCCTCCTCCGACTGCGACGCCATTACTCCAAACCAGTTTCCATCGACCCCCCCCCCCCCCCCCCCGCGTGCGGCGCGGTGCCATCCAGAGAATCAGTGGTCAGCAGCTCTGGCTTCCAATCCGAGGGTTGCCGGTTCAATCCCCGCCCTAGTCCATGTGTCCTTGAGCAAGACTCCTAACCCTGAGTTGCTCGCTGTAGCTGTTTCTACGGTGTTTTAATCTCACATGTAAAGGTTCTTTGAGCGCTATATTCATTATTATTATTTTTATGAACTCATCGTGGTTCTTCATGGCATGACCTTCTTTAATTCTGCACTAGCTGGCTTTGTGTTAGTCGTGTCTGGAAGTTTCTGAACTATTAGAGGCCCCGAGTTGTCTATATACAGTATATATATAAATATATATTTATATATAGCTTCTGAAATATTTAGGTGGCCCGGCATGAACAACCAGATATTGATGGATGGCAAAGGAGAGGAGAAGGAAGGATGACCGCGGAGGAAGAGATAAAACAGAGCAGGGAAAATAAGAGCAGAGCGCAATGGAAACATGAGAACCAGAGGGGAAAGAATCCACACACACACACACACACATCAGGTAAACACTGAATGAGAGACGGCATAAAAAAAATGGAGGCAGAGTGATGGAGGATTCATCAAGGACAGAGAAGGACGGCGTTGGGGGAAGGTAAACCCGAAAAGAGGCGTGCTCAGCTTTTGACACCAGCTGTTCTCCTGCAGAGGCTGACATGTGTCAGACTGGGGGTGGGGGGGCAGTTCTCTCGTTGTCGTTATTACATAGCGCTACAGTAAAATTTGTAGATGTCGTGCGGCGGCGTTATTATTATTCATCAATCCGTTCTTCCTCAGTCGCCCACCGTTCCCTCTGACACTCATGTGCTAATATGATATGCAGAGAACTAAAAAAAGGAAAAAAGAAAACCGCAGCGGCGTGAATAAAGATATTCCTGTTTAAAAAAAAAAAAGGAGGTGCAGCAATTTGCTGAAGGATGTCGCTCCGGATGGACGGAGGCTGCATGTTGGCGGGCAGCGCTGGCAGGCCTTCTAATAGTCTAAATATTAGGAGCGTGTGTATATATATATATTTATATATATATATTTAAAATATGTGTAAATATATATATATTTACATGTATATATATATATATTTACATATATATATTTATATATATATTTTTTAAATATATATATATACATATTTATATATATATATATATATCCCTCCCCGTCTCTTCACACACACACGCACACACACATACATTTACCACGCTATGAGAACCTCCCGTTTCCCCTCCTCTCTCCTCTCCGCACACTCGGCTCGCCGCGTGTTCTGCCCGGTACCCAGTCAGCCAATCGCAAAGCAGATTCAGGTGCAAAACACACACACACACACACACTTCCTCTGCAGCTGTGAAGAAAAGAAGGGGAAAAAAAGAGGCTTCGGAGCTCCTGAAACTAGATCCTCCGATTGGAAGACGTCCTCCAGGCGTTATGTGCATGGGTCTTAGTTAGAGAGAGAGAGAGAGAGAGAGAGAGCATTGGATTTGACCACAGCGCTGGCTGTGCAGAGGCTCGCAGCAGATGAGATGTACACACACACACACACACACACGTGCACAGGATTAGTGTGTAAGCCGTCCCGCGGAGGCCACGGTGAGCTGCATGTTCACACTCGTTACTCTGGATTGACCCTCGTCCCGCCGGCGCCGGGGGGTTGATGCCGGCGGCTCCCCACTGGCATGTTTAATCTGACCACTGTGAGGCGGTGGGTAGATGCTTCATAATAATTATGATGCATTCAAAAAGCACGTTTATCGTAACACTTGATGATTATAGGACACTTTGTTTGTATGGCCCGTTTAGTGCGTTACATGGGATTAAGAATTTTTGTAATTAAAAAAAATATATATTAATTGATCTTGCATGATATTAATATTATACTGTATTATAAAATAATTATATATATTACATGTATGGTAATTCTAAAAATGTATGATATCGGCAAGAAAGACATTTATTCAGTATTATGAAACTTGACTTTATGAGTCTTTATAAAGTGCTTTTTTTAATGAGTTGTACATATTTTATAGAGTGTAGAGTCCTTACACTTAAAGCTGATTATAAGTGTGTTTCTAAAACTTCAATGTGGGAGAATAACATACTTTAATGCAACTTATTGGATGTTAGTAAAGCTTAATGTTCGGGGTGAAGACACACACACACACACACACACACACACACGCGCTCTTTGCTTCATCCTCTCTGGCTGGAGGAGCCTCCGAGAACCGAGCTGCAGGCTTGTTTCCGTCAGGCTATTATTAAAGTGACGGAGGAGAAGAAGAAGAAGAAGAAGAAGAAGAAGAAGAAGAAGGGTGAACGGGGGGGGGGGAGAGGGGGGGGTACAGGGCGTCACGCCGAGCACCCTTCTCACTCTCATCCTTCACACTCCGCCACAAAGCGCTCGCTGCATATGCTCCCGCTCACTTCCTCCACTCTGCAGGGTGACTCAGATCTCTCTCTCTCTCTCCCTCTCTCCCTCCCTTTCTCTCTCTCTCTCTCTCTCCCTCCCTCTCTCAGGTCCCATCTGATGCCCAGGCTGAAGGAGTCTCGCTCCCATGAGTCATTGCTCAGCCCCAGCAGCGCTGTGGAAGCCCTGGACATAAGCATGGAGGACGAGGTCGTCATCAAGCCCGTGCACAGCAGCATCCTGGGGCAGGACTACTGCTTTGAGGTGAGCAGGCACACACATGCACACACACACACACACACACACACACACACAATGAATGCTCGTGGTGTCGGCTGGATGTGGAGTGGAGTCAGAGTGGAGACGTGAGAAGATGAAGATCAAACTCCATTAAACTCTCCATCGGCTCGCTGATGATATTTTTAATCGGTTTATATAATAATCTCTTTATAATAATCTCTTTATAATAATCTATTTATAATAATCTCTTTGTTTAATTGTTTTTAATCCACAACAACAAAACATCTAGCATTACTGAAGAGTTCACAAACACTCTCTCTTTTTCTTTCTCTCTCTCTCTCTCTCTCTACTACTGTGCATTTGTTATCATCCAGTCATCATCTAGCCATCTCTCTCTCTCTCTATCTATATATCTCTCTCTCTGTCTTTAATAACCTGCCATTCTTCACCTTTCTGCTCTCTCTCTCTCTCTCTATCTCTCTACTACTGTGCATTTGTTATCATCCAGTCATCATCTAGCCATCTCTCTCTCTCTCTATCTATATATCTCTCTATCTATATCTCTCTCTCTGTCTTTAATAACCTGCCATTCTTCACCTTTCTGATCTCTCTCTCTCTCTCTCTACCATTGTGCATTTGTTATCATCCAGTCAGCCACCTCTCTCTCTCTCTCTCCCACTCTCCCTCCCTCTCTCCCTCTCTCCCTCCCTCTCCTCTGTCCATTCTCTCCATTCAGTCATTTCTATCCTTGTGTTGTTTGCTGACCTTCTTTGACGACTAAGTTTTGGCAAAAAACATTCTGTTCCTCCTTTTTACCGTCATTGTAATGCGTGGCGTTTGATGTTTAAAGCATTGTGTTTCTCTCTCTCTCGCTCTCTCTCCTTCTCTCTCTCCCTCCCTCTCTCTCTCTCCCTCCCTCTCTCTCTCTCTCTCCAGGTCACCACCTCCACAGGAAGCAAATGTTTTTCGTGCCGCTCGTCAGCCGAGAGAGACAAATGGATGGAGAACCTGAGGAGGGCGGTGCAACCCAACAAGGTAAACACTGTGTGTGTGTGTGTTTGTGTGTGTATGTCTGTGTGTGTCTGCAGCAGTCGGCGCTAACGCCTTCACGTTACAAATGTCCCAATTCAAAACCACACAACGTCGTGTCTCAACGCTGATTTTACTCATCTTCTAGAACAGGTTAAATATATATATATATATATATATTATTTATATATATTTAATTTATATTAATTATATATATTTAATTCATATTAATTATATATATTTAATTCATATTACATTTAGATAAATGTAATTCATATTATTTAATTTATATTAAATTTATATTTAATGTATATAATTTATACATATTTAATTTCTGTAACCAGGAAAAGCCTCATTGAGGTTACACATCTCCTTGAGAAGTCAGCGGTCGCACAATAACACAAAGTTTCAGACGTACAACATGAAACGGAGAATATAAACGCTAAACCTGCTCAGCGCCGCTCCTGCATACGTTATAATTATGAGTAATTATGATAATGACCCACTTACACAGGTGTCATCTTTTAAAGGAATGTAAACACCTCTCTGTCCTAATGCTAACGGTTCATTACTAATTGAAGGTATGGAGCACCTTGGTTTCCATTTTGCAATTAAATTGGAAAAATTGATAACACCACTGACAACTGATTACATTGAACCACACACACACACACACACACACAGTTCAGAAACATATAAATACCCATCTGAACCCAGAGGACTTGAGGCCGGCTTCATGTCTGCAGACGTTGGTTTAGTTGGTGGTTTAGTGGATCACGTGAACCCCTGGGGGTACGGGAAAGAACTGCAGGGGGTACGTAAGATTATTCAAAATATATTAAAAATGGTTAACTATCAAAAAAGTCCTTTAGAAATCGCAGTTATTCAATAAATATTAAATTAAATTCAAATGTAAGTTCATAGACTTAATTGTATATATTCTATAATTATGATTATTTAATAGCGTTTTGTTTTTGTTTTGTCGGTCCGGTGTTGCCTGTACTAGGTAGGTGCACACAAATATATATATATATGTATAAATGTATATATATATAATTTATATATATATATACATATATATGTTTTTGTTAATTGTTGTTTAAAATTTTTTAGAATAATAAATAACCACAAATAAATAAGAATACAATGGAATATGATTGCCTGATTTATGTTTTCTGTTTGTTTTTTGTAAAAAAACCACTTTGAATCTGTAGACTACTGCCTAATAGTCTTATTATTGCCTAATCGTCTTATTATTGCCTAATCGTCTTATTATTGCCTAATCGTCTTATTATTGTCTAATAGTCTTATTATTGCCTAATAGTCTTATTATTATCTAATAGTCTTATTATTGCCTAATAGTCCTATTATTGACATCTTTATGACAATTGCTCATATACTGTCAGCCTAAATAACTATATTTATTATTTTTGAACAAAGGTTAAATGATATTTCATAGATTTCAAAAAGTGCGCCTAAAGAATCTGTAAATGTCCTCCCCTGGTCGGAGCAGACGGTGTTGCTCCACCCTCTGAAGCATTATCTGGACAGTATTGTACTGCAGAGAGTAGTTTATTCTCTTATGATGGCAATAAAAAGGTAATTAACAAACTAAACGGACCATTATAACACTTAAAAGTGTTTTCCCTGAGAGAACCTGAGGTGTCGTTTCCCCGTGTTCCTCACCGCGTGGTTCCCTCCTGCAGGACAACAGCCGGCGGGTGGAGAACCTGCTGCGGCTCTGGATCATCGAGGCCAAGGACCTGCCGGCCAAGAAGAAGTACTTCTGCGAGCTGTGCCTGGACGACTCGCTCTACGCCCGCACCACCTGCAAGCTGAAGACCGACAACGTGTTCTGGGGCGAGCACTTCGAGTTCAACAACCTGCCGGCCGTGCGCGTCGTCGCCGTGCACCTCTACAAGGACACGGACAAGAAGAAGAAGAAGGATAAGAACAATTACGTGGGGCTGGTCAGCATCCCCGCCGCCGCCGTCACCGGGCGGCAGTTCGTGGAGAAGTGGTACGCCGTGAGCACGCCCAGCCCCCCCAAGGGCAAGGCCTCCGGGCCCATGGTCCGCATCAAGGCGCGCTACCAGAGCATGAGCATCCTGCCCATGGAGATGTACAAGGAGTTCGCCGAGTACACCACCAACAACTACATGCTGCTGTGCTCGGTGCTGGAGCCCGGCATCAGCGTCAAGAACAAGGAGGAGATGGCGTGCGCGCTGGTCCACATCCTGCAGAGCACCGGCAAGGCCAAGGTGAGTACCGGGTCTTCTCCACGTCGCTCTCTTCCCGTGACCTTTGACCTTACGGTGCAGACGGAGGCCAGACGCAGAGGTGATTTCCTCCCGGCTGTCGTACATGTTTAAGTCCGGCTAATTCCTTCCGTGTATCCCCCCCCCACACACACACACACACACACACACACATACATGGCCTGCGGCAACCGGGCCCGCTGGACTCGGAGAATCCCAAATGCCGTTATTTCAATTTTCATGGCGGCCTCGGCGGAGTGGCGCCGGCTGATTGGTGCTTAAGGGGGCGTGGCCTCCCACACGGGGAGCAGCAGGACTCATCCGGTCGCCCGCGGAGACGCCACGTCCTTAATCACCTGCTCTTAATTAATGCTCACCAAAATCCTCTCGTGTCGCCTGGTCACTCTTTTTTTCCGGCTGTTTTTTTCTCTTCGAGATGAGATGGTCACGGTTCACTCATCGCGAGAGACGCACCGCATGTGCGTGTCTGTGAGCGTCTCGTGTTCACAGAAAGGCCTTTCCAACCTGTACGGAAAAAGACGAAAGAAAAAAAAGGGGGAAAAAGAGCCGCCGGCGCCTTTTTGAAGGACTGATGGAAACAGGATGATTTGACGCGTTGTAGTCCTGAAGCGTTGTAGTCCTGAAACTTTGTAGTCCTGAAGCGTTGTAGTCCTGAAGCTTTGTAGTCCTGAAGTGTTGTAGGCCTGAAGCGTTGTAGGCCTGAAGCGTTGTAGGCCTGAAGCGTTGTAGTCCTGAGGTGCGGCCGATGTTTAATGGGCCATTATGACGATATATATGTGGCCGTGTCGAGCATCGGCAAAGCTCAGAAGGTCAAAGGTCAGGAGTGGACACTTTGGGTTGAACACAATAAGGAATATTCTGTCGACTGTTTTTTTGTATTTCATTTTGAAGGCCTGAAAAAAAAATGAAAAAAAATCCAATCATAACATGTCTACCGACTTCTTGTAAGGTCACGACCCCCCCCCCCCCCCCCCCAGCTCCTGGCACGAAGCCTCAGCGCTAGTGATCTCCTCCTCCACCTCCTCCTTCGGGAATATTCCATTCTTCATTTTTTGTGCCGCTGCCCGATAAGGAGGAGGAGGAGGGAGGTGTTGCGTTGTTATCTTCACTGCCCCTCCAGGTGACCTCCAGTGAGCCTCTCCTCTCCGCAGCCTCAGCTTGTTATTCAGTGTTCTCGCAGTCGTTAATCGTCTCCCTGCGTTTGCCCTGAATAGAAAAGTCGACAGCCGTGCAGAGTGTGCGCCGCATGGAGACCCTCGCTGTGCCCCCCCGGTCCGGCCTCGCCTCCTAATCAACACGTGCACTCAGCCGCTCGATCTGGGAGCGCCGACAGACAACCCCGTTTTTTGGGGGGTTTATTCCCGTGCTGAGCGGCGAGGCGTCGGGCTTCCTGTCGGCCTCGCGGCGCCCCGCGGTCCAACGGTCAGCCCAATGTGACCCTCACAGGAAGGGCTGCAGGCGGGGAACGAGCCACCGGCCCCCAGGGAGAGAGAGGGATGGAAAGATGAGGAGAGCGAGAGGATGGAGAGGCTGCAGTAGTGCCCCCCCCCCCCCCCCCAGGCTGTAAAAAACTGCACCCGTCGATACGTTATTGGGTTTTCTATTCTCTCTCCTCTCGCTCAATTATTTCTCTTCTGTCACAAAACTGTGAAAAGTGAAACCCAAACTTTATCATTTTAAAATTATACTCCCCCAAAAAGGTGTGTGTGTGTGTGTCCGTGTGTGTGTGTGTGTGTGTGTGTGAGAATAGCAGCTCTGGCGAGCGGCGCCGGTTGTTCTAATAAATCATTAGTTCCACAGAGCACGACTCCTCCAGTAACGATGTTTGTTTATCTCACCACTAAAGCAATCTGTGAACACGACAATAACAATAATGACAACAACAACAACAACAGGCTCCGAGCCGGGTGGAACGCCCTCGTCACGCTCTGTTCCTGCTTTGTTGGACGCCGTTGGAATTTAACACGCCAACAAAAAGCAGATGAAAAAACTTTAAAGTCTTTTAGTTCGTCGTCACGGCAACGTTTAGACGTCACATCTCATTTTTATTGTTCTGCGTAACGTAAAGTGCTTTAAATCTCATGTGAAGCGCTCCGTGATCAGCGTGTGATGATTAATACGAAGACAACAGTCAGGGTTCTGAAATGGTTCTTTAAAAGGCTTTGTGGTTCTACGAAGAACCGTCACCGACTGGAGAACCATTTCTTTGTTTGAGACACCTTTATAGGTTTTTTAAAGAACTATTTAAGAAATGGTTCTCTAAAGAACCCTGGTTTGAAAGGTTCTTCGTGAAACCAGAAATGGTGCCTTAAAGAACCCTAGTTTGAAAGGTACTTTGAGGAACCATAAATAGGGCCTTAAAGAACCATTTTTTAAGGTTCTTTGAGACACCTTTATAGGTTCTTCGAAGAACTCTTTGAGGAAATTGTTCTTTAAGGAACCCTGGTTTGAAAGGTTCTTCGTTGAACCAGAAATGGTGCCTTCAAGAACCATGTTTTGAAGGTTCTTTGAGACACTTTTATAGGTTCTTTGAGGAACTATTTAAGGAAATGGTTCTTTAGAGAACCCTGGTTTGAAAGGTTCTTTGTGGAACCATAAATGGTGCCTTAAAGAACCATGTTTTTAAGGTTCTTTGAGACACCCTTTTAGGTTCTTTAAAGAACTATTTGAGGAAATGGTTCTTTAAAGAACCCTGGTTTGAAAGGTTCTTCGTGGAACCATAAATGGTTCTTCTATGCATCACTCTGAAGAACCCTGTTCCTGTGTTGTGACTGACAGTGTCTTCCTTGTTTTAAGGCCTTTATTTAGTTATTCTTCTCTCTCTGTTCGTGTCGCTGTGGTTTTGTATTTATATAAAAACACACAAACATAAATCAGCATCTTCTCCTTCTCTGTGAATCTGTATTTCAGCTGCAAAAATGTGCAGCAGAAAAGAGATGTAAGCAGTGCACACACACGCACACGCACACACGCACACACACACACACACACACACACTGGGCTGATTAGATTGTGTGTGTATCAGCGCATTGGACAATACTTTATGAGTTTCTTCCTGAACGTCTCCCCGTCTGCAGGGAGCTCGGCTCCCGACTCTTCGACGTGATCTCCATGCGCCTCCTTCTCACCTCCTGCCGCTGTGTGGGCGCTGCTTTTGTTCTTCTCTTCTTCTTCTTTTTGAGGCATGGTTTGGCTGATGAGATGTGACAGCGATACAGAGAGCGCTCGACTTCTCCTTATGAGCACTGAAGCAGAGGGAAGGGTGGGAGGAGGAGGAGGAGGAGGCTGCAGGATTGAGGGAATCATCAGAGAAAAAGACTGAGGGATCTTGGGTAGGAAAATAAAAGGAGCTCCAGTGTATATATATATATATATATATACACATACATATATATATATATATATATAGTTTACTTCTCCTCTCTATGTTTACTTCTCTCTCTCTCTATGTTTACTTCTCTCTCTCTCCTCTTGTTCATGCAGCCGTTCTCTCTCATCCAGGTCGGCCTCGGCTCAGTAGAGAGCAGAGAGGAGGGAGAGAGGATGGAGAGAGGATGGAGAGAGGATGGAGAGAGGAGGGAGAGAGCAGAGAGGAGGGAGAGAAGAAGCTCCAACCTTGTCCTCAAGCCACTACAAATTTGGCTTTATGTGTGTGTGTGTGTGGGGGGGGATGTTGCGTCACATAAAAAGTGAAAACGTGTCGCGGCTCTACGAACTGACACTAATATACATACCTCATTTGTTAAGAGTTGAGTCTGACTTGTGTGTGTGTGTGTGTGTGTGTGTGTGGGAGCATGGGTGGGATGTGCGTCTCCTCTCGCTGCACCTCAGTGTCTGATTGGCTCCCTGGAGTGCGTCTCTGATTGGCTGCTGCAGCAGCTATAGAAACTATCTGAGATGCTCCGGCGCTTTCTTCCTTTTTCCACCTCTTCCTCCTCCTCTGCTCTTTTTAAAAGGGCCGCCTCTCCTTCTCCTTCTCCATTCCCCCCCCCGCCACGCTGGTTCCCCTGGTTTAACAAGCTGCCGGGGGACATACATGAGAGCTCACCCGGAGACGGAGGGATCCAAACAAGGGCATGATTCATCCCCAGATGGCTCCTCTTCCCTCTCTCTCCTTCACACTTTGAATTTTTGGAAGCTTTAATGCCTGTATGCACATTTAGTTTTGTTCTTCAGCTGATGAATACTATATTTATATTTATTTATATATTTATTTATATTTGTATATATATTTATGTTTGTACAATTCTATGTATCAATATATTTATATATATTATATAATTTTTTTTAAATATATATATCACTTTAAATACATGTAGGCTGAGACAGTTTGATATTCTTTGCACACGGCACACAGGGTGATGAGTGTGCTCACCTGCACAAAGAAAGTCTGTGAAATAGTTGCAGGGAAAGTGAGAAAAAACACATTTTTCTAGTTATTTTTCACTTTTAATTCTTCAATAGTTCGTATTTTATTTTAAAATCAAACAAATCTGTTCATCCAGGTTCAAACTTTTCATTTGCGTTGACTTGTGATCATCAGGCATTTAGTTTTCACGGTAACCACAGCGCTGTTTAGATCCAGGTTCACAGGTATGTCTCTGCCACCCCGCTGTGAACACCTAGTACACAAGAGCCTGCAGACTGAACTCAGGGCTCACAAACCCACGCAGCCAGGCGAGGAGACAGAAGAAAGGCATGACAACTGGAAACAGCGTGGTAAACATGTTGTGGTTAATTAGTGATGGGAAGCAGCAGCGGGAGGCCGAGCTCAAAGCGGCGTTAACGGCGTCTGAAGACGTATTGTTACACCTGAACACATGTGTTTAATATTCTATTCAAAATCCTTAAAAGTGAATCTTCTCTGCTTCTCCGTCCATTATAAATTACAGAAGCTACGAAGACGCATACGTTGCACATTTAATCCAAGATAAAACGCCTATTATTGAGCGTAGGGCGACTTTCAGTGTTTATAATCTCTCGTTGCCGTCATTAACCCTGCGCATTGTTTTCATTTCCTCTGCAGGACTTCCTCACAGACCTGATGATGTCAGAGGTGGACCGGTGCGGGGAGAACGAGCACCTCATCTTCAGAGAGAACACGCTGGCCACGAAGGCCATCGAGGAGTACCTCAAGCTGGTGGGGCAGAAGTACCTGCAGGACGCCCTCGGTGAGTGGAGCGGGGGAGGAGGGAAATATGAGAAGGAAACAGGAGAGGGAAGAGAGAAGAAGAGAGCGCTGTCTCTTTAAGAGAAAGGTGTGTGGTGTTGATTACCTGTGCACATACTGTGAAGAGAGGAAAGTGCTTGATGTCCCTTTGGAAGAGAGCGCTGTCTCTTTAAGAGATGGGCACTGTCTCCTGAAGAGAGCGCTGTCTCTTTAAGAGAGGGGCGCCGTCTCTTTAAGAAAGTGGTGTGTGAAGTTGATTACCTGTGCACATACTAACTGTGAAGAGAGGAAAGTGCTTGTTGTCCCTTTGGTAGAGAGCGCTGTCTCTTTAAGAGAAGGGCGCTGTCTCTTTAAGAGAAGGGCGCTGTCTCTTTAAGAGAAGGGCACTGTCTCTTTAAGAGAAGGGCGCTGTCTCTTTAAGAGAAGGACACTGTCTCTTTAAGAGACGGGTCTGTGAAGTTGATTACCTGTGCACAAACTAACTGTGAAGAGAGGAAAGTGCTTGTTGTCCCTTTGGCAAAGAGCGCTGAGAGGGGCACCATCTCTTTAAGAGAGCGCTGTCACTTTAAGAGAGGGGCGCTGTCTCTTTAAGAGACGGGTGTGTGAAGGGCAGGTGCAGGAAGCAAGCAGCCTGAAGACACAATGTATGCCGTTTTTAACCGGGAACTTGTTAAATTAAAGAATTAAAACAACCAAAGTGACATTTGGTCCACTCCTCTTTTAACATCCCTCCCGCTCCTCCTCCTCCCCCCCCCCCCCCCACACACACACACACCCCTCGCTGCAATGTTAGTCCAAGGTTAGACCTGGTGTGTGTTTGTCCACTGCGGTCCGAACAATAAGCGCTCTGTGTGCTCATCCCTCTGATTTCGATACGCACACATTGGTTTAATCTACAACCGGCACACATCCTTCCTGCTCCGTCTGCACGCCGATGATATTCACACTTTGTGTGAGTGTGTGTGTGTGTTTGTGTGTCGGTCCGTGGGTCTTTCTTTAGAATAAGAACCGCCGCCCGATTGCCTGCATGTCGAATGCTTTCGAGGGGACATGTGACGATATGCTGAGGACCCAGCTCTGTTCTTAATAGAGTTCATATCGATGAAATCACTGAAACTGAAACTGGGATCACGCCGGTGACCGAGAGCTCGGCCATCAGGACCGGAGCGTTCTCGTGTTTTATGGGATGGACGACGGACACGCCGTCATATCTCATGTGGCTCTTCTCGGTCCCTCGGTCTCGTGTGGTCATCGTTTCGCTGCTCCAGTTGCTCAGTGTGTGTTTTCGTGTTGTTGTTTGTTTGTTTTCAGGCGAGTTCATCAAGGCGCTCTACGAGTCAGACGAGAACTGCGAGGTGGACCCGTCCCGCTGCTCCTCGGGGGATCTGCACGAGCACCAGAGCAACCTGAAGATGTGCTGCGAGCTGGCCTTCTGCAAGATCATCAACTCCTACTGGTGGGCACATCCTCGGCACGGGGAACACGCTCTGTTTCTGACGCGAAGGAGGAGATTAGAGCACGAACGGCTCTGATTCCCCCGAGTCGTCGCTTACTGACAACAGTGACATTTGAAGGGGTCTTTTAATTTCTATGGAAATTCAAAATAATGGCAAATGTATTGCGACGTGACGTATGGAAAGTGATTGCAATCAAATCAGTAACGCATCCTCTGCGTGTTGTTTTCACCCCCTGACAAAAAGAGAGAGAGAGAGAGAGAGAGACTATCAAAACATTCACAATCAGATGCAAATAATATGCAGTAACTCCGCCGACGGCTTCGTCGTGACCCGTCTGTTTATGCACTTGCTCTCGATGCCTCAGAGGGGATTTGTTCACGTCCCTCTAAAATTAAGAGCCGTGATTTATTTATTTTCTTAAGTCGTTCGAAATGGGATAAATTAATTGCATTCTTACGTGTGGAAGTGAAACGGGAGAGAAGGGAAATAAACCCAAGACATAATACGAAAAGAAATACACAACTTTTCCTGGATTTCTTGCAGATATACGACCCACTTTAATTTATTTTATAAAGCCCAATATCACAAACTACAAACTCCCCTCAGAGGGCTTTACAATCTGAACACACACGACATCTCTGACCTTTGACCTCTAACATCAGATCAGGAAAAGCTCCAAAGAAAATACACTTTCAGGGGAAACATGTAAAGAATCCTTCAGGAGAGCAAGAGAGGAGGATCCCTCTGCAGGATGGACAGAAGAAGAGACGTCATGTGACCAGAAGGAATTAAAGAACCTCAGATCGTCTACGTGGTTATAACGTAAAGGTCTCTCTCTCTCTCTCTCCAGTGTCTTTCCACGAGAGCTGAAGGAGGTGTTCGCCTCCTGGCGACAGGAGTGCAGCAACCGCGGCCGGCCGGACATCAGCGAGCGTCTGATCAGCGCCTCGTTGTTCCTGCGCTTCCTGTGCCCGGCCGTCATGTCGCCGTCGCTCTTCAACCTGATGCAGGAGTACCCCGACGACCGCACGGCGCGCACGCTCACGCTCATCGCCAAGGTCACGCAGAACCTGGCCAACTTCACCAAGTGAGTGTGTGTGTGTGTGTGTGTGTGGAAGGTGGAACCATGAAACTATGAAGTCATGAAGCCATGGAACCATGAAGCCATGGAACCTTGAAGCAACAGAACCATGGAACCATAGAACCATGGAGCCATGAAGTCATGGAACCATGAAGTAATGGAACCATGAAGCCATGGAACCATGAAAGCATGAAGCCATAGAACCATGGAACCATGAAGCCATAGAACCATGAAGTCATGGAACCATGAAGTAATGGAACCATGAAGCCATGAAAGCATGAAGCCATAGAACCTTGGAACCATGAAGCCATGGAACCATGAAAGCATGAAGCCATAGAACCTTGGAACCATGAAGTCATGGAACCATGAAGCCATAGAACCATGAAGTCATGGAACCATGAAGTCATAGAACCATGAAGTCATGGAACCATGAAGCCATAGAACCATGAAGTAATGGAACCATGAAGCCATAGAACCATGAAGTCATGGAACCATGAAGTCATGGAACCATGAAGCCATGGAACCATGAAGCCATAGAACCATGAAGTAATGGAACCATGAAGCCATAGAACCATGAAGTCATGGAACCATGAAGCCATGGAACCATGAAGCCATGGACCATGAAGCCATAGAACCATGAAGTCATGGAACCATGAAGCCATAGAACCATGAAGTAATGGAACCATGAAGCCATAGAACCATGAAGTCATGGAACCATGAAGCCATAGAACCATGAAGTCATGGAACCATGAAGCCATAGAACCATGAAGTCATGGAACCATGAAGCCATATAACCATGAAGCCATAGAACCATGAAGTAATGGAACCATGAAGCCATAGAACCATGAAGTCATGGAACCATGAAGCCATGGAACCATGAAGCCATAGAACCATGAAGCCATGGAACCATGAAGCCATGGAACCATGAAGCCATGGAACCATGAAGCCATAGAAGGATAGAACCATAAAACCAAGGAACCATGAAGCCATGGAATCATAGAACCATGGAACCATAAAGTTATGTAGCCACGCTTTTGAGCAGAACATTTCCTAAAGCAGCGTTCCCGGTTCCCCTGTCCCGGTTCCTTCAGGTTCGGGAACAAGGAGGAGTACATGTCCTTCATGAACCAGTTCCTGGAGCACGAGTGGACCAACATGCAGCGCTTCCTGCTGGAGATCTCCAACCCGGAGACCATCTCCACCACGGCGGGCTTCGAGGGCTACATCGACCTGGGCCGCGAGCTCTCCACGCTGCACTCACTGCTGGCGGAGGTGGTGTCCCAGATGGACCAGGTACTGAGCATGGAGAAGAAGAAGAAGAATATGGATAATAATACTATATATTATACTATACTTCCTTTCTAATGCATTAGTTTATACCAAGATTGTATAAATATATATATATATTATATATGTGTATATATATATTATATATTTGTATATATATATGTGTATATTGATACACATATATATATGTGTGTGTATCTATATACACATATATATATACACATAATATATATATTATATGTGTATATGTATATGTGTATATAGATACACATATATATTATATGTGTATATATATGTTTATATATGTGTGTATATGTATATATGTGTGTGTATATACATATATATGTGTATCTATATACATGTATGTATATGAATATATAGGTGTGTATATGTATATATACATATATATATGTATTTATATGTATAAACACATTTATATGAATAAACACATATATATGTGTATCTATATACATATATTTATATATATATATTTATATGTATATATACACACATATATATATAAGTATGTATATATATCTATGTATATATAAATGTATATATATATGTATATATATATATATAGAGAGAGATAGATATATAATGCAGGTTATGGGATTCTTCTCAGAAGGTCCAAAGGTCTTCAAAACATTACCACAGGACTTCACTGTGATCCATAATTCATAATTGCGTTCCATAAACATATTAATGTTCTACAAGGACGTTTACACTGGCTCAGGTAGCAGATGGGAAGCAGGTAATGATGAGGAAATGGGGGAAGCTTCAAGGTTTCTGTTGGGGGGGTGGGGGGGGGGGAGTGCATCCGCTCTTTCAATAATTGAGGAAGGCCATTGAGTCCATCAGACGAGCCTCGTGTATTATTCAGCATGAAGAAGAGATTTGATTGGACGTGTCACCGAGTCGTCCCGTCTCCACTCCCCTCGCAGAGCTCCGCCTCCAAGCTGGGCCCTCTGCCCCGGATCCTGCGCGAGGTGAACGCGGCGCTGTCCAACCCGTCGTCCTGCGTCGCCGTGACGCCCGCGCCGCCGCCGGAGCCCACGGGCTGCAGCTCGCCGCCCGCCGCCGAGGCCGGCTGCAGCATCTCCACCGGGCTGCAGAAGATGGTCATCGACAACGAGCTGTCGGGGTGAGATGCTTTAGGATCTATGTGTTAAGATCTATATGTTAGGATCTATGTGTTAGGATCTATATGTTAGGATCTATGTGTTAGGATCTATGTGTTAGGATCTACAGGACTGTCTCAGAAAATTAGAATATTGTGATAAAGTTCTTTATTTTCTGTAATGCAATTTAAAAAACAAAAATGTCATGCATTCTGGATTCATTACAAATCAACTGAAATATTGCAAGCCTTTTATTCTTTTAATATTGCTGATTATGGCTTACAGCTTAAGAAAACTCTAAAATCCTATCTCATAAAATGTTAATATTTCCTCAGACCAAGTTAAAAAAAAAGATTTATAACAGCTGAGTGTTTGTCAAGGCTCAGGAAACCCTTGCAGGTGTTTCGAGTTAATTAGACAATTCAAGTGATTTGTTTAATACCCTACTAGTATACTTTTTCATGATATTCTAATATTTAGAGATAGGATATTTGAGTTTTCTTAAGCTGTAAGCCATAATCAGCAATAAATCAGAATAAAAGGCTTGCAATATTTCAGTTGATTTGTAATGAATCCAGAATGCATGACATTTTTGTTTTTTTAATTGCATTACAGAAAATAAAGAACTTCATCACAATATTCTAATTTTCTGAGACAGTCCTGTATGTGTTAAGATCTATATGTTAGGATCTATGTGTTAGGAGCTATATGTTAGGATCTATGTGTTAAGATCTATGTGTTAGGATCTATGTGTTAAGATCTATGTGTTAAGATCTATATGTTAGGATCTATATGTTAAGATCTATATGTTAGGATCTATGTGTTAGGATCTATACATTAGGATCTATGTGTTAGGATCTATGTGTTAAGATCTATATGTTAGGATCTATGTGTTAGGAGCTATATGTTAGGATCTATGTGTTAAGATCTATGTGTTAAGATCTATATGTTAGGATCTACAGGACTGTCTCAGAAAATTAGAATATTGTGATAAAGTTCTTTATTTTCTGTAATGCAATTCAAAAAACAAAAATGTCATGCATTCTGGATTCATTACAAATCAACTGAAATATTGCAAGCCTTTTATTCTTTTAATATTGCTGATTATGGCTTACAGTTTAAGAAAACTCTAAAATCCTATCTCATAAAATGTTAATATTTCCTCAGACCAAGTTAAAAAAAAGATTTATAACAGCTGAGTGTTTGTCACGGCTCAGGAAACCCTTGCAGGTGTTTCGAGTTAATTAGACAATTCAAGTGATTTGTTTAATACCCTACTAGTATACTTTTTCATGATATTCTAATATTTAGAGATAGGATATTTGAGTTTTCTTAAGCTGTAAGCCATAATCAGCAATATTAAAAGAATAAAAGGCTTGCAATATTTCAGTTGATTTGTAATGAATCCAGAATGCATGACATTTTTGTTTTTTGAATTGCATTACAGAAAATAAAGAACTTCATCACAATATTCTAATTTTCTGAGACAGTCCTGTATGTGTTAAGATCTATATGTTAGGATCTATGTGTTAGGATCTATACATTAGGATCTATGTGTTAGGATCTATGTGTTAGGATCTATGTGTTAGGATCCATACATTAGGATCTATGTGTTACGATCTATACATTAGGATCTATGTGTTAGGATCTATGTGTTAAGATCTATGTGTTAGGATCCATACATTAGGATCTATGTGTTACGATCTATACATTAGGATCTATGTGTTAAGATCTATACGTTAGGATCTATGTGTTAGGATCTATGTGTTAGGATCTATATGTTAGGATCTATGTGTTAGGGTCTATGTGTTAGGATCTGCTGACGTCGTGAGTTCATGTTCTCTACAGAAGGATTTCTAACGCTTCCCTCCTCCTCCTCCTCCTCCTCCTCCTCCTCCCCTCCTCCTCCTCTCCCAGGTTAGTGGACTTCACCCGGCTGCCCTCCCCGACCCCGGAGAACAAGGACCTGTTCTTCGTGACGAGGAGCTCGGGGATCCACCCGTCCCCGGCACGCAGCTCCAGCTACTCCGAGACCAACGAGCCGGACCTGTGCATGGCGCCCGGCAGCAAGAGCCTGTCCATGGTGGACCTGCAGGACCCCCGCGGTCTGGACGGCGCCGGCCCGGGCCCGAACTCCTCGGACGGCCTCGGCGAGGGCCCGATCTCCGGCGGCGGCGGTTGGTCGGCCAGAGTCCCGCAGGGCAACAACCCCGGAGGTCCGACTCTGCGGAGGCCGGCCCAGAACTCCCCCCTCGCCGCCGCCGTCACCCTGGGCTCAGAACCCGCCCGGGCCGCCCCGCCCAGCTGCTCGCCCCCCTGTCCTTCCAGAACCCCGTGTACCAGATGGCGGCGTGCATGCCGGTGTCCCCCCGCGGGATGACGGACTCGGGGTCCGAGTGCCACAGTTCTGTGAGTTCACACAGCAACAACGAGGACGGGCCGGCGGGCGGCGGGAAGCACGCCTTCCTGAACCACGGCGGCGGCGGAGGGGGCGGGAGCAGCGGGGACGAGTACACCCGGCGGTCGGGCGAGTTCAACCGGCGCCAGCTGTCGCTCACGGAGACGCAGCACCAGCCCGGCGTGCCCCGGCAGAACAGCGCCGGCCCCCAGCGGCGGATAGACCAGCCGCCGCCGCCGCAGAGCGTCACGCGGGGCCGCACGCCGCCCAACCCGCTCACCGGCGGGCCGTACCCGCGGCCCTCCTCCGGCAACGTGATGGCGTCGGCGTCGCCCGACTGGCCCGGCAGCGGCGCCCGCCTGCGGCAGCAGGCGTCCTCGTCGAAGGGCGACAGCCCCGAGAACAAGCAGCGGGCGCAGCAGCACAAACAGGTACGGCGGGCCGGATGATGTCATCGGGCCGTTTGTGTCGGGGCGGCGGCGTGGGCGGCGTGGGCGGCGCCCTGATGCGTGTGATGACGGCAGGTTGCTACAGGCGGCTCATCACTTCACCGCTGTGGTACCGGTCCAGTTTAATGGGCTGAGGAGGGGGGGGGGGCAAGATAAGCATCTGTGTGTGTGTGTGTGTGTCGGTGTGTGTGTGTCGGTGTGTGTGTGTGTGTGTGTGTGTGTGTGTGTGTGTGTGTGTGTGTGTGTGTGTCGGTGTGTGTGTGTGTGTGTGTGTGTGTCGGTGTGTGTGTGTGTGTGTGTGTGTGTGTGTCGGTGTGTGTGTGTGTGTGTGTGTGTGTGTGTCGGTGTGTGTGTGTCGGTGTGTCGGTGTGTGTGTGTGTGTGTCGGTGTGTGTGTGTGTGTGTCGGTGTGTGTGTGTCGGTGTCGGTGTGTGTGTGCCGGTGTGTGTCTTCACCGTGGGGGTTTCCGTCTCTCCGTAAGTCTGTTCAACGTTGCCCGGTGAACGGTTGCCCTTGGTAACTGGCTTCAGGTTATCTGCATATTAACCACAATGCATTGCTCTCCTCTCCGTGGAGCGACGAGCTCACCGACGAAGACGAAGCTTCATCTGATCTGAAACTCCTTGTCTGGTCTCGGATGAAATATCTCAACACATGTTCAAAGTTTACACGTGAATGTTCCCACAAGGAGAATCAACACGAGCCCCCCTCCACCCCCCCCCCCAAAAAAAGCGTAGTTAGCTACATGCTAAACTAAAGCGGTGACCATGGAAA
Source organism: Pseudoliparis swirei (assembly GCF_029220125.1). Lineage (NCBI taxonomy): Eukaryota > Metazoa > Chordata > Actinopteri > Perciformes > Liparidae > Pseudoliparis > Pseudoliparis swirei. The sequence goes on along the minus strand of NC_079402.1, from coordinate 16,330,496 downwards.
CCATCAAACCTGACATCTCCAAATTTTATAGATAATGTATCCTGATAAATTCTTTGTTATATCTTCATTCAACTGTTGACTGCTGCTTGCATGATACACACACACACACACATTCACACACACACTCACACACACACTCTCACACACACACAATCACACACACACACTCTCACACACACACACTCACACACACACACTCTCACACACACACTCACACACACACTCTCACACACTCACACACACACCCTCTCACACACACACATACTCTCACACTCACTCACACACACACACACACACTCTCACACACACACACTCTCACACACACACACTCACACACACACTCTCACACACACTCACACACACACACCCTCACACACACTCTCACACACACACACTCTCACACACACTCACACACACACCTTACGGTCCTCATCTGATCCTGCAGCATGTACCTTCCACGCTGCTAGTAGACACTGCAGGTGTACACACACACACACACACACACACACACTCGCACATGTTTAAATGGGTGCGCTCTGCTGTGTGTGTGTGTGTGTGTGTGTGTCTATGTGTGTGTGCGTGTGTGTGTGTGAGCTTGCAGACACAAGGTGGCGTGTCTCCATCCCATCTGCTGCTCTCAGTCCAGATGATTTGGTGCATTTCAAGCTTATTTCTGTTGTTTCTGTGCTGTTATTGCCCCCCTCCCCCCCCCCCTTGCACCCGGCTCATGTGTGTGTGTGTGTGTGTGTGTGTTCACTAGGCCCCCTCCCCAGTGAACCCCAGTGCGCTGGACCGCACAGCCGCCTGGCTTTTGAATATGAATGTGCAGTTTTTAGACCGTGAGGGGACGGAGGCGGAGTCACTGAGAAACAGAGAGGATCTGACTCAGGTGGAGAAGGTAACCGCTGACCTTTGACCTTTTACCAACACCTCCTTTCACAACCCACCTCCACCTTCAGCCCTGATGCTCCCGCTCAACTCTCCTTCCTCCCTGTACCCTTCATTAGCTCCCTCATCCACTTCCCTCCTTCCCTCCTGGGGTTATTACTCCTTCCTCAAAGGTCCTCGAGACGTATTGATACAAACTGTCCCTTAAAGTCATAAAGTGAACGTTTAATAACATAAATGGAGGTGAAGAGCTTCCTGCAGGCTCTGCAGGTGACCTGCAGGTCACCTGCAGGGCTCTGCAGGTGACCCCCGGATGACTCGCCCCCACCTTCCATGTTTGGGCTTTTGTGTTTCTTTTTTTGCCTTGTTCAGCCTGTGGTGAACCGGCTGCAGGAACGTCATAGCAACAGCAATAATGATAATGATAATGATAATAATAATAATTGGTAATACAGTCAAAATATTTTCTAAATACGAGAAGGATACCAGCGTGGTTGTGCGGGTCACCGTTCATTAATCTGATGATTATGTTTAACTGTTGCTCAATAAAACTGATCAATACAATTAAATATTTCCCCAAGTAGGTTTATTAAAATATTAATATTTCCAGTTTACTGTCAGAAATCACTTCTTTTTTTTTAACACCAATGAAAATAATCTCTATCGATTAATCCACTAATTATGACGATACACTTCCTGTATCGTCTCCTACGGCCTAATCTTCTGTGTGTGTGTGTGTGTGTGCTTGTGCCTGTGTGTGTGTGTGTATGCGTGTGTGTAGGTGTGTGTTTGTGTGTGTCGACATGTTGGAGCTTGTGTGCGCTTCCTTGTGAAAGATGGAGACGGAGAGAGCGCTTCCTCTCTTTCCTTCGCTTCTTTTGCTTCCTCTCCTTCCTCTTACCTCTCCTTCCTCTTTCCTCTCCTTCCTCTCCTTCCTCTGCCTGTTTTCCCGCCTCTTTTCTCCTTTACAACCACTTGCCCTCAGTCTCGTTTCCAGGCTTCTGATTGGCTGCCACCTGCTCGCCCCCTCTTCCTTTCTTCCTCATCCTTAATGAAAACAAACTGCTCGTCTTCACATATCTCAAACTTTATGGAAGCCAGCAACCCCGACGACGAGGAGAGCAACCGAAGAAGGAAACGACTTCGGTCTTAAGGAAGGGAAGGAGGGAGGGAGGGAGGAGGGGGGAGGAGGAGAGGAGGAGGAGGAGAGAGAGAGAGAGAGGGAGAGAGAGAGAGAGGGAGGGAGGAGAGAGAGAGAGAGAGAGAGAGAGGGAGAGAGAGAGAGAGGGAGGGAGAGAGAGGGAGGGAGAGAGGGAGGGAGAGAGAGACTTTGACTCCTCCACTCATTCTATACTTCCTCTCTTTTCCTCCTCCCTCCGTTCTTCGTTTTAACCTCTGAGCGGGTCACAGGTCTGAAAGAAAAAGGTCATTTTATTTATTTTTTCAGGGCAGCTCTGCAGGTCCAGTATGAACGTGTCGTAACAACAATGTAAATGAACCGCGTGGTTCCCTTCTGGTGATGAAGACGATGAAGACGACCTCACCTCTCCTCCTCCTCCTCAGTACCAGCAGGAGATCTCCCTGCTGCAGGAGAAGCTGCGGGCGTCGGTGCAGAAGCTGGAGGAGTACGAGTCCCGGCTGAAGGGCCAGGACGAGCAGGCCCAGAAGGTTCTGATGGAGTACCAGGCCCGGCTGGAGGAGTCGGAGGAGCGCCTGCGCCGCCAGCAGGACGACAAGGACCTCCAGATGAAGGGCATCATCAGCCGGCTGATGTCGGTGGAGGAGGAGCTGAAGAAGGACCACTCGGACATGCAGGCCGTGGTGGACTCCAAGCAGAAGATCATCGACGCGCAGGTCGGTCCACAAGCCGAGAGCCGAGGAGGCGCCGCAAGAGCCCAGAAGAACGTGATGCCATGGATAAATATATATAGACATATTTATATTTATTTATTTATACATATATATTTTATATATATTTTACATATATATATAAATATATTAAAATACATATATATGTGTATAAATATATATATATATGTATGTGTATATATATATATATTTATACATATATATTTATACATGCCGGTGTTCTCTTTGGTTGGTAAATGTGGGCGTGGCTTCTTTTGACTGGTGAATGAAAATCGTCAGGTCCACGGTGTCTTCTAGAAGTTGCTGTTTCGAGGAACCCCCCCCCCCCCCCCCCATTATGTACCAGAGACTCTACAGTGTGTTTACTGTGTGTGTGTGTGTGTGCGTGTGCAGGAGAAGCGCATCGCCTCCCTGGACGCCGCCAACGCCCGCCTGATGAGCGCCCTCACGCAGCTGAAGGAGCGCTACAGCCTGCAGACGCGGAACGGCATCTCGCCCACCAACCCCACCAAGCTGCAGATCACGGAGAACGGAGAGTTCCGGAACAGCAGCAACTGTTAGTGGGAGGACGCTCGCGTGCGCTGGCGGCCGCCGTCTGGGAGGACGTGCAGCGGCGTGTTTTTCAAAAAGCCAACTTAGTACTTTTTCCAATTTTGTTTTTGTTTGGCGAAGCCGGGCGCAGAAGTGGGCGGGCCAACCTGGAGTGGGCGGGCCAACCTGGAAAGGAGGCGGGACTTCAGCGGGAGATCACCAGGTGGCCTTCGTTACGAAGAGGCGGGACTAAGCTTGTACATACTGAAACTCGGAGCTGTCAATCAGTCACACACTTTGCCCGCTCCTCTCCTCCGCCGCTCACTTTATGCTCCTCCCACTTTACGACCAGCTGGACCCACGTAAACAACAACAACAATGCGCGTCGAGGGTCTGGAGAGGACTACTTTGCTTTATTAGAAAGAAGTCATTGTTTATAAAGAACCAAATAGGAGCTGAAGAAAATAGATATTTTATCTTTACGTCCCTTTTGAGTCCTCGGTGTGTTCCCCCCCCCCCCCCCCCTATGTAGTGCACTTTGTGAGAAGCTCTTGGTACATGAAACGCCTTAAGTCGGGAACACACCTCTTCATCCCGACGCTCCCCTGTTCCTGCAGCAAAAAAATCAATAAAAAAGGCACAACTTATACTGTGGGTTTGTAAAAACATCAAAGGTGTGCACACGTAACTGTATTCTGAACACTAAAGTAAAATAACTATGTGATGCTATATTAACGACCTTTAATATAGACGTATGCATTTCCTGTTTCTTCTGATGGAGTACGCACACATATCTATATTTGATAATGTCAAATATGAAGGGCGGCCCTTTAGTTCGCGAGTGAGATGGAGCCGCATGCCGCTTCGCTTCAGGGCCCGAGGAGTGACCCCGGGATGCCCCGCCCCCCCGGGATGCCCCGCCCCCCTTTTTACATGCAGCACGCACTGCAGACGAGCTCGGGGCATCGAGCTCGCGCAACTTGCACGAGGCGAGCGAGCCGCTCCTCTCCCGCTGCTCGTCACTGCCCCCGCAGGACGCCACATTTTACATTGTGTGTGTGTTTGTGTGTGTGTGTGTGTGTGTGATCTTCTCACTCTAGTAGCACAAGAGAGGCGTGTGTGTCTAGACTCCTCCCCCTTTACACTGGACCGGTGAGCCTCCTCGGTTACGTCGTCTTCTCTCTGAAGACCGCGACTCTATTCATCCTAGTGGTGCCATCTCTCTTTCTTTTTGGTCACATTCATCCCTCGTTCTTCCTGGCGTTGCCCCCCCCCCCTCACCGTCTGTAATTTGTATATTTTTGTATTCATCCCCCCGTGACTGCATCGAGGCGCGTGAGGCTGTGCATGCTTCATCCTCAACATTTGTTTCCTATTGGACGGTGATGATGACGATGATGACGATGATGAATGCTCTGCTGCAGACATATATATATATATATAAATATATATATATATACACACACACAGTAAATATATGATAAGCGAGTGCATCAAGCGGCTGGACGGCCGGGGAACGTGTAAATAAAATGCTCAACACTATTTTTAACGAATGTTAACGGGGCTTTTCCTTTTGTAAATGTCTCTCGTGCTCAGAACTGCTGAGTCATGAATCGTCATGATGATACGATGTAAATACAGAAAGAGATCAAGTCAGTCGTCTGTCCTCATTGGGTCCAACTATACGATAAATCAACCTTTCAGTGTTCTCACGGTTAAAGATATATAAATATATATTATTTTTTTGGTATAATATCACGAGCCCTAAAAAAAGATTCACTGATTTTTGAGGAGGAAGTCGTGGAGGCTCGTTGACCTTTGACCTTTCAGGGGTTGTGTTCTCCGTTGGCTTCTTTTTCGGGTGTTTAAAAAAATATATTTTTAGAAAACGTGTTAAAGTTCAAAAGCGACAGAAAAGGGATTTTTTGGGGGTATTTCTCTTCCACGCCAAGAAGAAAACCCTCTAATTATATATATATATATATATAATTCTATATGTTCTCTCTGGTCTGAGGTATTTATCTCTCTATATATCTATATAGATATAGATGGAGGACGTTCCTCCTCTTATCAACGCATTCGGTCCTAAAACATCTAAAACGATATTGTACGCCTGCAACTTGAGACGATGTGACTTGACAGAGAAATAAGACACTAAATTATTTTTATTTTTTAAGAATATTATTAAAGAAATGTCTCAGATATATTGAATTCAGTCGTCTCAGAGGCCGTAACGGTCCTTCTTTCACCAGAAGCTCCGGCCGGTTGCTGTCGGCTCCGTTGAAAGACACTTTATGTCGACTCAGCATTTATTTTTAAACATTTAGCGAAGTCTCATCGTCTCCTTGGAGACGCGTTAATAAACAAACACACCTCGGAGAACTAGATTTGTTTTATTTATTTTTACCTGTCATAAAAACCACGAGATCGTAAACTCTCCAAAACCGACAAAAGATCGATCAAAACTATAAAGCTATGAATAAAGTAACAGATGTTGTATGTTTTCTATTATCTTGTAGAATAAATACTTTTGTAAGTATGTGAAAGTATATAAAGTATTTGCTGATTCTGCTTCCTTTGACGACCAAACAATAATGTACAGAGGACATGTGGCTGTGCAGTTTATGTACATTTGCAACTAGACTATTAAAGTTTTATTTAGCTATTTTACCCCCGTGTGGTCTCCTGTGTCTCTCGCCCCCGAGGGCCTCGCTCGCCACGACCTTTGACCTCAGGGAATGTAAACGAAGCTTCACGTGATTCACACGTTCATCGTGAACACGAGCAGAGAGACTCCAGAGGGAGGGATGAGAGGGTGATGGAGGGATGTGAGGGTGATGGAGGGATGTGATGGAGCGATGAGAGGGTGGTGGGGGGATGTGAGGGTGATGGAGGGATGTGATGGAGCGATGAGAGGGTGGTGGGGGGATGAGAGGGGGATGGAGAGATGTGAGGGGTATGGAGGGATGATAGGGATGAGAGGGATGAAGAGATGTGAGGGGTATGGAGGGATGAGAGGGGGATAGAGGGATGTGATGGACTGGTTCTCCTGAGTGACCTATATACTGCTCCATTGTTATTCCCCACAGGTGGGGGGGGAGGATGGGGGGGGGGGGTCTCACATCACAGGAGCTGCTCATTTGACTCATTTAGATTTATTATCTTACTTTCTCAGAATTATGACTGAATTTTGATTTACTGAGATGAGATCGTCAAGTCATAAATCATTAGAGCCAATCTGAGGATGATATTTCTTGGTCACAGTGGGCCCTCTGTCGAGGAGATGATCGCTCCATACAAATATGTCACGCTTTAGTTTTTTTTAATCGGCAGCAACAGAAAACAATATTCATCACGTTGTTTTAATGGCTGGAGAATCACCTGATTTTATTTTCTTTAAAAAGGTTGTTTGAGGATGATGACGCCGCAGGAGAACTTTATTTAAGTCATTTAATGACCTTCATGTCCTCTTTGACTCGTGTGGTCCCAGTCTCAAGCGGCTCGATCCGTTCTGCGCATGTGCAGAAGCGACTCGCGGGAAGACCCGCCCCCTACTCTGCTTCCGATTGGCTACAGCTGCGCTAACATTGGCCTAGAGATGACACAGCTGAGACATCAATAGCGTCATTAAACTGTCAGAGTAAACACGTGTAAATCATGTATAATATATGCTTTGAACAATTATATACGAAGAAAAAAGGTCATTTTAGAAAGTATTTAGAAAGTTATAAAAAAGTCAGTGGAGCCATCAAATATTTGTAGAAAATAATTATAGCATATACCATGGAAATATAAAATGCAATGTAATGCATACTATTCCAAAAAAAGTCAGAATAGTTGTAGAAAAGTATATATATATTTTTAAGTAATCGTTAAAAAAAAGAGTACGTTTAGTATGCCGTGAAAAATAAGTCAGTGTATAAGTATATTTTGCCATAAAATATCACAAAAATAACAACAAACTCTGATCTTTTAAAGTTGAACTTTTATATTTCCATGAAACTTTGTGATAAACTTTCCCATCTTTGTGTTTCAAAGTGCAGCGAACTCACCGACGTCTGTCAAAATCATATCAGTCTTAACATCGCCCACTCCGACTCCGATGTGTTTTAGTGTCAGACGGTGCATTCAAAGTGCAGGAATCCGGAGCGCTACACTTCAATCTGTCACACGTGAAGCTTTAAGTGTAGACGGTATTGTTCTTCACGTCACAGTGAACCGATTATGTAAATGTATTCGTCTGCGTACGTCTCAATTCTTCTCTCCTATATATTATATAATATTTATTTAGTTTAGCAGCTAAACTTTAAACGGACAGAAAAAATATATAAGACACAAACATCCACGAGCGCCGCCATTGTTGACGCATCGTCAGTGGGGTCCTGTAATGGGGGGGGGGGGGGGGGTGAAGAGAAGTTAAGAGTATAAACAATTGCGTTCAGTTACTTTATGCATGATGTGTGACTTTATCCTGAAAGAAAGAACAAAAGTTTCAGTGACGCCAAGAAGAGGAAAGTTGAAGGGAAGCAAATAGCTGCCCTGAAGAATCAGTCCGTTGAGGAGGAGGAGGAGGAGGAGGAGGGTACCAACCTCCATATAGCTCATGTTCTATCCTCCCCCTCCCCTGTGGACATTTTTCCTCCTCTAAAGAAAGAGCAATCAGGTGCAATCAGGTGCAATCCCCCTGTCTTCCAGCGAGCGCCACCAGGAGGCTGAGGGCGGTGTGTTTGGGCTCGCCGTCGTCAGTTCTCCACGTTGGCCCTCAGCGTGCGAGGCCTGAGTCTCTGGTGCAGCCGGGGCTCCTGGCTGGAGGCCCTCCTCGGGGGGTCCGGGGAGCCCGGCTGGGGGTTGGCGAGGCCCGGCGTCTGAGCCTTGGCGGCTCGCGGCGGCGTCGCCCGGCTGCAGCTCACGGAGCGCCGCTCCTCCACGCCGCTCGGGGCCTCGAGCCGCGCCTCGCACAGCTCCAGCAGGGACGCCACCTGCTGCCTCAGCGGCAGGGATTTGAACCGGCGACCGGCCAGATGGAAGAAGGCTTCCACGAAGGCCTGCAGACCCATACCTGCAGAGGGGGGGGGGGGTTCAATATTCTCCTCCGTCCAGCTGAACCGCTCCTAACAGGAGAGCGCCACGCTACGGACGGGTCAACACCAGGTGACGACGAGGAAACGAGAGCATTTTTAATCATTTTATTCGTCCTAAATTTCAAAACTTTCAGCTCTCGCCTGAATATGAAAAGGTCGCCGAGACTGAAGGTCAAAGACTGGAATAAGAAACCGAGGAAGAGCTTCAGGAAACCAGGCCGAGGCTCAAAAGGTCTCCTCCACATCTCCTCCGTTACCGCCGCCCGAGAGGAGGAAGACGAATGAGCGGACGACTAACGAGCGACGCCGTCGTCCATCACCGGCCGAGCTCTAACATCTGGAACATCACACGCTGTCTTTGATCTTATTGCGCAACATGTTCTAAACACGCGTCGGTAGTTTTTAATGAATTCCCTCGTGTGTCCCTTATAACGTTGTTGCGTAACGAAGAGCATAACGACATCAGAGCCTCCAGAGCAGGAATGAGATCGTTCCACCACACACACACACACACATCTCAGAGCCGCGAGGAGACCCGGCTGCCCGTCCTCCGCATGCAGTGAGTGTGAGTGTGTGTGTGTGTGTGTTACCTGCTTCTCTAGAATCGGCCGTTGCTCCTGCCCAGCGGCGGGTGATGTCGATGTAGAGGATGTCCACGGAGGCCATGGAGAAGTTGCTGTTGCTCAGCTTGCAGGTCCTGAAGGCAACACGTCAACATGTTAGAGATCACGTCAACAACAACAAGTTATACACCATGTGACAGCTCCCCAAGTAAAGCCCACACATCAGAGAACACGGCACGTTAGAATGTTTAGACTATTTTAAGTAGTTTTTAATCACACCGATGTGGGTTTAAGTGTGCGTTTACATTTTGATTATATAAAGATCGTTATATACAGTCTATAAAGGATATTTCTGTACTGTTATATACTGTATATAACGATCTTTATCTTGGAGTTGCACTTGTTCTTCATGAATTGGTTTTCTTTGGCCCTTCTGAGAACCTAATGAAGGTTCTGCAGTACCTGATGAAGGGCCTGCAGTATCTGATGAAGGGCCTGCAGTACCTGATGAAGGGCCTGCAGTACCTGATGAAGGTCCTGCAGTACCTGATGAAGGTTCTGCAGTACCTGATGAAGGTCCTGCAGTACCTGATGAAGGTCCTGCAGTACCTGATGAAGGTCCTGCAGTACCTGATGAAGGTTCTGCAGTACCTGATGAAGGTCCTGCAGTACCTGATGAAGGTCCTGCAGTACCTGATGAAGGTTCTGCAGTACCTGATGAAGGTCCTGCAGTACCTGATGAAGGTCCTGCAGTACCTGATGAAGGTTCTGCAGTACCTGATGAAGGTCCTGCAGTACCTGATGAAGGTCCTGCAGTACCTGATGAAGGTTCTGCAGTACCTGATGAAGGTCCTGCAGTACCTAATGAAGGTTCTGCAGTACCTGATGAAGGTTCTGCAGTACCTGATGAAGGTTCTGAAGGCCGTGGGGCCCAGCCGCATGTTGCCCTTGACGCCCAGGAAGCGGAGGAAGAGCGCTGCGATGCGCTCCACCAGCCTCAGGTGGTTGAACTGCTTGGTGTACTTGGGGTAGACCTGCTTCAGGCACAGCGAGGGCAGAGCGCCGTCCTCCGGGCTCCTCTCTCGGGGCTCCGCCTCCATGGGGATCTCCTGTCCCGCCTTCACCTGGGAGCTACAGAACAACAGAGTTCAGGATGTGGTGCCATCTAGAGGTGAGATCGTAGACTGCAACCCACTGAAACGTCTCCAGAGCCAGCGCTTGGTTGGATATGACATTCTTTACCCCCCAAAAGATCCACCTCACCCTCACACACACACACACACACACACCTTCAGTGGAACAAAGCCCAGAAAGGAAATGGACTTTTAAATGGCGCAGCACTGTGACTCATAAAGAGCTCCAGTGGCTCTGCAGCAGGACGTTATCTAATGGAGGTCTGGTGACGGAGGCGGTGGAGGTGAACTGCAGACGTCACGTTTGATGCTGAAGAGGCAGAAATATAAAACACTTCTGTCGGGGACTTAAATTGGCCCGAAGAAATCCATCGGCTATAAATCCGGGCCGTCGCTCTCCTGCGGCACAAAAGAGGGAGGTCGAGTTTGGTTTCAAAATATTCAAAGCCAAAGGGACACCGAGCCCCCAGAGAGGAGGGGGGGAGAGAGAGAGAGATAGAAAGGGGGGGGGGAGAGGGAAGGAGAAAGTGAGAGATAGAAAGTGGGGGAGAGAGGGAGGGAGAGAGAGAAAGGTAGAAAGGGGGGGAAGAGAGAGAGAGAGAGGGGTAGAAATGGGGGTGGGAGAGAGAGCGGTAGAAAGGGGGGAGAGAGAGGGAGGCGAGAGAGAAAGGTAGAAAGGGGGGGAGGGGGAGAGAGAGAGAGAGCTAAAAGGTGAAGAATGCAGGTTATTAGACACACACACCGAGGCCTGGTGTCGACATGAGGAAGAGGAGGGGGCCTCATGTACCCGTCTTCCTCCCGGTGTCGACGTCTCCGGAGGTTTCACACGCAGAGGAAAAGTCTTTCAAAGGTTCAGGATGTGTCAACCAAAAGAAATTAAAAAGAGTCAGCACTTATCTCCATTTCAGAAATCTGACTCATCGCGCGAGCTTTTCATCCCGAAACCCACAGAACAAAGGCTCCGCCCACAGGGAGCGACACACGCCGCGAACACGTTTTCCATATCAACTCAAAAAGAAGTTGACGCGCCAACGTTGTGTTCAATGTTGTGAGTCAAAGCCCCTTCATCCTCCTCGGGGTGCATGGTCTTCTTCATGCAGAGGATGCTTTATAAATTATTTCCCTCGCACCCTTATTTGAAGAAGGCGCTGGCCTCTTTGGCCCCGCCCACTCGTCCACCTCATGAGTCAGAGGACACGCCCACATTTATTTATTTGTATACGTTCTCACGTGGATCTTTGAGTACTAAGTGGAAGTATTTAACTCGACCATTTATGAGTTTACTGCAGTGGAAGATATTGTATGTACTATAATATGTTTGTATTGTCTGATATGACAACATTTTAGGAAGATAAACACATAAGTCAAACTGAAAGTAAGCTCCTTCGGAAACAAAATGATTATTTTAATTACATTACAGCAAATAGTTCAAACTAGCTACACCAGCATAATCTGAATTAATCGAATAATTCCACAAATAATAGTATATCAGATTTCTGAAAAAGGAGTAACTTTGGATCCTCAAATTAAATGTGCTGATGTTTGTATTTTACCACGTTTTATTTTATTTTACCTGTAACGAGTGTTTTTTTACGCTGCGTGTTATCGGTCATCTTCACACACACACGAGTGTCTTCGTTTCAATCGGATCACATTCAACATGACGGAGTGTGGAACGTTGTGTGTTCTCCCCCACACACACACACACACGCGGGCGGACAATGCGACACGAGGTGGAACTGAATGATTAATGAGAGCACATTACGCGGCTACAGTGATGATTACATTTTTCGGAGCATATCCAATCTAATGGCTAATTCAATCAATATTAGCGCTCGCTCGTTAAGACATCATTAGCATATCCAACCCCAGAAAACTGAAAAGCTGACAGCACACTTCCAGACAACCTGAGGAGAAGCTGCACTGAAGTTTGATTATATCGGTCTATAGATTATGGACCGGGATGCTTCGGCCAATGTGTGTGTGTGTGTGTGTGTGTGTGTGTGTGTGTGTGTTTACATTGAAGGTTTCTTGCGGCCGGGGTCCATGAGGCGCAGAGTGTCCCTGATCACGCCCACTTTGACCTCTTCGTCGACCGGACTGGGAACATATTCAAAAACTCCTGGTGCCATCTGAGACAAACACAGATAAATAAATGTATATATATATATATTACAGCAGTGCACAATAATAATAATAACATTAATAATAATGCAATCCCTCGTACCTCTTGCTCATGTTCTATCCTCATACTGGGGTTGGAGTTGACCTCTAGTAACACCGGCTTCAGGTTCTTCATCAGCAAGATGTCAAAACCTAAAATCTAAGACAGAAACACATCATCACGTACTTTGTTTTCATACTTTAGAATAAAGAAGACGAACTGTAACAAGCCAGTATCTATATATGTTCATGTCACAAATGTATATGAACTATAATCTGATTTAGTCGTTTTCTCTCGACATTCATTTATTTATAAACAGGGTTTATTTGACATTATTATTATTTGATTTCCAGGAATTTAAACCAAATTTCCATGACCAAATATTTTGAGATATCTCGGGTGTAGACATGACAAAAAGTGAGAAGATGTCGTATTTAAACTAATAAAGAGAATTCCAAAGCATACAGTATACAGGACTGTCTCAGAAAATTAGAATATTGTGATAAAGTTCTTTATTTTCTGTAATGCAATTAAAAAAACAAAATCATTACAAATCAACTAAAATATTGCAAGCCTTTTATTCTTTTAATATTGCTGATTATGGCTTACAGCTTAAGAAAACTCAAATATCCTATCTCTAAATATTAGAATATCATGAAAAAGTATACTAGTAGGGTATTAAACAAATCACTTGAATCGTCTAATTAACTCGAAACACCTGGAAACACATTTTCAAATGTTTGATTTTGTTTTGCTGTTATAAATCTTTTTTTTTACTTGGTCTGAGGAAATATTCAAATTTTATGAGATAGGATTTTAGAGTTTTCTTAAGCTGTAAGCCATAATCAGCAATATTAAAAGAATAAAAGGCTTGCAATATTTCAGTTGATTTGTAATGAATCCAGAATGCATGACATTTTTGTTTTTTTAATTGCATTACAGAAAATAAAGAACTTTATCACAATATTCTAATTTTCTGAGACAGTCCTGTATATCCCGTGTAAATGAACATATGAATATAACACACTTACATGACTTTTCCAAAACTTTTAGGATTTAATTTTTTTCCAATGACTTTTCCAGGCCTGTAAATAATAACCATTTTATAATTCCATGACATTTCCAGGTTTTCCATGACCGTACGAACCCTGTATATAAATATGTATTCATAAAAAGCTGCACGCTGTTCTTTTGAAAAGAAAAATGGGGTTGAGCGTGCAGAAGGAGGAGCTTGATATTAGAAAAAAAATAACTGCGTTTGAAAACAAAAAAAGAACGAGAAATATGAACGTCGCCGGCCTCCCACCTGGAAGCACGTGGGTCCCGGTTTCCCGGGCGGGATGTCGGCCTGATGGTGGACTCTGAGCTCGGGCACCACGGCGATGGCGGTCTTGATGACGAGCGCGATGATGTCGGACCACACCTTCTTGATGTCCACGCCTTTGGCCGCCAGCCGGTACAGCACGCTGGACAGCGTGCGCTTGCTGCCGGTGCTCTGGCTGTCCGAGTGGACGAAGTTGCCGCTGTGCACGTTGAGGGAGTAGTTGGTCAGGTGCATGAAGACGTGGCTCAGGTTCTTCTGGCTCGGCTCCTGTGGGAGACAAGAGAGAGGCCTTAGTAACCAGGGCTCATGACCATGTTGACCAATGGATGTACAGGACTATTCAATGACTATTCAATGACTATTCATAATAATAATGATGATGCATTCCAAGTACTCAGACGCTTTACATCCAAATGAAAACATCCTAGAAGCTATACAATAAAATAACTAAAATTACAATAACAACAATAGATAAACGCAAATAAGAACGTAGAGCACACAATCACACGTTAAAAGATGTTCTGAACAGGTGGGTTTTGATTTGGGATTTGAAGAACGAAAGGTCGGTGCAGTCTCGGATGAGTTTGGGGAGAGAGTTTTCCAGGACTTCTTTTCAATGACTTTTCCAGGACTTTAAACCAAATTTCCAAGAGCAAACATTTTGTGAAATCTCGGCGTTTACATGCGTATGACAAATAAATGAGACAATAGTTTGATTAAAAGAATAAATATGTAGACTACCGTTCAAAAGTTTGGGGTCATCCAGACAATTTCGTGTCTTCCATGAAAACTCACTTTTATTTATCAAATGAATTGAAAATTGAATAGAAAATATAGTCAAGACATTGACAAGGTTAGAAATAATGATTAATATTTGAAGTATTAATTTTGTTCTTCAAACTTCAAGCTCAAAGGAAGGCCAGTTGTATAGCTTATATCACCAGCATAACTGTTTTCAGCTGTGCTAACATAATTGCACAAGGGTTTTCTAATCAGACATTAGTCTTCTAAGGCGATTAGCAAACACAATGTACCATTAGAACACTGGAGTGATAGTTGATGGAAATGGGCCTCTATACACCTATGGAGATATTTCATTAGAAACCAGACGTTTCCACCTAGAATAGTCATTTACCACATTAACAATGTATAGTGTGTATTTTTGATTAATGTTATCTTTATTGAAAAAACTGTGCTTTTCTTTGAAAAATAAAGACATTTCTAAGTGACCCCAAAATTTTGAACGGTAGTGTATTTAAATATTTATTCTGTAATCAAACTGCGTAAATGAACATGTGAATATAACAAATGTCCATGACTTTTCAAAAACTTTTGGGATTTAAATTCCAGGCCTGTAAATAATAACCATTTTAAACTGTCACGGCATTTCCAGGTTTTCTAACCCCGAGTACAGGTACGCGTTTCACGGCAATGGAAGCAAATAAAACACAGTACTAAGTGTTAATAGCATCGTCGTGGTTACCTGGTAGGGCTCCGTGCAAAATCGTGAGGCCCTCCTTGGCGATGTATATCTCCAGCGGCTCCAGGGACTTCAACAGCACGTAGAGGCGGATATCGAACTTCAGCTTGTCGATGAGCAGCGGCTTCTGGATGTACTCCTGGACCAAGGCCTGCTTGGCCTGCGGACCCACCATGGGCTTCAGGTCGCCGGGGTCACGGATGAGGTAGATGCCGTCGCCCTGAGAGCCGCCGTCCGGCTTGACGATGAAGGTGGGGTTCAATGTGGCGTCGTTCTCCTTCACCATGCGGATCTGCAGCGGTGAGACGGGGACGGTGAGACAGGACGAGTGTCACACCGAGATCACGGAGGCATCGGTGACCCTCGAATCCCACAGGGGGCACACACTGGGACGAGCTTAAAGAACCGGGATCCCTGGAGTCTGATTGATGGGGCTAAAATGAGGTGAAAGCAACTTTATTATTGAAAATATTCAAAGCCACTCCCCCAAACGACACAAGGGCGGCGGGCGTTTCATTCATTGATTTGCTGTCGGGGCGCGAAAAGAGAATTTACACTAAAATGCTCCTAAAATAAAAGTGCCAACCGCAGCATTAACGATTCATCATAAATCCTTAGAAATGTCGTCATAACACTGAACTTCTTCTTTTAAAAGATGTTATAGAATTCAGTCGATGTTTGAAATAGTTCATCTTGTTTTTGTAACAGTTCACAGCCGAGTGGCCAGAGAGAAGAACATGAAAAGACGATCTGATGCAGACACTAAAAAAAAAGTGTTGCTCCCCTAATCCCAGAGTTGAACCTTTGAGGAGTCCCTGATTGCGCAATACGGCGAAATAGATAGACATCTGATCCTTCAGTTAGAGTTCCTTTGATGTCATACATGATGTGTGTTGACTATCTCATGCTTTTCCTCTTTAGTGAGACAGAACCGGAGATGTCTTTCAGCTTCCTCTGCTGTAAACGAGATTTAAATATTGAGAGTAATGTTCTGGCGCCTCCTGTTGGACAGAATATATTGTTGCTTTACACTATTTACTCAAATATAAATTCACCGTCTGTTCACCATCTGCCCTTTCAATACATTGAATTTAATTATCCAAATAATAAATGAAAAAAGGCACATGCCAGTGACAAATTGAATTATTCGTCTACATGTCAAAATGTAAAAAAACAAATATAATTAAACATATTTTAAACAGTTCAAGATTCAAGATTCAAGATTCAAGATGTTTTATTTGTCACATACACACACAGGGTGTGCAGTGAAATGAAAGTGGCAATGCTCAGCAGGAATGTGCAAGGGCAACAAGTACACACTATTTACAAATAAAAAACAACACAATATTTACAGTAAGTGTGTGTGTGTGTGTGTGTGTGTGTGCCTAAGAGGGGCAGTTGTGTGGGTCTATGTGGGGGTCCTGGTGAGGTCGGAGTTCACAATCCTGATGGCCTGAGGAAAGAAACTCCGTCTCAGTCTCTCTGTTCTTGCAGCGTGACTACGGAGGCGCCTGCCTGACCGCAGCAGCTGAAACAGTCTGTTGTTGGGGTGGTGAGGATCCTTCATGATCCTGCCGGCTCTGGTTCTGCACCTCCTGGTGTACAAGTCCTGCAGGGTGAGGAGTGTAGTTCCAATAGTGCGCTCAGCCGAACGCACTACTCTCTGCAGAGCCTTCCTGTCCTGAGCGGAGCAGTTGCCAAACCAGGCTGTGATGCTTCCTGTCAGGACGCTCTCTACAGCTCCAGAGTAGAAGGACTGAAGGATCCTCTGGGAAACTTTAAATTTCCTCAGCTGCCTGAGGTGGTAGAGGCGCTGCCTTGCCTTTCTCACCAGAGTGTCTGTGTTTGTTGACCATGTCAGATCCTCGGTGATGTGGACTCCCAGGTATTTATACCGCTCACCCTCTCCACAGTAGTCCCGTTAATCCCCAGTGGTGAGTACGTCCTCTGTTGTTGTACCTTCCTAAAGTCCACAATCAGCTCCTTAGTTTTGGTGACATTCATGATGAGGCTGTTGTCCTGGCACCAGAGTGACAGATCAGCAACTTCCTCCAGGTAGGCCTTCTCGTCGTTGTCGGAGATCAGGCCCACCACCACTGTGTCATCCGCAAACTTGATGATGGTGTTGAGCTGAACCTGGCCACACAGTCATGTGTGTACAGAGAGTACAGTAGGGGCTGAGGACGCAACCCTGGGGATCCTGTGTTCAGGGTGAGGGATTTGAGGTGTGTCTGCCCACCCTGACCACCTGTGGCCTGGCGGTCAGGAAGTCCAGGATCCAAGCACACAGGGGGTGTTCAGTCCCAGCTCAATCAGCTTGCCGCCAGTCTGAGGGGACTATGGTGTTGAAAGATGTACTATAATGAATGAACAGTAGTCTCACATAGCTCCCTCTGGCTGTCCAGATGAGAGAGTGTGGTGTGCAGTACCTGGGAGACAGCATCATCCGTGGATCTGTTTGGGCGATAAGCAAACTGCAGCGGGTCCATGGAGGAAGGGAGGAAGGCGCAGATGTAGTCCTTTATCAGCCTCTCAAAGCATTTCATGACCACCGAGGTGAGGGCCACCGGTCGGTAGTCATTCATACATGCTGGAGAAGCATTCTTGGGCACAGGGACAATAGTGGATCTCTTGAAGCAGGCGGGGACCACGGACTCAGCCAGGGAGAGGTTGAATATTGTGGTGAACACTGGAGCTAGCTGGTTAGCACAGGTCTTCAGTACTCGCCCAGATATGCCATCTGGACCTGCAGCTTTCCTGGTGTTCACCCTCAACAGAGCCCTCCTCACACTGTGCTCGGTCACAGAGAGTGTGTGTTCATCCCCAGCGGTAGAACTCAGTTCATTCCTCGTCGAATCAACTTTCCTCCCAAATTGATTAAGATAGCATTCATCCAGATGTGTGTGTTATCGTTCACTCACTTGCTTTGGGGGGAGAGAATGCAGGAGGAAGCAAGATGGAAAACAGACACACTGGTGTACTTTTCGGAGCGGTCTTTAATTTAAAAAAAGCTTAATCTGGGACTTCCCGTCGCCATCTTTATCTCCAATAGACACAATAAAAAGACATTATCTGCCACGTGTCCCAAATACACGAGCAGCGGAGGCGACGCCACTTAAAATGGTGTGTAAAAAGGAAAAGGCCGGTGCTGCCTCCCATTTAGGAGTATATATATATAAATATATACATATACACACAGTATATATATATTGCAGGTGCAGGTGGCACGGCCTACTGGGGCACTTACATGCTCATGTTATAAGTGCCACCTGGACTCACGCTGATGTGTCTTTTTAAGCTTAATGTAACTTTCTTAGTATTGTGTTGTTGTTTTTATTGTTTTATCCATTGCATGATTTATGTGTTTTTTTTTGCCAGCAACTTTTCCCCCCGCTGCCGTCCAGGACCAAGTGTCCGACCTCAATTAATCGTGTTACTGAGAAAGTTAAACCGTTTCTCTTCGTGTGCTTTTAACCAACAACCGTTTTTTTCCCGACACACACACACACACCCACACACACACACTTCCAGAACTGCTTGGTTTACCCTCAGACGGCATCTAGTTGCTCTGCAGTGCGCGGTCACACAGAAGTTCCTCCAGAGAAGATCTCCACGCGTCATAGCGACCGTACCTGGGCGGAGAACTGCTGGCACTCCTCCGGCAGGATCCAGGAGCGCGGGTAGAAGTCGTACTCCTCCGGGAACAGCTCCTGCATCGTCCTCACGGCCCGACTCATGTTGATCTTCCGCAGCATTTCAATCATACCTGCAGGTGCACAACGCACCGCTTCAGGCACAGCGAACGGGAGAAAGATATCAATAGCAACGCACACATTAGATTGTGTAATGGGAATTTTATATATTCTTCCTTCGTATTCTCTTTTGACACTATGTGAATAAATCGATCACTGTGGGGACAAATTATAACAGAGGACAGTATGATGACTGATTGATCGGTGTTGATAGGATCTTTCCATCGAGTATCCTCAATCTGGGACCTGATCAATTGGTTGCTCATCAGTGATCTGATCATGTGATGATTCATCAAAGGACCTGAAGACCAATGTCTCCTTCTGGATCCTCCTCTTTCTCGTTTCCCTTGAATACATGTTGTTTCATTGACTCTTCACTTCACCCTTGGCAGACTCCTGAGGGACTCTGTAACGGGGACTCTTCTTGCAAGAATAAATGAGTTCATAGACGAGTTCAGGTTCTTCGATATTCGTCATTTCAGTTTAAAAAGACTCAATCTTGGGTGGGGACAAGATTTGCCATCACAATTGTTATGTGGGAGCAAGTAATCTGCAGAAGTACGAGAAGGAAAGAGACACGCCGACCTTGTGAGGAGATATTCCTCAATATGACAAAAGTAGACGGACTGATAGTTGACAGAGACTCCAGTGATGAGCATTTCTGACGAATGCGATAATCTCTCGTCCCTAAAGTATCGATTGTTGCCACGGCATGAAGAGGTAGGCGCCAGAGCCACGAGGATCAGGCAGGGTTTAACTTAATCCCTCCCGCTGCGGTTACAGAATACACAATCGCGCCGCCAGATGAAATGAAGCCGTCTGTCCGACCGCAGTTCGACGAGCAGCGGGGCGCCGTGCGCGTCGACGGGAGGGCGGCGGAAGCGGCGAGATACCTGGGAACTTGTTCACCTGCCCTGAGACGACGCGGTCGCTGTCATGGAAGGAAACGCCGTGCCAGTAGATGTCGCAGGGCGCCCGTCTTCCCAGAGGAAACTGGGGAAAGGGAGAGAGAGAGAGAGAGAAGAGGGAAAGAAGGGAAATGAATGATTTTAAACCAAAACATACACTTATTTTACACACACACAGACTGTTTGCATCTGTAAACTAGAACGGGCACTCGGTAGAGCGCATACCTTCGCACATCACAAGATTGGGCATTGAATTATGAACATTTTGACATGAGTTGCATGCCAATTGGATAAGAAGATTTTGACCTTTTCATGACCTTGACCTTGATCTTTGACCCGATCGATCCCAAAATCTCATCAAATGGTCCCCGGAGAATAACCAATGATCCCACCAAATTTCATGCGATTCGGTTTAATACTTTTTGAGTTATGCAAATAACACACACACACACACATACAAATAAATAAATACACGGCGATCAAAACATAAGCGTACGCATTTTCAATGCGAAGGTAATGAGAGCCGGCGCATTGTGTTCACATGACTCAGGACACGAGCGGGGGCTCTGTCCTCGGGGGCATAAGAGGGAGAGTCTTGCCTAAAGATGGTAATAGTGCCGGCTCTGTCACTATCTTGGCCACTATTTGGTGTGTGAGGACACTCGGCATCCTTAGAACTCGCTGAAACAGATCCGAATCATTGATTTGAAAAGACGCTCTCCCTGATTTCTGGGATGAGTTTAGTTGTGCAGTCCATCTTTAAATGTATGAATGTACATCAAGTTGCATTGGGAGGTCATTAATAACTTCGACGCTCAAATACTCTATGTATATACTGGTTATAATATCCTAAATACGGTGGCCTCCAGGTGGCAGGCCTTTTAAAAAGTCAGCTTAGTCCGTGAACTCCTCATCGAAATGTTAAACCCAATGATCGAATGCAGTTGTTGGTCCTATGTTTCTGAAGCCGTCACCAGACCCTCGGGCTTGCCTCTCTCTGCCTCCAGGAGGACTAAAAGTCGATTGGATTAGAGGCGCTTAAGGCTAATCATTTCCCACCGAGTGAGAGAACGCCATACGTTTAAAGTCGGCTGCAGATGTCGAGGCGTGGTCATTCAAAACACCGCATCTGTCTTCACAACATTCCCATAATGGAGTCCAGTATTCTATATAAAACCCACATCCGTGGTTTGAGTTACAACTTGGATTTCTCCCAATCAATGTTCATTTCAAAAAAAGGGGCGACCGGAGATTCGACCGCTTCAAAAGACGCCGACAGGTACTTTCAAGATGAACGGCTCAGCGGGGTAATGTCGAGGCCTTCTGTCTCCCGATGCCGATACCAGGCCTGGGAGGGGTTGAGTGTCGCCGGTGGTAAGTGGAGGCTTTACCTCACCTGCTTTACTTCTCGTGCATAATGGAGAGCGTGTGAAGAACGGCCGACGACAGGTATGACCCCGCGTCACCTTCAGAGGGACCAGATGGCGCTTGTGGCTCGGAGAAAGAAGAACTGGATGAATTAGCCCTCTCATAAATGTTTCAATGTGGTTGAGTTTCATTTAGAGCTACTTCCATGCACATGTAATGGTTTACATCAGAGGCATTGGAAGGCGAGCGTGTCGTCCATCGATAAAGAAAAGTCTTCATACTCTAATTTAGAGCAGCAAACAAAGATTATGTACTGATTATTTTCTTAATTGATCACGACATTTACAATTCATTAGCTACTGATTAGCTGGACTTTTAGCCCGCCTCAAAAACTAACTTATGTATACAGGACTGTCTCAGAAAATTAGAATATTGTGATAAAGTTCTTTTCTGGATTCATCAACTGATTATAACAGCTGAGTGTTTGTCAAACCCTTGCAGGTGTTTGTTAATTAGACAATTCAAGTGATTTGTTTAATACCCTACTTTTCATGATATTCTAATATTTAGAGGTAGGCTATTTGTGTTTTCTCAGAATAAAAGGCTTGCAATATTTCAGTTGATTTGTAATGAATCCAGAATACATGACATTTTTGTTTTTTTAATTGCATTACAGAAAATAAAGAACTTCATCACAATATTCTAATTTTCTGAGACAGTCCTGTATATTATGACGGATACTTGAATACGTTTTAAAAGCTGGAACACAGTGCATAAGCTTCTGCGGCTTAAAGTATTTAAAACCCATTTCCTTGCACTTTAGATTGTACTTTAAGTTCAAGTGAGCCACACTTTCTTGGAAACATACCCCTCCTGCACAGACCCAACATTCAGTATGAAAAGCTTTGTATCTGACATTTTGAGTTTCACAATAAAGCCATTACATAATCTAATATAAGGCCCCAGACAGACAGTTATACTATAGTCGTGTCTAGTACAGAATGTGTACGGGCTGTTGAATGCCAGTAAAGGTTGTCTCACGTAGAGATCAATATCCTCAGAAGCCATAAGAGATGTGCATCGTTGGCCTTTTCTTCTGGTAGCTTCCGACCACACACAGATGCGTGGGAGCTCTCCAGCTCATCACACCCTCGTGACAGAAGACTAATGCGGCTGATGTGCGAGATCCTCTGGAGCAAGCCGAGCACATCAGCAGAAACAATCCCAAATGTTGGGAATCCACTCCCTTACCGAACCCTCTTCAAGTGTTTTCTGACACATCCGCTAGGCCAATTCTCCGTAGTGGATGTACTTGTGTATATATTATGACGGGTAAATTAATACGTTTTAAAAGCTGGAACACTGGGCATAGTAACACGAGTCTTTCCTTCCTGCTGCTGTCGGGCTGCGCAACACACTGCAGTAGATCGCTGGAGATCCTGGCAAACTCAGCACTTTACTTTATTGTCCCCCTGTTTATTTAGTATTAGTATTTAGTTTTGTAGAATTGTGTTTTGTGTTTTTTAATATTTATTTTCATTGATTTTTGAAATGTCCCCACTGCGGGACAAATAAAGGAATATCATATATCATAAGCTTCTGCAGTTTATAATCCATCTTTCGTGCAGACATACCGACCCCTGCACAGACTCAACGTTCAGTCCCAACAACTGAAAAGCTGTGGATTTGCCATTTTTCCAGAGGAATAAAACATTGGTTAAATAACATTTTCAGCTGGAGAAAAGCAGGAAAAAAAGAGAGAAATACACTGATGCTGCCCACCTCTTTCCACTTGAGCTGCTTGATGCTCAACTTGAGCGCCTCCAGTGAAGTTTTGGCTTTGGAGATGTCCACCGTCACCGGTCTCCTCTTCCTCGCGACCTTAAATCCGTCCTCGCGGCGTGTTTCCTGATTGTTTTGGGATGGATGGGTGTTTACATAATTCCCATTAGTCTCCAACTTGCCCCGCAGTATTGTCCCAGTTCCTTTGATATGAAGGGCCCGCTCGTGCCCGAGTCTATTCAAGTGTTTCCCAACAGAAACCACAGAGCCAGAGTGTTTGGCATCCTGCCCCAGCTTACTTCGACTTGTGACCCGGTGCCTGCAGAGGATGGACGCATCTCTGCCGGCTCTGGTGACGCCGGCCGGGTCGGGCGAGACGGAAGCCGGGGGAGAACCAGCTGGCACCTGCTCCTCGGCACCCACGCCCTTCTTCCCCGCATCCTCCTCCTCCTCGCCCAGTGACTTCATGTCCTCGACTTGAATCTTGACTTTCACATAACGGTTCATTATTCACTCATTGCGCGAAACGCCGCCACGAGCGACGCCGCTGGGCGGCCGGGGGGCGACAGTTGTCTCCCGCTGAGTGCGATAATCCGACCCGGGAGGGCTGACGTTATTCTGAGATAACGCGGAACGCATAGCTAGCTCAAACGGCTAATTAGTTAAATGGGGCAAGAAGTGTGTTCCTGTTGGTATGGCGCGAGCGAGCAGAGCGTGAACATATATATGCGCGCGCAGCCATAACCGTTAGCTTAGTGAACGCTTAAGAAGTAACGGTCACAAAATTCAATGACAGCCATTAAAAAAAGGCTAGCGGAGCTCGCTGACTTAACCTCGAGTCACCACGGGAGATAACAAGCTAACTAACTAGCTAAACCAGACGTTGGCCAACACATAGAGCTCCGAGCCGTTGGCGAAGCTACCCTTTAACCTGTAACTCATGACAGACTTTACCTTCCGCGGTTGGTTATCTACCAGCGGTGTAATGATGGCCACTGCTCTCGCTCTCTCTCTCTCGCTCTCTCTCTCAGCAGCAGAAGGCACAAGGCAGAGCAGCCCGTTGCCCAGCTGATGCTGCGTTCAGGGCTCCTCGTAAACATTAGCTTTTTGGGTAAGCGCATTGACTCCATTACTGATCGTCACGCTTATCGTACCTTAACTATAACTAGAAACGTGACTCTAGTGGTGTTTTCGCTCTATGTAACTGTTTGTAAATGTAAATAAAGTGTTTGGTTTTTCGTACGACAGTGTATTTTCTTTCTTTCTTTCTTTCTTTTCAAGCCGCGTGCGTTAATTGTTTGAAAAGCAAAAACTGACGCAGCAGTGTCGGAAACTAAAATCACCAAATAAATACCACACGGAGCACGATTACATCGATGTGTGTGTGTGTATTGATGTGTTTATTTTTATACGGGTTGATTGTTAGCGTACTCGTATGAAGCCGTACTATTTACCTTTTCAAGTGGAATCTGCTTTTGGTGACAGTTTTTTGGTTTCCGACAGCACGTGAAGGCAATGAGGTGGGATGCCATGTTTTAGGGGCGTATCCCTCTTTTAGAGCAAACAATGGTTCAATATCCTCAACCAAAATATACCAATAATCACAGCTAAGATCATTCATGGCAATCTAAATAATACACTTGTTTATTATTTAATTCAATTACAGCTTTACATATATTTAAGGTTGATTAGCGTGAACGGAAGACTTAGTGTACGCTGGATAACCTTACATTTAAATTGAATATCCCTGACATGTTTCTCCTCTCACACGTGCGCGCGCAGACGGACAGGAAGCACCGGGCGAGATTTATGTCGGCGGTATAAAAACATCGCACAGCTGAGATCCCGCATATTTCCCTTTAAGGGAGCGCAGTGATGAGTCGCTGGGAAACAACGGCGGAAACCCACCGGCTATTTATTATGTGTCACGTTTTTTTTTGTCCATGTTTAATCTGATGAGATGGTAGAAGAATATATATTTTGTTTATTGTCGAATTTGCCTTGCCTTGACCCCCGAGGAGGAGGTCCTTAATTCTGGGATGGCCCAGATGGAGCTGGCATGTGAAAACCCTCCATTTGAAGGACGCGTTTCTTTTTTTGTCTTTTCTCCCACTAATGATTGATGTTGAAAAAATAGGATTACAAAGAACAACGGGTGAGTTTTTATTTTTGTACCGTGGATGACAAGAGGAAAGTAAATCTGATGGCGACGAGCCGCGCGTCGTAGCTCCGCCGTGACGATGTGATCACACCGGGGTCCCTGCCGCTGCTTTCCCGTCCGAGTAGCTCACAATGCCGCGCGCCCTGCGGAGGCTGGTCCACCCGGTGCTCTTCTGCCCTCTGTTCAAAGGGCTGCAGGTATGTGTGTGCGCGTGCACGATGCCCCCCTGTCTGCTTTTTGGTTGCGTTCGGTGCTATTAACGATAATTTACCTCCATGCATATGTCAAAGTATACCAGGGCAATCGTACCTGCTGCATCAGAACATGTCGTGAGAAATTAATCAGAGGCTGACAATTATCTTCGTTTTAATCCTTTTAAAATAAAAATTCAGTTGCCAGCATCCGTTGACCCTGGAGGGATGTAGGGGAGGGGGGGGGGCAGCATACTGGGCCATATTGGGCCAATCCAGCTGACTGCTCCGTGTTGTTAGGCCTCAGGCTACATCCACTGTGCTTAAAAGGTGAATTTAAATTGTGTAAAATCGAGAACAATGACCCCAGAGGGTCAAGGCCAGTGTGAAGGTCTACTTGTTCTTTAGTTTGTCTGTGCATACCCTATTCTTCAACTTTTACAGAGAAATATTTACTTTTCACTCCATTTATATATTTATTTTAGATAGGTTTTTTTTTTTTTTACATTTGTAAAATAAAAACATTAGAAGTTGTCTATTGTTTTGTTTGTGCTCGATCAGATGTCTGCGGGTGGTTCTGCAGCTCAACAGAACATTTCTCCTCCAATCCTCTCAGGGTTTCACATATAGAGGTAGAATATTTCTCAAAAAGCCACGATTCAAAAGAAAAGTCCAAACAATGCATGACATCATTGTGTCTCGAAGGTCACGACCCCTCATGTATGTTTTAATGGGTAACGCATGCCATGCAAAGTGATGACAAGTAGCTCCTCCACGACCACTGCAGCAGTGAAACGGGAAATGTTAATGCATCAGTATATAAAACAATAAAAGAACATCATGCAATATTACGGTACATTGGTCGATTTTTACATGTTGTACTTTAATGTGAGACTTTTAAAAGTATAGTGCTTGGACTTGCAGAGTATTGTGTATGATTTTTTGCTACTTTAACTCGAAGAACGCTGACTGCTTATCAGATATCTGGGTGTTATCCTGAGGTCATGTGACCAGCTGGTCTCCCCCCCCTCCCCCCACAGAGCCGCCTCCCGGCCATCAAGGTGAAGTACCTGCTGCTGGCTTGGCTGGGCGTCCTGGTGGCCAGCTGGGTGGTCTACATGCAGTACGCCTCGTACTCTGAGCTCTGCCGCGGGCACGTCTGCCACATGGTCATCGTGAGTATGACAGACATTTGTTTACACGCCTCGTCGACGTCAGGGTGATGAGGGGGGGGAATCATTTTGAATATCGTGGTCAGATTTCTAAATATAGGATTTGCGTTACTCGAGCATTAGGGGAGAAGAGGCCCCTCGGAGGCAGCAGGCGGAGATGTGTGTGGGGGGGGGGTAAATATATGGAAACACACATGCAGATAGATAGCGAGGCCGTATGTTTCAGGGGTGGGAAAATGAGCTGTTTTGATATGACATAGTTGACTCATGGGATGGATTTGAAACCAGTTCCCAACTCGTGCAAGTAAGTACTCGTCTTTTGAGCCCGCAGCCGAGCGGCTCTCCTGCCGCGCCTACATGTTTTTCGGAGCGTTCGGCTGCTGGGAACCGAACACGCGGGGAAGACATTCGATGAGACACCCGAGGCCTCTGGTGAAAAAGATCAATGATGGAAACTCAACGTGAACAAATAATAATCTGTTCTTTATTATCTTTATTAAGCGCTGGCTAACTGGCGAGGATAGGGGGAGGAGAGAGAGCGAGTAGGGGTGGAGAACCTAAAACGGACGTACGACGTGTCTATTTTAATAGACTGACCCAAGAGATGACCTCATAGTTGTTGTTTTTAAATAATTTCAATCACTCGCTGAACTGAACCGAACCGTTTCCTGTGTTTATTGTAACGCACTTCCTGTTTGCAGTGCGACCACTACAGGCGGGGCGTCGTGTCGGGCTCGTCCTGCAAGGCGCTGTGTGATCAGAGAACTCTGACTCTGCAGCACTGCAGGTCCACCTCGGCCACGCACCAGGTAACACACACACACACACACACACTTTATTCATCCTATAAACATTCAATGCAGCATCTTCCCTGCGATAAAAATAAAAAATAAACATTGACAGGATTGATGATCTTATTATAATTATGGGACATTTCTCAAATAAATTTAGCAGCTCATTAATTAATTAATTTAGTCTGAGACGGATCTATTTTCTTCTGCCAATTATTTACCCCCTAGAGAAAAACAAGACTTAAGTGTTATTCACAAAAGTAATAGAAAATAGGATATAACATTTTGGGGATGGAGGCAGAAATGTTTGGACTACATTTCGACATGATTGATGTCGGTTTTACTGCTTTTATTTTCTTTCCAATAGTAAAGGGAAGTTGAAGGTAAATCGCTTTTCAGCAGCCTGCATCAGAAACAAAATTAAACACTGAATTTATTTGTATCACACCCATAAAAGCCTCCAGACATAACGATCTCTGGTGTATTTGACCTGCAGGTGTATGGCGCTCTGTGGAAGGAGAGAGTCGTGGTGATCAAGTGTGGGATTGAGGACCCGGGGAAGCCGGACGGGGCTCCGGACTCGCTGCTGCGGCAGGAGACGAGTTTATACGACAAACCCACCCGAGGAACCTCCATGGACGAGTTCAGAGAGATGCTGCACAGTTACCTCAAGGTTCCTCTTTAGTTCAGCAGTTACACCATATATATATATATGTGAATATATATATATATTTATAAAAATATATATATATTATTGTATAATTAAAAAAAGATATATATATAAAATCATATACGTCACCACCTCCTTTTTGCATGTATTTATATTAGGTTATATAAGGTTAATATATAATATACGTCACGAGGAGAAATATTGTTGATGGTCTGTTTTTATATATATTTATTTTTTTAAATATATATATTAATTTGATATATTTATAAAAATATATATATATTATTGTATAATTAAAAATGATATATATATAAAATCATATACGTCACCACCTCCTTTTTGCATGTATTTATATAAGGTTAATATATAATATACGTCACGGGGAGAAATATTGTTGATGGTCTGTTTTTATATTTATTTTTTTAAATATATATTATATATATATATTAATTTGATATATTTATAAAAATATATATATATTATTTTATAATTAAAAAAAGAGATATATTTATTCATATACGTCACCACCTCCTCTTTGCAGGCTAACCTCGGGGAGCAGCCGTCTCTGGCCACCTTGGTGGACCGGGTCGTCGCCCTCGCCGACGTCAACCAGGACGGCAAAGTGTCTCTGGCTGAGGCCAAGTCCGTGTGGGCGCTGCTCCAGATCAACGAGTTCCTCCTGATGGTGGCGCTGCAGGACAAGGAGCACACGCCCAAGCTGCTGGGCTTCTGCGGAGACCTGTACGTGACGGAGCACGTGGGCCACAGCTCCCTCTACAGGCTGGAGGTGCCCCGCTACCTGCAGCCTCTGGTCCCGGAGGCCCTGACCTCCAGCCTGAACCACTGGCTGGCCCCGGCGTGGCCCCGCAGGGCCCGCATCACCATCGGCCTGCTGGAGTTCGTGGAGGAGGTCTTCCACGGCTCCTACGGCAGCTTCCTCATGTGCGACGCCAGCCACCGCCACGTGGGCTACAACGCCAAGTACGACTGCAAGATGGCCGACCTGCGCAGCGTGGCGTCCGAGGCGGCGGTGCGCGGCTTCATGAAGGGTCGCCGGTGCGACACCAACGCCGACTGCACCTTCGGCCGCGACTGCACGGCCACCTGCGACCGGCTGGTGAAGCAGTGCAACACGGAGGTGGTGCGGCCCAACCTGGCCAAGGTGTGCGCCCTGCTGCAGGACTTCCTGCTCTTCGGGGCGCCGGCCGACCTTCGCGGCGACCTGGAGAAGCAGCTGAGCACGTGCGTGACGCTCAGCGGCCTGGCGAGCCAGATGGAGGTGCACCACTCGCTGGTGCTCAACAACCTGAAGTCGCTGCTGTGGAAGGAGATCTCCAACACGCAGTACTCTTAGCCAATCACGGGGCGGGGTTTAGTATTAATGTATTTTTTCTTTCTGCATCGACTGTGAAGAACAGGAAACTGTGAAATACTGATTATATGTGAAGGAGACTTTTTTGTTGTCTTTTTTGGTTTTCTAATGCATTATTTTGAGAAGCACATGTATGTTTCGTTGTTATACTCTCAGGGCTCTGCCTGAGAGCTCCTTTGTAAGATGATCCGAGTAGATTTAGTTTCATTAAACCCTCATTGGTCTTTCCCCGTAGAGGCAGAATGTCTCAAATGTGACTTCTTTTTGTACAGCTGTGGATATCGGTAGAGCTTTCTTTGTTTCCCGTGTGTGTGAAATTACTCTAACGGATCGAATAATGCATATATACAGTCGCACGCCGTGGTATTGATATCTGATACCGGTCATGTGTTTCATTTGTAACTGAGGGTCAGACGTTGAACTTGAATGAACCTTTTGAATCCATAAATAAACAGATGGTTTTCGAACTATTTGAGTTCCAGCTGTTCATTCATCTGAACTGGGTCAGACATGAGTAATAGCAGTAAAGTGTATATATAATAACACCATTTAAAACTGCAGGCAGAAGAGATGCAGGACACAGGGCATCTTCCCCCAGGGATTGACAGCCTGATGACATCACAAAAAGCCAACATGGCCTTTTTTGGACATGCGAACCTCGTCAAAAGGCCTCTTGGTCGTTCATGTGAAAAATTGTCTCCAAAAATGAGTTAACGACGCTCTGGACATTAAGGAGCGAGGCCAGTGGGACGGATCTGGGATCTCCGGAGACAGACGTTAAGACTTGCTGGAAGAGTTGGGAAGTAATATTTTTTTAAATATATATACATGTTATATTTAATTATTTGTATTTATAGATATATTTATATTTACTATATATAAATATTTATACATAAAAATATATATTTAAAAACATGAAATATGACATGTATATTATGAATATAAAAATTACATATTTTAGAAACCTAAATATTTTTGTAGTCTGCATATGAGCAGTATGTTCAGACTGCAGGATACTAACTGGCGCAGCCACCATTAGTCAGACGAAAAATCCATCCTCTACTTTGACCAGTGGATTCATCCGTTCAATAACTTTTCAAGCAAACATGTTTATTAATGGTCACATTGGAAAGTGTCGGGGATGATTAGGTGTATTTTATAATAACTCCACAAGAGGCTTCATGACATCCTGAGGCACACTTAGTTCATGTACAGCGGTACTTGGGAGCAGATTAAAATGACTAAGCCCATCAGAAATGTGAGTAAAGTTTAAACGAACAAGACAGAAAAGTCAATATTCTGGTCGTCATCGTCGACACGTGAATATGAATGTTTGATTTAGACCGTCAATAGAGCTTCACCATCATTTACATTTGGACAAACTGGCGAGAACTAGAATCACCGCCTCGTTTCAATATTTGAAAGGCGTCATAAATAGCAAACAAATTCTTGAGTTAAAGCCAAACGCGTGTGTTTGGTCCAAAACATACTCATCTGTTTATTGTCGTATACAAATGGAGGTGAAGTCTGACGGACAAGCAGACAACATAAGGCTTCAGGCCCCTCGGAGGTATGAAATAATATTAATATAAATTAGAACCAGAAGACGACCATGACACAGGAAGTAGATTCATTAAAGAGCTTCAGTCTTCTTCTTCTTCTTCTGCAGCCGCGTGATGAAAGGGAGCAGAAGACCATAAAAAAAATAAGTGTTTCATCTCTTCTGTCACGAGGCGTCGGTGGGCGGCGCCGCCAGGCCGTGCAGCAGCTCCATGCGCCGCCGCGTGTCCTTGGCCCGGTTGATGGTCATCTTGAACAGGCGGCAGTACATCTCCATGGCGACCGGCGTGTCGTCGTTGCCCGGCACCGGGTAGGTAATCAGGCTGGGGTTGCAGTTCGAGTCCACCACGCCGACCGTGGGGATGTTCATCTTGGCCGCGTCGCGGATGCCCACGTGCGGCTGGAACACGTTGTTGAGCGTGGAGAGGAAGACGATGAGGTCGGGCAGGCGGACCCCGGGGCCGTACTGCACCGGGGCGTTGGTGAGCAGGCCGCCCTGCCAGTAGCGCGTGTGGGCGTACTCGCCGCAGCCCTGCGCCGTGTTCTCCACCAGGTGGACGAACTGCCGCTGGCGGCTGATGAACAGGATGACGCCGCCGCGGTACGCCACGTGGGCCGTGAAGTTCAGGGCCTGCTGGAGGTGCTCCACCGTCTGGTCCAGGTCGATTATGTCCTGGTCCAAGCGGCAGCCGTAGAGGTACGGCTCCATGAGCCTACCACGCAGAGAAGAGGGGAATTCGATTTAGGTTTAAAAATAGAGAGGTCCATTCTCCGGGTCACAGCTGTAATATTGACTTATTGATTTGACCTCAGGCGACTCCATCAAACCAGATCATGTCCGGCTTGGTTTCCATGTTAGCGCACACAAACTGTAATTTATGTGTTTTAAAACTATTACATAATCATCAAATATTACCCGAGTGGATGACATGGACTGTTTGACTATTAATCACACTCCCTACTACATCACACAACCATAACAAGCGTCTCCAAATGCTCTTATAGATGTTCTAATTTTACTTTATCTACTTACTTATCCTCCCATTTTGCATTTTGTGGTATATTTATCTATTTCGGTCCTGGTTCTGCTGCAACCAACCACATTTCATGTATATTTAGGAGTAAATACAAGATTTTACACGTATGAAACGGCACAATTGTCAAAAAATATACTGTCATGAGGATATGAAATGGTCTGATATTAAAAGGTTTATCATTTTGGCAACAAATAAAAAGTAAGTAGTGTAACACTTCACTCCATCAGGTCATCGATTTCATTTAATGATCAAGTAGATCTTCATTTACTTCACGAGAGATGGAACTATTTGACTTATTGATTAGTTGTGCAGCTGAATATTAACCAGCAACTTTTGTTTATTTGGATGTCTTGGCGTTGCATTCTGGATCTTGAGGATTTTGTTGTTGTTGTGATAGCTTTGGGTTTTGGACTTTTAGACAATTTGTAAAATAACTAAACAATTGTAAGTATTTTTTGCCGTTTTAGAGACCAAAACAAGAATCTATTAAAATTCAAGAAAGGTTACTCAATAATGAAAATAAGCATTGGATGCAGCCATAGCCCTCAAACTCCAACGGACGAATCAATATAGTTGCTCTGCATCATGCATTAACATTACTGAATACATATTTAGCTGATGAAGTGTGCAAACATGTCATATGTAGAGTATGTGTCCCGACTTAATGTCACGAGGATTAGAGATGCACAGGATGAAGCACATTAGAGTATAAATGTAGACCGACCTGTGTCTGCAGCCTTTTTTATGGCCAAGATGAACTCTGGCTTCGAACAGGTCTTTCAACGAGAAGAGCTCCGACACCCGGAAGAAGTCCGGCTTCTCCAGTGGCTTATTCATCAGTGTGTCTGCAGGGAGGAGAAACATATTTATCTAAAAAAAATATATACATATATATATATTTATAGTGCAACATTTTTTATATTATATATATATATATATATATATAGTGTGACATAGTGTGACATTTTATACAATATAATATACAAATAAATTAATATATATATAAATTAAACACAATATATATATATATATATAGTGCGATATATTAAATATATATTAAGAAAAGAATATATATAATATATATAAATTTCTATATATATATATATAGTGCGACATTTTAAATGTATATATATATTTAAATAAATGTATTTATATATTTATAAATTAAACAAAACAAAAATATATATATATTTATAAATAATGGCTAAAACATGGGCTCACCTGACACGTCGTCGGCTTGGAGCTGGGTGGGTTGGATGGACGCTGCAGTGGCATACCGGGGTCCACGTCGTAGTCCCCACAGCCCTAAACGCAAGAGACACAACGAGCTACAGTCAGGGAAACGGACATGTAACGTAAAACATGCGAGGAAGTAACTGCTAGCAGCTAGCTAGCTACACCGGTTAGCTGTTAAATAAACACAGTATTCCCAACTGGTTCCAACTGGTTTGGAGACACAACATTATGCGACATAAGCCCAAAACATTCAGACACACATTCACTCCGTCGGTACATTTAAAAAGTACTTTAGGTGCAGCTACCTTTGGTAATCGCCCGGGCAGCCATGCTTGCTTGAGGAGCACCAGAGAAGGTCAGCAATCTGCGCATGCGCGTTTGCAGTTCATAGACCTGCCGTAAAGTTGTGGTTTTGTCGTGACGGTTTTAAGCAATAAACTACAAGACCCATGACGCAAAGTCGATTTTTTTTTTTACTTCACAACTTTATTGTAAAACAAACACAACGCAATGCCCTCGTTTTACTTTTTGAGGGCAAATACAAGTTTTAAAAGAACTTAAACCAACGTTAATGTTCAGAAATCCCACCTGATGTGTAACACACGTTTAGATTGATGAGAATTCCTACAAAAAGATACAATGTAGTATGAGAAACGATGAATGACATTCATCTGGATAACAGTGACAATTATAAAATAGACACTTAACTAAAACCTGTAAAATGTTATTATTTAGTCGCAACATGAACAATGGAGATTAAACTTTGTCCAAAAATGCAAATAAAATAAATGCCCTTCAACTGCTGCCTTAACAAGTTATTGTTCCATTAGCGTTACATATTTTTGAGAATCTCTTCAATATTGAACCTGCAACATTACGAACGGGGCAAAACTTCATTTATTTTCTAAAAAAATCCCCAAAAAAAAGAAGTATGTGCTGTGTAAAAATGAAAAATAAAATCCAACGCCTGCAACATCGACTCGAAGCAGAAACCTGACATAAGAGAGAATAGTACGCCTAAGTGCAAAAGTATTATTGTACATTAAATTCTGAACAACCCACATACTGTAAAATCAAAAATGTTTCAAACGCAGAATTAGGTTGTTATTTTGTCATGCCGTGGTGGCTGGGTGCTTCATTTTTCCTGAAAAAAAGAGACGACAAATAAATTTGGTTGAGTGAGTCAGTGACGATCACCCCCATCTCTCACACACACACATACCTGTTCACTGGAATGAACTGAAGCTTTCTCTTGACGCATTGCACAGCCTTGCTGTTCACCGGCGCACTACTGCGAGAAGGAAGCCCCTGCAAAGCATCATGTCATACAGGTTTCACTCTGTGGATATGGACAACTTCTTACAGCCGAAGCTCCTTTGCCATTGGTGGGGCCGGTGAGCTTCGCTAAAGTGCTTCTGAACATCTAATGTCATCGTATGAGGGATTCAGAATAGTGGAGATAAAAGTAAATTGCACCCAAAAAAAACCACATCTCTGAATTGTACCTTCTTGCATGTTCCCGCCCGGTATCTCCTGTTGAACATCCTGCTTCTGTCCTCTGTGGTAAGAGCTATGCAAGGTCTGAAGGTCATGCCAGGGTCAATAGTGCTGGACAAAGACCTGGGCAAGGCAAAGCAGGACACACATCAGACCAGTTCCCATCCGTGGCTCCAATAATTCATCCCAAAGTCAATCTTAAAGCCTTGTAAAATAAAGTGAGCCAGGTGTGTATAACCGTCGTGCAATTATAGCATAATTATACATTATTAACGAGGATGAGGAGGACCCATTGTCTCTCGGATTCCACTCTTTATTACACAGATGCATTCAAAGACACAGCAAAAGCTTCATTTTTTTCATTCACGTTTGTTTTTCTGAAAGTCAAAGAAAAAAAAACAAGAAAAAAAACACTTCTTACAAAATATTTACAAAAACTGGCAATGCACAGCATGTTCAGTATTTTTTTTAACTTTTCTTTTTAAATATAAACAAAATAAATAAGCTTTTTTCACAAAGGAAAAAAACTTTAGACTTGACAAAGAAATGAAAACACACTAAATATCAAGTTTAGCAAAAACAGAGAGGAGTAACTATGTAGTTTTCGGTGGCATCTAGAACAACACTTGAGTCGCTGAAGTAATAAATCCAATAAGAGTGTTAAAGTTGAGCTTTAACTTCCCGTCTGTGAGCTGCGTCTGAGAAACAAACGTTGGGAAGAATGATATGCAATCTCCATGCTAGTCTGGGAAAGGAGGCAAAGAAAATTGTACCGGTATCAAGTGTTACGGGTATATAATCTTTTTTTTTTTTTTTAAGTGTACTTAGGCTTTTTTCTCTTCATGGGACAAAGTTAGAAAAGGACTCACTCGATCTGTGGGGTCATTTTCTGGAATTATCATCATGAGAAGAACTCGGATTTAGAGCTTTAGCGGTGTGGGGCAACGACATAAAGACGTGTGTGTGTAGGGGGAAGGAGGGGGTTGAAATTCCATATCACAGGTAAATTAGGTAAGATATGTCGTAATATACCATGTATTTTCATTACCGTGGCTGAAATTGTGTCGTCTCTCTTTTAAATTAAAAACAATACATCAAAATCTTAAATCATTATTTTGTCATATTGAGGTTGGTTTTCTTGGCCACTTTTTTGTTGTTGTTTATTTATATTTTATACATAAAATCTGAAAGATATTTGAGATTATATAATTTTCTACAAATAAATATGCTGCATTGTGACGGTGGTACATGCATTCTGCCTCTTCGTTGTATTGCTTTTCAAAAGGTTTCATGATATAAAAATGAACCTCAGAGCGCACAAACAAATAAAGAGGTCGTCATGATGGTGCCGTGGAACATAGCCGTATAAATGTACAAACACTTCTTTTTTTTAAGAAAGAAAATGCCTGTTTTTATCGTATTAACAAACTTTCCCTTCGAGCCTATAAATGAATGAGCTAACGTCTATATCGGCAATCAAGAAAGTGGCTTATGATGCTATGGGAGCCGGAGGCCATACTCACAATGTGGGAAAGCCCTGCTTCTTCTCTGGATTTCTCCTGTTGCCTGACTCACAATCTGCCTCATCTATAAACTCTTCCTCAGTTCTTCCGAGACGCGCTCGTCTATCGTCTATCTCCACGCTCTCGCCTTCTCTTATCTCGCTTAGCAAGTCCGCTGGCTCCCTTCCCTCTCTCCTCTCCCTGCTTCGCACCTGGACGTGGTTGGTTCTGTTCGATTCCAGTTCGACAAACACGCTCTTGTCCTTCGACATGTGCACCATGCTCTGCGTCTCTCCTCCTACCGCGGGGCGCTGTGGTCTGTCGCCGGGCGCGAGGCTCCGTGCAAACGGCATCCTTGGATGCTGCCTGGCGGCAGACGAATGGGTCAAAACGGGCGACTTGAACGTGGCATTTACACTCGTCTCCGTCGAGCAGAGGAAAGGTGCTCTTCCGGTTCTTGCGGAGGACCAAGCGGCGACCGGAGTCTGCGATTTGCGGCCCCCGCTTTGATACGGGGGAGCTCCAGACGCGGTCTCGCCGATGATTCTGGAGGAGGTGATGTGGAACGGAGATCGGCCGGTAGTCCTGGTGTCGGTCGCGGGGAGCCCGAGGCTCTGGCGCCACTTGATCGACTCCGCGAGGTTAGGACCCTCGATGGGTCGAACTCTCTCGAGCTGCGGGGACACTTCCCGGCCAGGCCTCCATTGCTCGGTTCTGGCGGCCCCCGCGCCGTCCGCCGGCTCCAAAAGACTCGGGCTGAAGGACTGGACCGATGACAGGCGTGACTGTGCACCGCCATGGGAGAAGTCCGGCGGCGAACTCTGTGGCGTTGGAAGAGGGCGACTCCTCAGAGGAGACCGTCCAGAGAGAGAACTGGTACTCGGAATCTCAGCCAGCTGATTTTCCTGCTTGACGTCTTCATCTCGAAGTGCTGGACAGACCACAGCGGTGCTGTTCCTCGACACGTCCCCGTCTTTGCTTTTCTCTGCGGTGGAACCTTTGGCCTTTTCGGCCAGAAACTTTCTGATCTCCAGCTCGATGCTATCATCGCTGTCCACCGAACTGCTGTCTTCCTTCACCTGGAGAGCAGTCTGAGCATCGACCGGCAACGGGGCGTCTCGACCCCCAACTGCTGGTTCTCCTTCGCGGTCATCATCGTGCTCTTTACTCTTACTCGAAATGCCCTTTTTACTCAAGCCAGCCTTGTCTTTCATGTCATCCGT
Source organism: Pseudoliparis swirei (assembly GCF_029220125.1). NCBI lineage: Eukaryota > Metazoa > Chordata > Actinopteri > Perciformes > Liparidae > Pseudoliparis > Pseudoliparis swirei. Next base: position 16,293,241 of record NC_079402.1, on the reverse strand, counting down.
ACTCTTTTCTAGTTTCTTCAAAAGACTCGACTTGAGAAGAGGTTGAAACTTTTTGGTCTCTAAAGCATTTCCCAGCTGTGGTTCTTCCTCCCCGGGGCACACCCTAGATTTCCGCTTCAAGTCTCTTGTTTTTTTCTTCGACTTCTTCTTTGTTTTCAGCAGGTCTTTGATGGCGGTGTCAAGGTCCTCGTCGCTGTCAAGCGAGCTGCTTTTGTCTCCACTCTGCTCCACCTTGATTATTGGATGAGTTTGACTTCCCTGGGAGAATACCTCTAGGCTGGACTCTTGTCCAGGTTCAGGCGATGTCATTTTGACATTGTCATCCGTGCCCAATGTGATGGAGATGCTGCAGTTTCCCTCTTTGTATCTTCTCCTCTGTGTCAGGGACAATCTTGATGGTTTCTTTGGAGTTGCCACTTTTGCGTTCCCTTCCTCCGGTTGAGGCTTTTGAGTCGTGGCGGTGGGCTGCACTTTTTGCATTTGGGCCTTCTGCTCAAGAAATTGACGGATTTCTTGCTCGATCCCATCTTCGCTATCAATGGAACTGCCATCGCTGTCTTCACCGGGGCGGTTGTCAGGGGGCGAAGATTGCAAGGAGGATTCGGTAGGAGTGCAACTGCCGAGGCCCACGCTGTGCTGGAAGGCCTCGGGCATGACGGTTTTTGAAATGTCCAGTATTGCCTCTGCGCACATGAGCTCCGCAGTTGTATTAGCTTTTGGAGGGGCTGGGGTAGGTTGCTCCTTCAAACCACCTCCCTCGAACAAATGCAACCCATTTCCTTTCCCAATCGAGGTCTCCAAAAGATTCCTCTTGGGAAGGAAAAGAGAAGGCGGAGGATGTTGAAGAGATTTAGCGTCTTTCTCTGCTCTGGTCTTTTTCTTTCTCAGCCTGTGCCTCTTCACGTTTTCCGTGCTTGTACTTCCAACAGCGGGTACGAATGACTTGGTAAAGGGTTTCTGCTTGTGCAGGAATGGCGTCAGGACACTCTTCTCCTGGATTTGCTCGAGCTGGTAGGAACGAATAGCTTCCTCAATCCCATCGTCGCTGGTGGAGTCGGACTCTTCCTTGACTGCGTTTGGATTGACAGTTCCCGTCCTGTTCTGCTGCTCTTTCTGCTCCCGCTGGTATCTTTGAATGGCTTCCTCGATGCCGTCGTCGCTACTGGAATCGCTCGACTCTTCATCTCCCTCGACTGTGACCGGGCATTGCACTTTGTCGATTGTCTTAGAGAGGCGCTTTGTCTGCTCCGTGGGCGAGGCTAAACCTGTGTCAGTTGCACTTTTGTTTGAATCCAATCTCTCAACTGTGTTGTCGCTTAGGAAGGCCCTGTTTTTGGTATACGGTACAAGGGCCGGTGCTGCGGAGGTCTCAGCTTTGATAGCTTTCGGAAGCCGGCTACTGGCAATCAAAGATACATTGCCGTCAGAGACCTGTCTGGAATCCTCGGGAACAGGTGGGCTTTTCCTGGGAAATTTGGACGGTTGGAGAATGTCCAAGCATTGTTCCGCCTTGCGTTTTTGATCGTCCCTTTCCTTCAGGTATTCCAGTATGGCCTCCTCGATCCCTCTGTCCACAGAATCATCGCTGTCAGAGTCACTGCTCTCACGGTTCATTGGGGAGGCAACATCTGCCGGTTGGTTTTCTGTGGGACCTTGAGCATTGGATTGGGGGCCCACGTAGGAACCCACTGCAACCTTGCAGACTTGGGGATGACCTTGGTGTCCCGATGGCACGTTTTCCTCGATCTCGTCGCTCATCTCGAGTGAGGACTGGTTGTTCCGAAGGCTCTCTATGATCATCTGGACCTTATCTGAGATTGGTGTGCCTCTGGTGGACAACTCGGTGTCAGAGTCATTGAAGCAGATTGGAAGGCTATAGCCTCCGGGCGGGCCACATGTTCTCCATTTTGTTTGCGTCGCTGCAACAGGAGGTACATTCATCAAGTACATTCTAATGAAGGGAGGTGAGGTCCTCGATCATTGGAGAGCAGCTGCCTCCGATCACAATTACATTGTTCAATCTGAGAAGAAAACAGAAACAGAGAATCAGTGAGAGGCGAGTCACTATACGACGACCCACTTTAGGTTCAGTATATTGTCTACTAATACACCTCAAACTACTTTATATGTATTCTTCTGCAAGACAGAAAATGCTGCAATAGATTATTAATTGTATCTGACTTTACCATCACACCTTTTCATGTGCCTACCTGTTGTTGATCTCTTATCCTGGCAGAAAAACAAATGATGTTATGCAATAGATAATGTGTAAAAAGATGCAGACATCTAGCAGTTGCTGCTGAACATTTCACTTTGAAGAATTTGATTTAAACATCAGGATCAAGAAGATACTATTTCCCCTCTATGCAGGTAAAAATTTAAGACTCACACTAGTCAGCTTCCACTGAATCTATGACTATCTGTTGATTTAACTTACCCTAATCTATCAAAGTGGACACTACAGATGGAGACACCCAGTCAGAAAACATATCCTTGCAAACAGCTACACATCCCGACATGCAATCGAAGAGGCCCCTTAAACACTCTGCTGCCATCGTGTGGTGGGACTCAAAGTGACCATTCTGCAGTACTTTATTGAAGGCCATATATATATGGATGTATCGGAGAGACCAGAGTTAGTGCTCATTCGTGTCTGATGTTATGACACTTGAGATGGCTGCGTGTGCAGTACGTACTGTGCCCGCAGCTTCTTCACAGTGAAAAGCTTCAAGTCGCCGGGCTTTCATTTAGTCTCTCGGTCCCGTTACCAAAGAGCTCACATAATAATGCCAGGGCAGTAATTGTAGGCCAGGTCAACTGCATAAAACGGGACCAAGACTTGGGAAACTGATAAAAGTGAAAAGGAGGCAGTGACGCTGAAAGACTTGAACTGTGATCTGGCTGAAGAGCGTGTTCAGGTACATTCTGTCCCACTGAGGGAGTGAATGTGTTTCATTGCAACGCTGATGGATTTCTGCTAATTACCTCAGATCTTTCAGCTAAAGCCACCATTGAGGAGCTTGTAAAAAGACCCGGGGCTGCCTGTGGCCACAAACTGCAAGTGGGCCCTGAGGCTAAACTAATTGGCGGGGGTCACGCTCAATAGACGCTTCCAGTTGGTTTAAAAGTAAATGTATTGTCTTTTAGTCAAGCCTTGGTGAGCCAAAATTGCCCCTGAAATATGTTTGACACCCCTCCTATACAAGACAGGGGTTTGCATTAAGTAAAAAGAGGTGCATATTATCAAGGGAATGTGAAATTTATCAAATTACTGCAATGTAATGACCACACAGTGACCCTAGGGGCGTTCGAGTGTCTGTAATCCAGCCTTGTGGCTGTGCCGAGCTTTGATTGAGTGTTAAATGTAGCACAAATAATAAAAAATGTAAAAGACAGTATTCCATTCTTCCCGCAATTGTGAGGACTTTGCACATGTAATCACACGACACTCTTGGGCCTGTTCGGTTTGCCCATCTGGTACATATTCTACCAGTGACTTGCTTTCAAACACAATTCATACATAAAAAGAACATTTTAAATTAATTTTTAGGTGGCTAAATAGACTCTGGGTGCCCCATGGAACCCACCAAAAAAACCATATACCCTTTTAAATTCATGTCCAATGTTCTCCAATTAATACAGAGCCAGGCAGGTATTAAGGGAAAGGGTTGGGGATTATTTCAGCCCATGCACACTTTTGTAAAGTACATCTTCCAAATGATAACTGTTCAGATAGGAGGAGGAACTGATGTTACACCTTCCATATATTAAGGAGAATTCAGTGTGTCACTGGCTAAGTTTGACACAAATGTGACCTCCAATTACCGTTCTAATTCCTCACATTTAACTTGTTAAAGAATCACGTTCATCCAATAGGTCTTCGTCCTCTCAGCACCCTATACATCGTTTAGTTTCAGGGTGGCATCGGTTGTCGTTTAAGCAGATATAAAAGCAATGCAGAATAAATAAATAAAGTGTTCACTTCATTAGATGGCAGGGCTGCTAGAGTACTCAACGCAATATCAGAAGTGTGTTCAATTATTATTATTGTTATTATCAGCAAACTGTACTGTAATTATAAAAAGTAAAAACTCCTGCAATTAGGAATGACACCTACCTTATTAGATGAATTATATATTATCATTGATGCAATGTGTATACAATGAATCATATTTCACTTACAAGATATACAAAGAAAATATTTGCAAAGTAACTGTTAACATTAAACTGTATATACATACTTAAAGTATAAGTATCTTAAACTGGACCTCCATGACATCTGACTAAATAAACATGAACATAATGTATTACTTTCCACCTGTGGTGTTAATACATCTTGCTTTTGGAAAGCTAGGTGGATGCATTTAAAGTAGTGTTCTTAAAAAAAACAGATCGTCTTTTTATTCCTGGAAGTTAAAAAAAAAACAGTTTTTTGAGCACGAGTCAAAAACTACGGGTGCCGGTGAGGGCTCCGCGAAACGATAAGGGACGGTAATGTCGCACCTGAGCTACACCGGCAATACTTTACGGTGTAAAAACCGGCAGTGTTGTCCCTCCACCCTACAGCGGTGCTGTCGGACATTAACCCGGTTTAAAAGTCGCCACGCGACCGCCTCCGCTTGGTCTACCGAAAACACCCCGAAAAATGTAGACGTGCACCCTGCAGAGCAACCACCCGACGACAGGCACCAAGAGACAGTGGCTGTGTCTACTACCAGACACTTTACGAAGTACACTGCAATACAGTGCTCTGACATCTGTAGTGCACTCCGTCGCTGATAAGTGCTGTATCAAATGGAACACTTACGTTAACCACTTGGCGGAAGTGACGGACGCAAATCTGTTCACGGCACCCGCGAAATTAAGCCGGGAGTGACGTACGCAAATCTGCTTGCGATACCCGCGAAACTTATACTAAAAAATGAATGCACTTCTTGCCCTCTTTTTGTCCCTTGTTTACCCCTTTCTCCACCCCATGTGGAATTTACGGTCCACCCCATTTACGGTCTGTAGCTTCGTGGTCTACCGCTTGTGCTACCGTAGCCATCTCGTCCGCCATTGTTTTAGAAATAAAATGAAAAGCTGGCGGAAAGGGCTCCTCCTCTTCCGCTACCTAGCCAAGATGGCGTCCGTTTAGGGCGAGTAGTGTCCATCGTTTTACACTGCATATTTTGCCCGTTTGCAGTGCACCATCCGGGTACTTTCAGTGCACTGAATTCTGCTGGTTTTGTCAGTGTGGCGCCCTGAGCACTGACAGTCAGTGCTCAAGTGTGCGGTAGTAGACACAGCCAGTATCTCACCCTTTAAAATCACGATGAAACCCCTATAATCCGGGTATAAATGTGCACTAACTACAGGGAACGAATAAGAGCCAAGCTAAAAAAAAAGAATTTTAAAAAAATCTTCGAGAAGCAAATAAACAGCTTAACAAATGTAGCATAACGTAGGCGGATGCCAACTTTGTTTGACAGATATACGAATAAAAGTTTCACCAGACAAGCGAATATTAGTCTATATCTCGTGTGTTTTTGTTGCATTACATAAGCAGCGGGTGTAATTTTCTCGTATTTTTCACCTTCCTGGTTGCAAGGCGTGAGAGAAAGAAACCCCGGCTGTCCCCGTAACCCTCTAGCGGCGCGGACTGCACCGGCGCCCGGCGTGCAGCGCTAGGAGACACCGCAGAGCAACCATGTTTCTCGGTTTCTCTCCCCTCGGCAGGCCACGGTTGTCGTCGTCCACCCCCATCTCAAAAAAAAGAAGACAAAATCCCAAACCTTGATCGCTAAACGTAAATACCCCTCATGAACATAATGAAAAATAGCATTTGCTATTATTTTTTTGGTACGAGTGCGCAGGATCCGGAGCGATAGCCGTGCGCGCGGAGTCGGCGACTTGAAAGACACAAGGCGGGCCTCTCGGCTGCTGCAGCCCCGGCATTTTCTCCGGCACAGAAAGCCTTTGTATTGAGCCACAGCTCGCCCTCCTAGCCTCGGCTGCTCCCACCGCGAAACACGCGCGTAAACTCACCCAGATACGCGTGACACGGAAGCACTTCTGCGGGGAAAGGTGTGCTCATTGTCGCGGTGCTTTTCCTTCTTATTTCTCCGCGGTGGGGGAGACGTTAGGGAAGCCGGTGTCCGTCGCCAGCTCACACGCACACACCGCCGCCTGCAGCCCTCCTCGCCGTCGAGTCCCCCTCCGCTCGGAGTCCGACTCACTCGGGCGGGCCGAGCTGCTTCCTTAAAACCTGGAGTCCGGCCCCGCGGTCCCGGTTTTGACGTGGGACCTTTTAAAATATGACATTTTTTTGTATCCTCTTTTCGATGTTCTTTATGTTTTACTTTTTTTTTTAAAGATTTAATTTTTCCATACATACATGATGCATCTCATTTAGATGTTTAATGTTGCTTTCATTAATTAAAACAGGTATTTTTTAAGTGGTTCAATAACAATAGTTGTAATAGTAGCCCAGCTGCACCTTGTTAGAGTTGCATATTACATAAGAGGAGAGTTTTGATGCAACTCCCAGGAATACAATCATACATATAGTACCATATAGTTTTCAGTTATTTACTTTTTCTTCTCACTGTAACATTTGTATTCTACTTCTAAAACAGGCCAGATGTGTCACTGTGCTCCTTCCATACAACTCAACACAGAGAATGATAATTAATTAATTAATTGTTTAATTGAATTGCAAACATTAAAATATCTGAAGTAATAAGAGAATTTTTAAATTCAATTCGGGTTGTGAGTATATCTTTTATGGGTATTGGTGTCTTATAGGTAGATAGGTAGGTATCTATCCATCTATCTATCTATACCTATCAATACATATATCTATCAATCTACCTCTGAATCAATCTATATATATATATATATATATATATATTATTGTTATTATTCCCCAGGGGGACGTGCATATACTGTAACAAGGTTACATATATACAATAACACTATCATAAAATATCAGAGCAGACACATCCCATGTGTTATCGATGCACCGCGGTGTCCGTGGTGTCTACTGTCCAACGACGGAGAAACAATAAATAGTTTCAGCTCTGCAGGATTTAATATTTTGTAAATGTATATAGATATATATATATATATATATATATGTATTTAAATATATTGTAAATGTTTTGAAATAAATCCACTTTGTGTTCTCTTCATTTTGACCAAGCTTAGACGACAATAATAAACACTTACATACACTTAATATTCACCCCTTGGCTGACTGACACCAGTTCCTAAAACTGCCAATCCAAATATATTAGTGCTGTGAAAAATAACGCGTTAACGCGTTATGATTAAATTACAGGATTAATTAGTTACATTTTTTAAACGCATTTAACGCATGCGCAGAATGAGCTTCCAATACGTCTGTTGTTGGTCGTCTCTACAGCAGCATGTCATTTTGTCTCTACGTGTCGCGTTAACACGACTCCGATCTCCGTCTCGCGTGCCGCAGAGCTCCGATGCCGGCGTGTGCGCGCACATCGGGACGAAAAAAAGTCACTTGAATGATGCGTGGGAATGAATGTTAGTTTTTTGTTTTTGAGTTTATGCATAAAATAGATGCCGGTTGAAATCCGAGACGTTATACCTTTATTTTGAAGGCAGCATAATAAATCTTAATTTGAGGGAACTTTCAGTCCAGATGACCGGAAAGTGTGCCATTTGACTCCGCCATCTTGATTATTGGCCTGAAGCCAGCCAGAGTGTTGCACGTTTTGAAACTCAGCAATAAACCAACATCTGAGGATCAGAGGAGTGACCTAGTGCATACGTGTATTTAGCTTCTGCTATTAAATATTGTAAATATAAATATAAATGTAAATGTAAATATAACTATGTGTCCTTCTGGTCACATGACATCTATTGCACCTGTCCATCCTGGAGAGGGATCCTCCTATGTTCTCTCCTGAAGGTTTCTTCCCTTTTTTCCCCCTGAAGGGTTATTTGGGAGTTTTTCCTGATCCGATGCGAGGTTTTGGGGCAGGGATGTCTATGTGTACAGATTGTAAAGCACTCCGAGACAAATTCGTAATTTGTGAAATTGGGCTATACAAATAAACTGAATTGAATTCAACTCATCGATTTTTAGATGATGATGATTTTAACATTCAATTTCAATTTTATATAGCGCTTTTTCTAAATACCCAAAGTCGCTTTACAGTCCAGAGTCCAGTGGTCATACACACACAGTCATACCGGTGGTGGTAAGCTACATCAGTAGCCACAGCTGCCCTGGGGCAGACTGACGGAAGCGTGGCAGCCAATCAGCACCTACGGCCCCTCCGACCACCACCAACATTCATACGAACCGGGGTGAGGCTGCGGAGCATGTCTTTATGATGGTGGGGGAAACCGGAGTACCCGGAGTAAACCCACGCAGACACGAGGAGAACATGAAAACTCCACACAGAAAGGACCTGGAACGACCGGGATTCGAACCCAGGGCCTTCTTGCTGTGAGGCGACACTGCTAACCACTGAGCCACCGTGCTGCCTTTAGTTATATATGTCTAAAACACAGAATAAACAACAACAAAGAGACAGAATGAAACAAAAAAACGTAAATAAAACAATGTTAGGGAGCTGGTATACACTTCTATTTAAGTTTACATATTATCTTCCATTCTTCCTCATGTACAGTATAGGTATTCCTCCCTCCTCCCATTTAGTTTTAATATAAGAGGCTGAATGTTATAAAGTCTTTGAACGAGTGACTTGGGGGAAATAAAGATCTAAAGTCAGTATTCTCCTCACGTCGTGTTTTGATGAGTCCCTCAGACACATTTTTGTGAGGCCATAACAAAGAATTGAGGACGAGGAGGCAGTAACCCACAACTCCACACAACTACACACAGACACATGAAGGTAACATCTGGAACCGAACATGGTTCTTCAGAGTGATGCCATAGAAGAACCATTTCTGGTTCCACAAAGAACCTTTCAAACCAGGGTTCTCTAAAGAACCATTTCCTTCAGGAGTTCCTCAAAGAACCTATAAAGGTGTCTCGAAAAACCTTCAAAACATGGTTCTTGAAGGCACCATTTTTGGTTCCACATACCATTCAAACCAGGGTTCTTTAAAGAACCAATTCCTTAAATAGTTCTTCAAAGTACCAAAATGGAAAAATGGATTATTCAGTAGCTGATGGTTCCTCATAGAACCACAAAGCCTTCTAAAGAACCATTGAAAAACCATTACTTTCCGGTGTGTACCTGAATGCATCCTGAGATCCTCTGCTGATGGCCCTACAGCCGGTTTAACGACCTAGAAAAGCACTCCTTGCTTCGTTCCTTTGGTGTTCCTCCTCATCTGCATGCAGACGAGCGAGACGACGGGCTGGACTTCTAAGTACTCGGTGATAATTGAAATTGGGGAGACATCGGTTCTCAGGCTCATGAAACAAAGAGCATGGTGGGGAATACAAAGCGCTCTCTCCTTTACCCCAAAAAACCTGCTGTGAGCCGTGCAGCTCATCAGGCCCAACAGCACCCAAAGGAAAAGTGAGGTTCAGCACCACGGACAGCAGCCCGACTCCCATAGGACAATACAATATATATATCAATAACACATGGCAAACATGTTAATGCATGCTGGAAATCACATTATTATTATTACAATACGTATGTAATCTATTTTGGAGTAAGATGTTGGAAGTGTCTAGACATCTACAACCTGGACAGAACAATACGTTAACGTTGATCTGGAGTAGTTAATATGCTCTTATACTGACATTATAATTAGATTAGTTTAGTCTTGAGTGAGGAAGCGTCGCAAAGGTTAAAACGACATCATAAATGTGACTCTCGGAGTGCTCATAACAGCCGGATCCGATGGAGGTCATCATTTGAGGAGTGAACGCGTCACTAATTCACATGTTAAGCAAAGTAAAAACGTGGGAAATACCGCCAGAAAACACCGGAAGCAGTCGGCATGAAGCTTCCTACACGACACACAGGCTCCATCATTAGATTAGATTAGATTAGATTAGATTCAACTTTATTGTCATTACACAAGTACAAAGCAACGAAATGCAGTTTGACATCTAACCAGAAGTGCAACAGAAAGTATCATAATAAATATAGGATATACATATTATAGTAAATAAATAAAGCGCTGTACAAGAGGGCGGCTTAACCCTCCTGTTGCCTTAGGGTCAATTTGACCCCATTCAATGTTTAACCCTCCTGTTACCTTTATATTTACTGACATATTTTACCCTTGGGTTCAATTTGACCCCAGCAATTAAAACCTCCAGAAAATTATTAGAATTAATATTGTTTTCCAAGTTTAAGTGTGAGGTACTTTATGTTTGTTTGTTGACTACCTAAATAGCCCTTTAAATATATAAAAAAGTTGATATTTCTTATATGTTTGACACAGTGAAAAACAGCCTGGGGTCAAATTGACCCGAAAGAACACCGACATTAAACATTGAATGGGGTCAAATTGACCCTAAGGTAACAGGAGGGTTAAACATTGAATGGGGTCAAATTGACCCTAAGGTAACAGGAGGGTTAAACATTGAATGGGGTCAAATTGACCCTAAGGTAACAGGAGGGCCTGACCTGGTACTATTGGTAATAAGTTTTAGACAGAACAGCAGACAGATGAAATTAACATTTAAATAATGCGGAGGTATAAACATAAACTATCTGGGGTTGTTAAACTATTTAGGTTTTTTGTGGTCCACTCTTCCAGATTTGAGTCCCAATCCAAGTCCATACTAAACCAACCACAGTCTACCTGCGTTATGTTGCTCTGTTTGCCACCAGCTGGCGCTGTAGTCCTCTAAATACTCTTCCTCTATTCATGAATTGTTTTTGCACAAGCCACAGAGAGCAGCAGGAATACATATATAATACAATGCAATATTCTTACCTACAAAATCAAAGAATAACTGATAGGAGTCACGTATCTATACGTCTGGATGCTGCTATACATACACATATTTAAAAAAGGGTCTTCTTGGCTTCACATTACATTCCTGGACCAACATCACGGAGATTTAGCATCTTCTAACTCTCATAACTTCTCTTTATTAGATGAACAAAATACAATTTTCCATGTTTTTTTTTAGTTAAAAATGAAATCGGATTACTCCAGTGGGACATTGAGATGTATATTAGTGAGAGCGTATCGCGTTTCGCCTCCAGGGGGCAGCAGAGAGCCGCACTGCAGCGTTCCTTCTCTTCTACAGGTAGTAAAGTAACCGCCTTCATCACACCGCTCTCCTCCTGCCATCATCTCCCCAGAGGGGCTCAACACGCCCGACATGATGGTTGACGTTTATGAACCACAATGAAACTGAATGAAGGCGGACAGTGGGCTGGATATGGAGGCCGTGGGTGTGTGTGTGTGTGTGTGTGGGTTGACATCTGCAGACACAAACAACACACAGTACACACACACACACTAGTGAGAGGTGACAGGGGAAGAAGAACATGACTTATACATTATGCCTGAGCTGCTGCAGAGAGAAGCAGAGCGGAGGTTCTCACAATGAGATGTAGGAGGAGTTGTTCAGAGAGGAGGAACGGGCCCTGGTGCTGACCCGGCTCCCACTCAGGACACATGTATATGCACATATGCACGTCCACCCACACACACACACATACACACACACACACACACACACACACACACAGTGGGCTGTGCAAAAAGCAGATACACCAGGAATCATTCCTACACTTTATGCTGCATGTGTGAAACGGCAGATGCGTAAATCTCAATCATCTTAATCACATTTTGCATTATGTCCAGAATTATCCGCCCGTATCTCCACGGAGGAAATTAACACTGTAACACACACGAGGGGTCGGGCATCTCCGGCATGAACATCTGTATGTTGCATTTCGATTGCCATCAGGCACGTGAAAAAAGGGCACCCATCGCCAAAAAATCTTGTATGACAGAGTTGAAACATCAGCAGCATTACACTAATTCTGCGGTCCTCGACCTGTGTTTCCTCTTGGCAGGAATAGACAGCTAGCTTACATTTTCCTTATGAATAAATACGAATTATTACATGGCAACGACAGTACAATAGTTCTGATTGGCTAACGGGTACGGCAACAACAAAAAAGCCCAGTCAGATTTAAAAAAACATTTGGAGGGAATTGATGACAGAGAAAGTATTTTTTATTAAATACTGATGATTGAGGAGAAAATGTGTCTCCAGAAAAAGGGGCACTTTTCTCATCGAGGGCAAAAGGGGAGGAGCTTGAGCACCACTAGGGCTCTATCTGTGCACGTGCCTGATTGCCGTTATAATGCATATTAAAGTGGAATGCCTCTACTCGCCCGTGGGCTGGATGTGTAATTGATTAAAACACATTAAAGATGAAGACCGGATAGATCCTGTTTTTTAAACCTATATCGTTATGATGTCGGTTTACTGACTGATTCTCTTTATGTTCTATCCAGGCACAGATAGAACCCTCGTGGTGCTCAAGCTCCTCCCCTTTTTCCCTGGATGAGAAAAGTGGCCTTTCTGCTGGAGCCACGTTTTCTTCATTAATAAGTATTTAAGAATAAAAATTACTCTCTCTGTCCTCAATTCCCCCCCAAATGTGTTTTGATATCTCACGGGGCATCGATTTGAGTTCTTGTGAGAATTTCACCCCGACTGCACCGCGGCGCTCACAAGACCCCGCCACACACCCCTCCCCCTCCTCCTCCTCCTCGCGCGTTTATGATATGGCATTTTTCGCTCCTATAATTTTGTAAATGAATATAAATTGTAATTGTTGATAGAAAACATGTCATTTTCTTGAGCTCTCATGTCTCACTCACGACACAATGTGTTTCAGATGTTGCGTAGCAACCAATTACTTGCTAACTTTAAGTTACAGTGATCAATAGATACATTATTTGGGCAATGGGTCCCGGTCCCCCCCCCCCCCAAACATGTCTGTGCACGTGCCTGGTTCTATCCGAGGAGGAGGAGTGTGAGTCAGGGATCCTCTGGCGGGGCGACTTTAATCTTTCAGTTTTATTCTGCCACATTCTCCAACATGACTCCAGAAAGCTGCTTCATTCAGCTGCAGTCGAGCGTCGTGTTTAATTTGTTCTCGTCTCCCACTCAGGGGCTGAGGGCGTGTCGGTCAGCATGTTGACCAACAACTGAACATGAGCTTCTTCTTTTTTACTTTTACATGAGCTAATTTGGCTTCGTCCTGCTCGTTGGTTCTCACACCGTTACGTCCTTGCTCTTTTCCCATGATGCACTGCAATGCCGCTCAGAGGCCGTGTTGCATCACACACTTTTCCCTCTCGACCTCGGGAGACAGTTATAGCCTTTAAACAACAACAACAACACCGTTACGTCGTCTCTTTCTTTGGATCAGACTTCATTTTCGGTGTATTTTTGTGCGAGCTCACAATGACGCGATGACGTGTGACGTCTGGCGTGGTGATGGAGGGGAAACATAAACTATATACTTTATTATAGGTCACCCAGAGACAGAAGAGAGGACACACACACACACACTGCTTTATGTCGGCCATATACAGTTGATATAGCGGTGTGTGTGTGTGTGTGTGACCTCAGAGCTGTGAGGACAACACCACGAAAACACTCCTTTTTAGTCTAACACCAACCGCCCTCCATCATCCACACACAGCGGGGTATTGATTGCTTTAGAAAAGTACATTACATTTCTCTCAGCGGGTTAGGCCCGAGCCCAGCTGTCCTCCACCCCCTTTCTCTGCTTAATGGAATATTCCAAAGAGAGAGAGAGAGAGAAGGTGTGTGCCTTCAACGCCTCCCCTCCGTAGGGAACGCTGGATTTGATGAGTTCCTGTCATGGAAGAATCACATGGCAGCAATGCACTCTGGGAGTTTATTTTTACATGACTCTTTCATCCTGCAATTTGAATATGATTATTCTATCGTGTGTATGAAGATCATCCGCATTTCTGAGTTTAGCACGAAGAGCTCCTGGAAACTATTTCACAAGCTCAAGTAGACGTCGCTTCGGAGGAATGGACGACAGGAAGCGGCGCTCCTCTTCCCCGACATGCAGCCACACTTCCCCATCCAGGTGTTTCCCACAAAGAAAGAATGAAATGCATACTTTTGCATTTTGCCCACGAATTATCAGGCACCTGGTGTTTAATGTGACAAAGTAAAGCATAACAAATGTGTAAGTATTAAGTCAGTAACGTCGGTATCCGTGCATTTATAAATCAAGAGAGAGAGACGCATGTGAACGTCTCTTACCGGGAAGTGGAAGTGTGTTTACAGTTTCCTTTGGGTTGCTAGAGTGCAACAAGTCATTTGTAGCTCCAGAAGTGTGTGTGTGTGTGTGTGTGTGAAGATGAATTGCCTCGAGTGATGTCACTTGAGGCAAAGTCACCCCCCCCCCCCCCCCCTGCTCTTCACTCTGGGCCTGATATCAGACTGAATGGAGGTGGTTATAAACGTCAGGAGAAACCTTTAGTGGTTGGAATGAAGTGGCATTCACCTATTTTTTTTATTTTTTTAATAGTGTTTTTTGTTCCTGAAGTGATAATTGAGTTTTTTGATCTTCTGGGTTTTTAGAAGTTGACACCTGTCCTGTCTTTTGGGATTGTTTTTCTGTTTTTGAAAGTCAAACTGTGACCACGTGGCTCCTCAAGGGACAACGCTATCCCTCTGGGTCCTTTATATATTTTGCCTGCTACCTCACACAACCCCCTCTAGAGGATGACATCATCTGCCGTCCTCTGGTCCCTGAAGGCACCGCGTGGAGCGGTGTTTCCATAGGACCACATGCATGGTGAACAGAGACCACACATATGGACATCTCTCCGGATGATCGACTCCACTCTGCAACTCAAAGTTTTCAATACATGAGTGTAAATATGATTTGAGAGATGTTTGTAAGTTTACTGTACAAAAGGCTAAAAAAGTGATTAAAAGAAGATGTATTTCTATTGTTGGAGTCCAATTATGGAATAATGTTAAAATGGAGATAAGAATGGTCAACACATTTTTGGTTTTCAAAGGAATTATTTATAAAACAATTCTTGCAAGTTATAAGTGTGATTGAAATGTATGTATATGTAAGATGTATGTAGATGTACACTACCGTTCACAAGTTTGGGGTCATCCAGACAATTTTGTGTCTTCCATGAAAACTCACTTTTATTTATCAAATGAATTGAAAATTGAATAGAAAATATAGTCAAGACATTGACAAGGTTAGAAATAATGATTAATATTTGAAGTATTAATTTTGTTCTTCAAACTTCAAGCTCAAAGGAAGGCCAGTTGTACAGCTTATATCACCAGCATAACTGTTTTCAGCTGTGCTAACATAATTGCACAAGGGTTTTCTAATCAGACATTAGTCTTCTAATAGCAAACACAATGTACCATTAGAACACTGGAGTGATAGTTGATGGAAATGGGCCTCTATACACCAATGGAGATATTTCATTAGAAACCAGACGTTTCCACCTAGAATAGTCATTTACCACATTAACAATGTATAGTGTGTATTTTTGATTAATGTTATCTTTATTGAAAAAACAGTGCTTTTCTTTGAAAAATAAAGACATTTCTGAGTGACCCCAAACTTTTGAACGGTCGTGTATGTATATGTATATATATGTATATATATAATTTATTTTCTTTGTTATTTTTCTTTATTTTATATTATTTTTCTGATTTATTTTTTATTAATTTAGGATAGGAATATATAAGCATTTTTTTCTTCTACCTATACCTTTTCAGTCTTTCTGTTTTTTATATTATATAGAATAATATTGTATTGTATTTGATTGACTGAATAAAAAATATACAACAACAACAATACACAACAAAGAGATGTTGACTCTTTACATTTGCAAATTAAATAAATAATCTTTTTTTGTGTGTGGAGAAAACCCAAATATGCTAATTTTGTTATTGCGCAACAAAATATACATGAACCCAAAATGCTACAATTACATTTTCAGTCATATATTCATATATTCTTTAATAATATAGAACATATACAGATATAACCTCTCATATTAAAACTTAGACTCTTTAACGCTATTCTATGAGACATATAGTATTGCCTGGAAATTATGATGCAATAAAACCAGCGAGATTGACGTGAGTGGAAGTTGCCGCACATCCTGCCGAGTTCTTGGCAGCCGGTGAGAACATGTTTGCCGAGTCGATGTGACTTTTAACCAGAACGCTCCCCCGGGTTCAGGGCTGGGATTGGAGTGAAAGGTTGTCTATAAAATATGCATGTTACACTGGGGGAGTGTGGGGGAGTGAGTGAGAGTGTGTGTGTTTTCTCTCTCTCTCTCTCTGTGTGTGTGTGTGTGTGATGGTGGAGTGCTCAGGGATTACTTGAGAGGTGTAGTTTAAAATACACTCACACTCTGCCAGTAGATTTATATGCCGTGACTCCTTGTTTTGTAAAATATTGCCATAATTCAAAAAGAAAAATGTGAAGCCTCAATTTAATTCCACGGCACAAAAACAACAAGACGCAGTGTTGCTTTTTTTATTCATATGTTTCCATATCCTGCCTCTTGAACTGTGGCTGTGAATTTAAATGTCTAGTTCAAAGACTTCTTTGTAGGCCGAGTTTTAACGTTTAAGCTAACGTTTCCCTTTGAGTCGACTGGACAGACGTGTTTTAAGCCGACTGCCGCTCATTTAAATACTCGGCGGACGCGCGGCGCCATTAGCATTCAGCCCGAGTCGTGTTTCTGTTGAGCTGATGAATATTTCACTAACCATAACTCTCCATTCGGGTCCTGCATGGTTTCAGTCCTCCAGTAACTCCAGAGGGACGTAGTCCCAGTTTCAGACTGGTTAAACGGTGCCGGTCACTTCAACACAACAGTATATGAAATGTAGATGATGTCATACGTTCGCCACGTGTTTGATGTCAAATGGACTTCGGCGTTGCGTTTCGGTTCTATGCAGATGGCGCGTGTTTGTGTACGCTAAATGCTACGATGTCGTGAAGAGCTCTGTCGTCACGGTTACTTCAACACTCACTACCAAACAGTGTAAACGCAGAAAGATGATGTCATACGTTCTCAGTGTGTTTGATGTCGTTTAGAGGTTGTTTGGAGAATTATTTAAGGAGATGGTTCTTTAAAGAACCCTGGTTTGAAAGGTTCTTTGAGAAACCAAAAATGGTTCTCTAAAGAACCATGTTTTTAAGGTTCTTTGAGACACCTGTATAGGTTCTTTGAAGAACTCTATGAGGGAATGGTTTTTTAAAGAACCCTGGTTTGAAAAGTTCTTTATGGAACCAGAAATGGTTCTTCTATGCATAACTCTGAAGAACCATTTTCGGTTCCAGGTGTTACCTTCATTTTTCTGTGTCTACGTATAAACTATTATCTTCAGATGACAAAACTCTTCTCCCATCAGTTATTATGCACCGTCGGGTTCAGGCGAAATAAACATTGAATCCAGCTATTTACTAAAAAATAAAATGTATGAGAAAAAAAGCACGGCAGCAGATTTTGAAAGATGTTTTTTTGGCGTGTTTTGCTTTGGCCGGGGAAAAAAAGAAGAGACAAAATGGCTGCCCCGTGGGCCTCGGCCTAATGTTCCTTTTAATAATAATAATTGTAAAAAAAGGACACACAAGCACTCCTCCGTACAGATGGAAACGCTGGACGGTCATTGGGGATAATGTCACCTCTCGCCGCAGCGCCAACCCCTTTCGGTTGGTTGCTAGGAGACAACACTGTAGTGCCTAAAGGTTTTCCACGGATAGTGTAATGTTCCAGTGCCCTACTTTCCTGCAGCTCAAGTGGGAGAAAACATGTTTGAAGAGATGGGAGGAGGGATTTTCAATAAACCAGTCGAAAGGGGGGGGGGGGGGGGAGAGAATGTGTAAACGCAGGTGTGGTGCTACTGCGAAGCATGTGGCACAAAATATTGTTCAACTAAAAGGATTAAAGTGTTTCAGGAGTAGAAATCCAACTGGAGAACATAATGATGACATAAACTGCTTGATCACATCTAGGGATTAAAAAAAGAAAAGAAAAAAAGAAATGGATTTTTCTCTCCATGCCAGTGTTTGATTGTAGACGACTTGTCTATCTCCACCAGTAGGGGGCAGTGCAGGTCTACATCGGGTTGTGCAACCTTATTGTTCTTTTCCCTCTTGGCTTTCTCCTCATTATGTTTCAATTTTCTGTCAATCCACTCAAACTACACAAGTGTGGAAGCAGGCCAGGCAGTGTGTGTTGGAGAGGACCCGAGACAACACACCAATTTGAACAAAGAGACCATTTTGTGCTCATGAAGTCACACACACGTACACAAAAATACACAAAATGTGCAAAATACACTGTTGGTTTCAGGCCTGAAGACAATAAGACATTTATCCACCAGGCACGTACACTGTTCAGGCCCCTTTGAGAAAAAGAAACAGACTAATCCGTAAAACCGGACTTTTCGAGATTAATTTAGGCTTTAGACCTTCAGAAGCGATCACCCTCACGTCTTCATCTGTTCCGTGACATTATGAACCTCACTGGTGGATATGTCACGAGAGTTATGAGGAGGAGCACGATATGGAGATTTAAGGGTCAAGCAAAAAAACAAAAAGCATAATAAGTGAGTAGATTCTCGATTAACGGGTTTCTAGCTAACGGGCTACCGGCGCGAGCAGCGCAAACTGAGGGCAAAGTGCAAAACAGTGTTTTTACGTGCCGCATTGATGCCGTCGGTCACAGTGCTGTGAGTGGACGAAGCCGCGGTGTGAAAGCATGCAACCAGCAGGGGGCGCTCACGGCCGCTAAGCATGCACAGCAACGTCAACGAACGTAAAAGCACGACAACGAAGCCAGGCGATCGGATAACAGCGCACACGGAGATAGAGTGACCTCATTATATGCAGAAGTTTCAATTAGTGCTCCACCCCCCCCCCCCCCCCCGAATGTTTACAGCTCCTTCAAGCTCGCCGAAACATTACCCACAATGCATTTGTGCACCCATGACTTTTCTCAAATTGGTTTCTTCCACCTTCTCCAGTAAATAAAAGGATTGTATTGAATTGAACTGGGATTGCAAACTGCAATTTCCGTCTTCTGGAGTTGAAATAATACAAATGACATTTCATAATGCGATTTCCAACGCTGCCAACCTTTGTTCGAGCTACTCTTATGAAACATTGAGTGACTGCAAGGGAATTGTTCTTTGACTTCGGATTAGCTGCAGCTGGCGAGCACGGTTGCAAAGTGATGTGATAATTTAATGTGCGGGAAAGAAATCTTCTTTATACCGTGAGAACCCCTCCCCCGGCCTCGTCTCCATCCGTCATCTTTTAACTTCAACGCCGCTGATCGATCCGATGTTGAACCCATCAGATGTGACATTTTCCAGCAGGCGACCTTCCTAAGTGGCAATATTGGTTTAATTTGTTCAGGTGGTAATAGCTTTTCCAAGCTCGCATGTGGTGGTAAGCGTTAAGAAAGAAAAGAAGAATAAAATAAACCCCCGGCTGCCTTTCACCTCTAAAATGTTGCATTTTTAGAATACGTTCCTTCGTTTTGCTGTCGGCTGCCATTTTGTTTGAACAATGCGCTCAGCTGTCTCCGCCGCCTGCGGCTGCAGCGAATGAGTCGGGAGGGTTGGGTTCATTTCACCGAGACGAGAGCACATTTATAACCCACGCCGGTCTTTTATTACCCTGAAGGTTCAGTCGTAAGTGATCGCGGTTACCGCGGCGTGCAAATCATATCTTGAATGCAGAACAGTCACTTCCACATCCACGCTAGCGGCTAGCTTGGATGCTAACGCTAACACCGGCACGCTCGCAACGACGACGTAAAAAAACGCTGACGTCGTCACTTTTCTCACAGTCAAAGTTATGAATGGTTGTCGGTGTTTTGAAGGTATTTAGTCACAGTATTTAGTATTTAGTCAAAGTGACGGGATCAACGATACAAATCAAAGACTGGATCACATTTGATGACAATCCCACTCGATAGTTATTTTAGTAAACAACTCAAATCGATGGGGATCACCAAATCCCTCATGTTCATCGTCTGGGAACCTTGAACCTGTGCCACTTTATTCGATAATGGAAATGTGGTGAATATATAAATAAACTTGACCAGCTGGTGGCGCTGCAGGAACAATTGGAGGACTACTAAACTCATATGGTGTTTCATACCAGATCAAAGCGTGACATTTTCATCTCAAGAGCAACGAGTGCAGCTAAAAAAAATCAAATGCATGGAGGAGGAAACTTAAAAAAGATTTGCAGATGTGCTCATAAGGTAGCGATAGCCGATAAGCCGACTTACCTTGACTTCATTCACAATTATTAAATACAAGTTTGTGTTGGAATGTACTTCCTCCACCCGCACAGTTTAAAAACAGTTTACTTAACCTTTAACATCACAGGTAGAAGATCCACTAAGATCCACACAGGAGCGAAGTAAATGACAAAACACATTTTCATAATAAGACCATCGCATGCAATGGAGCCACGCTATTATAGTCCTGCTATTATAGTCCTGCTTCGAGCATTCGATTTTCTTTGTGTGCATCCTTTTTTATCCCAAGGTTTACGGTCTTGAATGATTCACTCGTCTAGTCGGCAGATACAGGTCGTTAATGACATCATCGCTCTGTGATGAAGATTTAGGAACGGGTGACTGGATACGGTCTTCTCCCGTATCCGCCGTGGATGTACGGGGTACCGCCTCCCTCAGAGGGGACCCTGGTCTTCGGGGACCAGCAGCAGAGAGCTACACCCTCAGCTGAGGAAAGCTTAGTGTGTACCGGAGGCGATTTGGGATTTGTACCCATAAACTTAGTGGCAGCAGCAGCAGCCTGGGGAGGTGTGTGTGTGTGTGTGTGTGTGTGTGTGTGTGTGTGTGTGTGTGTGTGTGTGTGTGTGTGTGTGTGTTTGAAAAAGCCGCACTGAGCTGTTGGCCCGTTCATTTTCGTTGGCGTAAAAGCCGCCGATATCTGGACCGGTTCCACGTGCTGAGGTTTTGTGAGCCGAGCAGATAGTTCACTCCTCAGCAAAAAGGCTGAGGATGAATGTCTTGAAGAGAGCAATCAGTTGAGTGGCGTGCTGGCTCTCTCTCAACGTGACGACTGAAGCTCTGTGAATGAAAGAGGAAGCAGCCGTCGCCAGCGACAGGTAGCGGGTGGCGGGATAACAAAAGACTCCCGAAGGATCGGCGTCGGTGCGATACGAGTAATTGAAAAAAATGCATTCCAGTCTTCATAAATGTCTTCGGGGATGAGCGGCGGCTTATTTACACAAGTCGGATAATGAATAGTTGCCTCCATGTTTGAAGTGATGGACGGTAGCTCGATGGAGGAAGTGGATTTAGTTTAGTCATTATGTTGAAAAATGGTTTTACACTGGGCTGAACTAGAAAAGTACAAACTTTGAAATATAAATCAGGATTACAAGGACCAGTGAGCGTGATTCAGGGAGATTTATTGGCAGAAATATAATATAATATCAACAACTGTGTTTTTGTATTAGCGTATAATATAATGGACCCGGATCTATATTTATGCATCGCATTTTGGACCAATCGCGTCTTTCGACCAATGGAAACTCTTTAGTCACCCATTCATACACTGATGGGAGGAGCCACCTCAGGATGAACTAACACTAAGGCACGGGGGCCATGTGGGGCCCGAGGACACGTGGACATGGACCACATGATGACGATAACAATCATTGTAATATTCGATACCTTACGATGAGACTTGTGTGTCTACCGTCTGCCACGGGCTAAACCAACACACAGGGGAGCTTCTTGCATTGTGGAAAAATAAAATGTGCCTCGAGCTCGTGAGGTTGACTTCCTTTCCTGCGTTCGGCATTTTGGAAAACAAAACGAGGCGAGACTTCGAGCAGCAGCCCAACAAAACGGCAGCTGAATTATTAACGTACGTTCAGGAGCTCGGAGAGACGGCACGGCGAGGTGTGAGGTGTGTATACATACGTGCACTTTTTTAAAGCTAGTTCATGAGCAATCCTCACAAGTGTGTGTGTGTGTGTGAAGGCCTCAAGTTTTTTTTTTTTTTCAGTGCCGCTCCTGACAAAGACAGGAAGTCCAAGACTTTAAAACTTTTCCTTACTACCCACTGAGCTGAGAGGAAGAAAAACACATCTAAAACTAGAACGGGCACTCGGTAGAACGCATACCTTTGCATATCACAAGATTGGGCAATGAATTATTATTATCATTTTGGCATTAGTTGCATGCCAATTGGATAAAAATTGACCGCGCTATGGTAAAAAGAAGATTTTGACCTTTTCATGACCTTGACCTTGACCTTTGACCCGAGCGATCCCAAAATCTAATCAAATGGTCCCCGGATAATAACCAATCATCCCACCAACTTTCATGCGATTCGGTTTAATACTTTTTTACTTATGCGAATAACACGCACGCACGCATACAAATACACGGCGATCAAAACATTACCTTCCGCATTTTCAATGGAAAGGTAATCACACGTGTCATACTCATCGTACAACTCCAGAAAAATGGAGACAATGATTTAAAACATTTAAAAAGAAGCTTCTTCTTATTGTCAAAGAATTAAATTCTCCGTGTGTCCAAAGTCTGATATTTATTATTCCTCTTTGGCAAAAAGATACATTATTGCCCAAAAAGTATTCAAAAGACTTGTATAAATAAAGTTGAATTAAAACGCTTTTACCGAACTCCTAAATATCTGTATCCACACGGAGGTTTGATACAATGTGTTTGTTTGTCCTAAATTAGCTCTCTGTCAAACAACACACACACACACACACACACACACACACACACACACACACACACACACACACACACACACACACACACACACACACACACACACACACACACACACACACACACACACACACACACACACACACGGGCTCCAGTCTCTATGTGATCCACTTCCCTAGTGGACCTAGAATATGTTTTATTCTCGAGGAGGCGCTGTGAGAATCTAAAGCGTTGCTATGTATTTATTCCCGGCGCTCTGGATTCAGATGAAACTTTAATGATCTCTGGATATAAAACTGGGTCAGTGCAGCGACGGAGAAAAGGCCTCAAAGTCCACGAGTCGGTGATAATAAGTACCGTTGCCATCTGGGCTCCTGTGTCTAAACATGTCTGTTTATCCGCTGCTGACTCAGCACTATGTATATTGTAAATATAATGTATGTATAATGTATATGTAATGTTATAATGCGTTGTATAACCAGGTGTTGGTTCTGTTAAGTGTTAAGAAAAAAAGATGAAGTGGCCAGTGTTAACCCGCGCTGCTTTAGAGGCTCACTCTGTGACAGGACATGCCTGAAGCTCTTCACAATAAAAGCATCCTACAACAAGTTGACATGTCTGACTGTCTCCGGTGTTTTAAACATTCCTGTTTACTCTGGCATTTGCTTAATTTAAATATTCTCTGTTCTGCTTTTTATCTTCTCAGTTTATTTTTTTTACTGCTCCATCTTTTACAGTGTATTCTACTCAATGATCTTTAAACTGTTCACATGTTTTTGGTCTGTTTTTACAAATTGTTTAATTAACTACTGAACTGCACTGTGTGACACTTTGTCTGTGATAAATAGAGTATAAATAAACTTTACTTACTTACTTACCTACTTGTTTACTTACTTACTAAGGGTAAAGGAGTGATGATGATGATGATGATGATGATGATGATGATATAAACAGGAGGGAGCTGCTGATCTCCAGTCAGGTGGATGTTCTGGTGAATAATGATATAATAATGTTGGTGATGAGAACTCGGTCCATAACGTTTCAGAGCCAAACGTCTATAAAATATAAGTAGAATCTGTAATTCACATCAACACATTAACAACTAAATATACATTTCACACGTTGGGTATTTACGGTAATTTATGGATAAAAGAAAATATGTTGTGCAGTGACGATAATAGACGAATAAATAAATAAAGACGAAGAAAAAATGCTAAATAAAACAACAGAGTAAATCTTTTATCTGAGTCTTAGTATAAAAGTAAATGTATATTGAGTCCAGTTAAACCTTAAATATTAAGGATTTGATCACGTAGCAGCAAGGTGCTTCAGCTTTAGAAGATAATCAACAAATATACACACACATACAGGACTGTCTCAGAAAATTAGAATATTGTGATAAAGTTCTTTATTTTCTGTAATGCAATTAAAAAAACAAAAATGTCATGCATTCTGGATTCATTACAAATCAACTGAAATATTGCAAGCCTTTTATTCTTTTAATATTGCTGATTATGGCTTACAGCTTAAGAAAACTCTAAAATCCTATCTCATAAAATTTTAATATTTCCTCAGACCAAGTAAAAAAAAAGATTTATAACAGCTGAGTGTTTGTCAAGGCTCAGGAAACCCTTGCAGGTGTTTTGAGTTAATTAGACAATTCAAGTGATTTGTTTAATA
Source organism: Pseudoliparis swirei (assembly GCF_029220125.1). Classification (NCBI taxonomy): domain Eukaryota; kingdom Metazoa; phylum Chordata; class Actinopteri; order Perciformes; family Liparidae; genus Pseudoliparis; species Pseudoliparis swirei. Next base: position 16,268,824 of record NC_079402.1, on the reverse strand, counting down.
CCCTACTAGTATACTTTTTCATGATATTCTAATATTTAGAGATAGGATATTTGAGTTTTCTTAAACTGTAAGCCATAATCAGCAATACATCAGAATAAAAGGCTCGCAATATTTCAGTTGATTTGTAATGAATCCAGAATGCATGACATTTTTGTTTTTTTAATTGCATTACAGAAAATAAAGAACTTCATCACAATATTCTAATTTTCTGAGACAGTCCTGTATATATATATATATATATATATATATACATCTTTTTATTAACCTGTGGAAATGAACACATAGAGAAATTAAAGCAAAGTCAGAGGACTTTACTGAGCTCTAATCCAGCTCATAATGAAGTCCTCAATAAGCAATATTATGCATATTTTCTCTATATCGTTAATATAAACACTCAATAAACACTTCTGTCTTTCATGGATGGAATATGAAGATTTATTTTTGCGTAAAGCTTCATGGAAACATCGTAAAACAATAATGTTCCTGCACCCACTGATAATATATAATGTGTAATCTCTGCGCCCTCATCCTGGAACATGTTGCGCAATATTTTAAAACTCTTATAATTTAAAACACAAAAATGCTTTAAAATATTTTAATGAAATGAATGGAGGCAGGTTCCCAAACGTGTGAATGTTTCTTAAATTAACCGGGTTATGTTACTTGTTTCTTTTAGTTTATTTGAATTTCTCTTTTTTTGTGTCTTTAATTTCTAACTTTGTGTTCTTGTGTCATTTTTAATCTCAAGGGGATTCACCTGGTTAAATAAAGGTTTAATAAAAAATAAAAAGTGTCTTTTCCTCCTTTTCCTCCAGCTCCGTGAAGTCGCTGCTGATTCTTCGTGTTCCCGTTGACGAGCTCGTCTGGAAGGTTTCGCACTTTTGGTCTTTTACGTCTTTTACGTCTTATTAGAATTCCCTGCAGGCAAAATCCAAGGACGCCCGGTGTCCACGTGAGCTGTCAGGCCACAGGGAAGAACGCTGTAAACGACACACACACACACACACACACACACACACACACACACCCCACATACACACTTCTCACATTCAACTCATTTAATTTCATAACTATTTTTGTTTGAACTGGACGCTCTCAGGACGTCTACTGGACGCTCTCCAGTTTCCTTTAACTCCCACTTGACCCCCGTGACCTCCACACTGTACCTTCCCCAACACACACACACACATCTACGACCGGATCGTTGGTGGTCGTGTTGCATTGTGGGTAACAGGGTTTCTGACAAGGAGGAATGCCTGGAGTAAAAGGAGATGACACCTCGGTGTCGCTGCATCGATTCATTCTTCCTGAACGCCGTTACTCTGACAACGCAACACAAGATCGAATCAGCGTGCGCATCGCTCCCACTTCACGCCGTCCTCTCTGCACAGATGCATATACATCCATATTCTCTATATTCAATTAGTGTGTGTGCAAACCGATGAAGAACGAGGCGTATCAAAGATA